>NC_133799.1:35991931-36339431 GCF_043250625.1 Sebastes fasciatus
GTTTCATAACAGTATAAACTGTGGCCTCTGAAATAACCACCAACATTTCTGATTGAGTAAAGGAAAGACTTTAATCCAGGGCTCCAGCACTGTGGTGTGAATCGATCTGTGCTTTTGTCCTTCCCCGTAGATGATAACGATTAATTAAAGAATGATTATCGATGATGGGATTATTTCCCTGCTGTTATGTGTGCAGGAGTGCCAGCGCTCGAAGCAGCAGGTCCTGTCTCTCAGGAGAGAGAACAGCACTCTGGACACAGAGGTCCACGACAAGGAGCGCTTGGTGAGCCAGCTGCAGATGAGACTGGCTGTTCTGGAACAGGAGGTCAAAGATAAGGATCAGCTCATGCGCCGCACAAAAGAGGTGCTGGAAGCCACTCAGCAGCAGAAGGTAAGAGCCGAAACAACAGCATACTTCAGCTTAAGTTTCCCTTATACCATATATATATCATATCCTAATTGTCAGACACAATATCACATCAACCTTGTTGAATACATTTTAAAGGCACAGTTTTTCCACGGGCCCAGTTTAGTCTGCTTTAAGTGCACTGTGTGATTTAGGCTGCAGGATTGTGCGGCGGTGTGGGAGTGTCACTTTAATGGCCCATTGATCGCCCGTTGCATGATTGGTCACCGCAGCGTGGCGTCTGGCTGTGGTCAACCAAGGAAAATCTTGGTCGGCTGAAATATTACTTATTCTTCAACCAATCGATTGGGGGAAAAAGTCTGCACCTTTTTTCTGGATCAGGGGTCGCAACCTTTCTGAAAGTCCCATTTTAAAATGTTCTTGTTAATCAGTGTGCCATATCAACAATAAGGTTAACACTAAGTTTAATTATGACGCCACATCATCAAGATTTTAATCTCCAACGGATCTGTAATTTATTCCATCCATAGAGGCTATGTGCATAGCAACATTTAAAAAAACTCATTCTTCTCCCATAATCAGGACCTTGTAATTCTATCTGAGAGTACTGAACAAAAAGGCTGCCATCCTTATGAAAACATTCACATCTGAGTTGAAATCATTAACCCTACCAAGCTTCCACCAATCTTATTCATCAGTAATAAACCGTCATCCACGCCTTCGTCACCTCCCATCTGGACTACTGCAATGGAGGTCTGTCCGAGGTTCCCAGCAAAGCCCTGGACAGGCTCCGGTATCTGCAGAACTCAGCTGCCAGGGTTCTCAGCCGCAACCAATCCCTGGCAGCACATCACCCCCCCACCCTCATCCACCTCCATTAGGCTCCCGGTCAAGTCCCGCATCCCCTACAAAATCCTCCTCCTCACCTACAAATCCCTCAATGCCCTAGCTCCTAAGTACCTATCTGACCTCCTCTACCCTTACACACAGCCCCGGATCCTGAGATCCTCAGGCACGGGTCAGCTCTCCATCCCCCACACACAAACCTGCTAACTTTTGGGGACAGAGCTTTCGGTGTGACAGCCCCCCCACCCTCTGGAACTCTCTCCCCACTAGGGATGTCACGGTACCAGAAATCTAGTTGTCGATACCAATACCAGTGAATTTACAGGATTCTCGATACCAATTCGATACCACTGTAAAAAAACAACAAAAAAACAATAAATCCCATGTAATTCAACACGCACTCCTTTATTAAAACATTTGAACATTACAAAAAACAGAGGCATGTAGCCTTCAAGTATTTAAAACCAACACTATTGTCTGGATGTCTTTGAGGTGCTTTGCTAAATTGGAAGTATTTCCTCCTTTGGAAAGAAGAGTACGACGGCACCGTTACTGCACCGCATGCTGTTTTTTGTGAATCTATTATTACTCCTTGTAAATCCGCCTCGAACACAAAGTACTTCCATACCCGACTCTTGCTATTTGTTTTCTCAACGAGTTGAGGCGGAGGTAGCGCTGCAGCAGCTGCCGTCTTTCACGTCTCGTGTTGTTGTTTTTTTCCGTGCTGATATGGCGTTCTTCTTCCTTCATTTCACGGCAGATGAGAACACTTGTAATCGTATACTGCCCCCATTAGATCCGGAAGAATTGCATCTCCAGTACCTCCGCTCCGGTACCAAATGACCATTACAGGCATCGTTCGGTACCGAAGAAAACGAGTACCGTCACATTTTTTTAATTTTGGTACCGAAGTATCGGTTCCCTCCCTCAAAAACTCCTAAAACCCACCTCTTCAACAAGGCCTATGGCCTCTAGCTACTGTTATGTTCTGTTTGTTGTGTCTATTATGTCTATGTTAAGCGTCCTTGGGTTTCTTGACAGGCGCTATATAAATCCAAGTTATTATTATTATTACCTCCTTCCTCCTACCTGCATCCGGATCATGATCCGGATGCAGGTATTTTTTTACGGATTTCGATCAGCCTGAGCATTAAGACCACAAGGTATAACACATGCGCAGTGTAACTGATGACGCAATGATGACTCGTGACCCCCGCCTCCTTCCTCCTTCTGAGAGCAGAGAGATACGTGTCTGGATGTGTGGCGAGACATCGAGGTGTGGTGGGAGCTGCTCTCCGTCCGCGGTGAGAAAGAAAAAAGCGGTAGATGACGGGATGAGAGACAACGTAGTGTAACGTTATACAGACATAACAAGGCTGCTGAACGAGAGAGGCATCCGCCAATACGTTACACGGAAACACACCGTGTTAATAACAAGTCGACCACCTCACGGTACCGCCAGCTGGGAGCAAAAATCAATCAAACTACCATAAATAACAGGCGGCGTAACCGTCAATGGCTGTAAAAGAGGTCATTTAATATGCGGATGAGAGGGCACTCTCTTGCACACTTATTGCTAGTGTGCCACTGGTTAAGGTACCGCGAGCCAATGGTGGCACGCGTGCCTAAGGTTTCACTGGGACTTAAAGTAGTTTCTCTGTCTAATTTAGTTTCTATATTTTAACCTGTGTGTGTTTTTTTTCTTTTCTAGGAATCAATGGAAGAAAATGCTGAAAGTAAAGAAGCTCAGACTAAAAAACTGGAGTCAACGGTGAAATCACTGTCTGAGGAGCTGATAAAGGTTTGTGAAGCTGCATGCAGGCTGCCCATCTGCTGGTATAAAGTTGAACCCCATAAAGGGATAACTGAAATATAACTATCAGGTCCACACAGTTGTTTTAGTCGATGAGTAACTGTTGGCTGTTACCCATCAATATCCATCTCCCTGTTCTCCATACAAATTAGCTCTGTGGGATAATTTCATACCTTCGGTTCATGTTCTAACTCTTATCACTCTGAGCTGTTGCATTGCATTATAGAGAAAGGTGTTCCTGTCATTTAGCCTACCCTCATTGATATAAATGGGGTGGACAAAATAATAGAAACACCTGTTGGGTGTACCTTATAAACTGGCAACTGAGTGTATAACTGCATATTATGTTTCAATATATTCCATTCCAGTCTCTTACTTCCTTCTGTTTCTCTTGAATCCAGGCTAATGGGATCATAAAGAGGCTGCAGGGGGAGGTCCGAGGCCTAGTTGGAAAAATAAAAGTCAAAAACACTGTGACTGTGTCACAGGAGAAGGTCCTCCAAGACACAACAGAAAAACTTGAGACTGTTGAAAAGGATCGCTGGAGCACTCAGCAGCAGCTCCTCACCAGGGAGGAGCAGGTATGTTTTCAAATCATTGAAACACTGCTTGTAATTGTATTGTAATAGTCTTCACTTTTCCCTGGTTAATAACAGGCTAGATAACTTATTAGGCATATTAATATAAAAGAAAGAATTTGATATGAACTTGATAATAATTTGTATATTACAGGTTTCTAAACTGAAGGAGCAGTTGGAGACGACGGTACAGAAGCTAAATGAAAGCAGAGAGGTGTTAAAAACAAATGAGAATGGTGAGGAAGCTTGTCTCATTCATTTCAGGTGGCCGTGGGAGAGGGGAAGAGCGGGTTGTCCTTTTAAAGGAACAGTGTGTAACATTTAGGGGATCTATAGGCAGAAATGGAATATAATATTAATAAGTGTGTTTTTTTTTGTGTGTATAATCACCTGAAAGTAAGAATTGTGGTGCTAGATGTCACCAAATCCTACACACTGCTCATTTAATCACAAGGTTGGCGATTCTATCCTACTGTCCGCATGTCAAAGTTTCCTTGAGCGAGACACTGAACCCCAAATTGCTCTCTGGGCGCTTTACAGCAGCCCACTGCTCCTACAATGCTTAGGATGGGTTGAATGCAGAGGTCAAATTTCATGCATGTATCAATGTGTGTGTGACGATATAAAAGTTAAAGTTAGTTAAGCTAGTTATGTTAGAGGACCCACTGGGGACTGCAATCCATATCATCATTTATAAAATAAGCCAAACTTCTCAGTGTTTAAAGATCCACTCCACACATTTTTTTTAAAGGTCCCATATTGTAAAAAGTAAGATTTTCATATCTTTTATATTATAAAGAAGGTTAAAATGCTTTATATAAATACTGTGAAAGTATCGAAACGCTCAATATACGGAGAAATACACACAACTTGTTTTCAGAAATTGTGCGTTAAACCGTTACGATTTCCGTCTATTTGTGATGTCACAAATCCACAATATATTTAGACCATTACACAGTTTTAAATGTGAACATTCTAAATGTGTCCCAGTTTATTTCCTGTTGCAGTGAATGGGAATAACATCAGCTGACAGGAAGTAAACATGGACCCCAACTGTTGCCTAGCAATGCAATTCGTTGCAATTCCCTTGAAATGCACTAAAACGGAGCGTTTCAGACAGAGGGTGAATACAGGTACATTCAGACAGACAATATGAGAAAAATAAAGTTTGTTTTTTTAACATCATGGCATGTAAACATGTTCTAGTAGAAACACAAAATACAAGTATGAACCTGACAATGAGCACGATATGGGACCTTTAAGACACATGAAAATACTCTGCTTGGAATAATAATTTGTCTTGTGTTTTTTCTAGGGCTGTCAATCCATTCAAATATTTAATCGCATGATTGTCCATAGTTAATCGTGACTAAAAATGTACCTTAAAGGGAGATTAATCAAGTATTTAATACTCTTATCAACATGAGTGGGCAAATATGCTGCTTTATGCCAATGTATATATATATTTATTATTGGAAATCAATTAACAACACAAAACAATGACAGATATTGTCCAGAAACCCTCACAGGTACTGTGTTTAACATAAAACAATATGCTCAAATCATAACATGGCAAACTGCAGCCCAACAGGCAACAACAGCTGTCAGTGTGTCAGTGTGCTGACTTGACTATGACTTGCCCCAAACTGCATGTGATTATCATAAAGTGCTCATGCTCATACATACACGTGTTGAACTGAGATTCAAGGTGAGCTCAGATAAATGCTTCTAGTTTCAAACTGTGCACAGTGAAGGTCAAACATCAGAGTCAAGTAACAAGTAGCAAAAAAACAATTTTAATGCTGTCACATTAATATTTTCAGCTGGACTCTGGATAATATAAGCAAAGTTATGATATAGATCAGAAAGTTGACACGTCCTGGCTATTGTACCCTGACTACTACTTCTGACTACAGGGATGTGTGCTGCTCTTTAGAATCTCACCAAGCATTCAGTGCCAACTTTCAATACTTTATAATACTTTTCCATACCCGATGCACACATTTTGGTTCTTATAATAGTAATGTATTTAGGTTTGATATCAAGTCTTAAAGGTGCAGTGTGTAGGATTTGGTGGCATCTAGCGGTGAGGTTTCAGATTGCAACCAAGTGAAGCCTCTCCCGTGTGCCAAGCGTGTTGGAGAATTACGGTGGGCGACGTGAAAACGCGAATGTCCCTCTCTAGAGCTGGTGTCTGGTTTGTCCGTTCCGGGCTACTGTAGAAACATGGCGGCCGGCTCCGTGAAGAGGACCCGCTCCCTATGTAGATATAAACAGCTCATTCTGAGCTAACAAAAACACAACCATTCTTTTGATTATACACTAATGAAAACATACTTATTAATATTCTATTCCATTTCTGCCAATAGCTACCCCTAAATGCTACACACTGTTCCTTTAACTCTAATATAATTTATTTTGTGAAGTTCACAACTTTGAAAACTGACATTTAAAAAAAAAATGAGCAGCAGCATCTTTTACCAGAAACACTGTCTTCATTATTCTGGATAATCCAACTTCACCTTCAACAGCTCTCGTAGGGGCTGCTTCTTAAGGATAATGTAGTTGCAATGAGAACTATTGCCAAATGTTTTATTATGTTTAAATGGCCTTTTAACAACATGGCTTGAAAATCAACACTGTATTCCTGCTGGTAGAAAGAAGGGACAATTTAAAGAGAACAGAGAAATGCAGCGCCTGAATCATTTCCTGACATTAAACGTCACACTCATAATAAATTCTAGTCTAATAGTTTGAAGATCAGAGTACCTTGTCAGTTTTGAACACCACTCATCGTCTGTTCTATTTGTCTTTTAACCACAGTTATAAACTGGCTGAACAAGCAGCTAAATGAGAAGCAGCTGTCCAGAAAGCCCCAGTCTGAGTCTCTGGACAATCCTTCACTTCTGTCCACAACAACAGGACTGAGGGTAGGAGAGACTTCTAGCCGTACTAAACCAAACCTTCCCACTTGTAAACATGTACTGACTGTTACCACTGACACCAGTTAAAGAGATCGGTGTATTCCCCCCCAGGCCCAGTTCTATCCTCAGACGGGCAGACCTGCTGGATCTCCTGTAGCAGCTGCTGATTTCACAGCAGTGCAGCCAGCCATCAGACAGATGTGAGTATATTCTTTTCTTTCCACAGTATATACAGAGACCGGTACTACGAAGAGAGTTCAACATACCCAGGGTATCTTCTCCTTATCTGGCTTAACTAACCCTAACGAACGAGATCCCGCTAAGCGGTCCTAGGAAGCTGGTTATCAACTCGGTAAATCAACCCAGGGTTTCTCAGTCTGGCTGCGAGCGCGTTCACATGAACGGAGCGGTGTGTCTGTAGCATCTGACCAATCACAGACATGGACAAGTCCACAGACTGCAGACAGACAGGCAGAGCGGCACATTTTACAAATGAAGAGCTATAACTATATTAGACAAATACGAAGTTGAACACTTAATCAGACTAAAAGTAACACAGTTGAAGCTGCCAAATGCAGGAAGAACAGCTGGTAACAGAAAAAAATTACAGATGTGTGAATGCGTAAATTAACAGACTTATTAATTTAACGTAACACTCAAAAGTCAGATAAAGTCGTATAGATGGGGCAGTGATATATAAATAGCTTTTAGAAGTGTTATGGATGAATGGATTACACTTCATTGTTCCCTTTAACAATGATGTGGTGTGTGTGTATGACTATTTCAACCTTCTTTCAGCTGCGTCCCCGTCTCCGGCGGTGATAAACGGATTCAAGAGCAAGTTAAAAAAAATTAATATAAAAACATAATTCAAAGCGGTAAACACCCACAGCATAAATCCAGCTGTCCTTCCTGCATCTGTCAGTTTAAACTGTGTTGTTTATAGTCTGATTATGACTGTAACTTCTTCATATTTGTGTAATATTATCATACGATCTGCTCACAGAGCTCTGATTGGTCAGCAGGCGGTGCTTTTACACGAGTCGATCTCTTATCTGGAACATAACCTGCTCCCGAGCAGGTATGCTGTTCAGCATCAGTTACCATGGCGATCTACCCCGGTAAAAAGTGATCCACCGTCGTAGGACGGTGGATCACTTAACCCTGAAGTTACCTCACTAACCCTAAATCCTGCTTCGTAGTACAGGCCTCAGGTTTATATACTGTACTACTGGTGTATATACTGTACAATTAGGGCTGTCAATCGATTAAAATATTTCATCACGAATAATCGCATGATTGTCCTTAGTTAATCGAGATTTATTGCAAATTAATCGCACATTTTTTGTGTGTTCAAAATGTACCTTAAAGGGAGATTAGTCAAGTATTTAATACTCTTATCAACATTGGAGTAGACAAATATGCTGCTTTATGCAAATGTATGTATATATTTATTTTTGGAAATTAATGAACAACACAAAACAATGACAGATATTGTCCAGAAACCCTCACAGGTACTGTATTTAGCATAAAACAATATGCTCCAATCATAACATGGCAAACTGCAGCCCAACAGGCAACAACAGCTGTCAGTGTGTCAGTGTGCTGACTTGACTATGACTTGCCCCAAACTGCATGTGATTATCATAAAGTGGGCATGTCTGTAAAGGGGAGACTCGTGGGTACCCATAGAACCCATTTACATTCACACATCTGGAGGTCAGAGGTCAAGGGACCCCTTTGAAAATGGACATGCCATTTTTTTTCCTCGTCAAAGTTCAGCATAAGTTTGCAGCCTTATTTAGAGTCCTTTAAGACGAGCTAGTATGACCTGGTTGGTACCGATGGATTCACTCTAGCTTTAAAACTGAGCCCACTGCAACCTGAAAATGGCAAGTTACGTTAATGCGTTATAAAAATGAGTGGCGTTAAAACTAATTTGCGTTAGCGCGTTATTATCGTGTTAACTTTGCCAGCCCTGTGAACAATACTTATTATGTACCACACACTTATTCAAGCTTTAATTGAGAATTTATTTCCAAAGGCTGCTTTCCATTTGAACATGTTCGGTCATGTCTTTGGGGGAATTTATTTTGAGAACAATATTTTTAGGATATAAATGAGAGGACTGAAGGATACATGTTTCATTTTCACTGTGTTCCTCAAGCTCGTTGCTTTCTTCTCGTCCTCAGCGGAGACTCTGCTTGTCTGGATTCAAAGTACTTTGAGAGGAGAGATGATAGCATCCCGATCTACGGTCTGTCATCTAATCTGCTTCACAAAGGTAAAACCGCTCATCGCTTAGAGCGCTGCATGGACTACAAGCTTCAGAGTATTCATCATTAACAACAAATACTGGTTTCATTTGACTGCTTTAGCAGAGATCACCATGTCCTCCAGCATTAGTAGTGCAAAGTGTTCGGTGTGTGGGACAAGGGAAGACACAGAGTGTGAAGGCAAAGATTTGAACTGCCCCCCCAATCTCTCACAATCTCTGCGTGTCTTTGTAGTCTAAACACTATTAATCATTGAAATGTTGATAATGAATGGGCAAATATGCTGTTTTATGCAAATGTATGTATATATTTATTACTGAAAATCAATTAAGAAGACAAATCAATGACACATATTGTCCAGAAACCCTCACAGGTACTGCATTTAACATAAAACAATATGCTCAACGGGCAACAACAGCTGTCAGTGTGTCAGTGTGCTGACTTGACTATGACTTTCCCCCAAACTGCATGTGATTATCATAAAGTGGGCATGTCTGTAAAGGGGAGACTCGTGGGTACCCATAGAACCCATTTACATTCACATATCTGGAGGTCAGAGGTCAAGGGACCCCTTTGAAAATGGACATGACGGTTTTTCCTCTCCAAAATGTAGCGTAAGTTTGGAGCGTTATTTAACCTCCTTCCTGACCAGCTAGTATAACATGGTCGGTACCGACGGATTCATCAGGTTCTATAGTTTCATGTGATAGCAGTATCTTCACTCCTAAAGCTGAGCCCGCTACAACCTAAAAAATTGCAAGATGCGTTAATGCGTTGATGCGTTAATGCGAGAAATTAGTGGCGTTAACTTTGACAGCTCTAGTTGATAAATTATAATAATTGTCCAAATCCTTGTTGATTTTATTTATTATATATTCACTATATTTCGACCCCTACTTGGAAGTCTTTATGGAAATAAAACAAATGGATCAAAATAAAAGAAATGGGATTTTTGAGTGACGCATCCATTTCCTTTCTTTTCTTTCCAGAGTTCCCTCAGAGAACGAAGCCCTCCATACCTTCTGCTTACTTCTCTGCATGAAGCAGAAGCAGCTCCATGTAATGACCAGTGTACAGAATGGAAGTCAAAACCATTAAAACCACTTCATGTCTTCAGCTCCTGTACAAAACTGTTACTGACCTGCTGTGTTAAATTCACATGTTTTTAAGTAGCTGTTGTTGCTGATGGTTTACACACACATCTATCTGCTGATGTGCATTTACACTAAATGTTGTTGAAACTGTCTGTTCGGTGGATTTCTGTGATCATGGACAATGTATTAAAGTCTTAAATTAAAATATTAAATTTTTCCTAATACAGTGTATTTAGTTTGCCATCCTTTTATTGTTTATATTGTGTTTGTATGTGTTTTCTGTTGTATTTCAGTTATGAAGTGAAATCTTTAATAAACGGCTCTTCCATCCTCAGCGGTGCTCACAGTCATTCCAGGGTAAATCTAAATTGGATTTATTTCGTCTCACCTCAAATCCCCATCAAATATTGAAAATGTGTAAAATGTAAATATTGGTGCTGTTCAATATTTGTCAAGTTTACTATTTTATTGCTGGAGTCATCTGATGCTACAATTTAAAGAAGTGTTATCAATGTGTTTTCTCAAAATGAAGGTTCAAGGTTCTTTATTTGTCATTTGTAAATTCCAGCAAAGCAGTCATTGGCAATGAAAATCTTTGCTCTCAGGTTCCTTCAACAATGCTCATGAAATATGTAGATATATAAAAGGGGAAATCACACAAGTAAAATCAAAATGATGGACTAAGGCATAAAATAGTGCCGTTGAAGTAAATATAAAACAGTAATGTAAATTTGTAATTTACTTGTAGACAGTATTTCAGATGAGAAAACTGATTATAAACAGGATGTAATATGTATATGCATGATGAGAAGTAATATGTGCACACAGAGGTGTAAATAGGAATGTAGTATGTAATAATGAGAAGTACTAAAATATATATACAGAGGTGTAAAGAGGAATGTATGTAATAATAGCTGCTATAACAGCTGTGGGTCTGGGGCGGGTATTTTGAGGAGGGAGATGAAAAAAGGAAGACAAATGAGAAGTACAGGTCGATCATCATTAATCCTTTAAGGCATTAGCATGTTCCCTCTGCCTCAGTCGGGTCTTAAACTCACAACCTCAGACACCAATGGCAAGTCACTATCTTGGTGAGCTTACTGCCTGGGAAAACTACCACATCACACTATGACATCACACTGTGACTGAGGCAGTCGCCAGGGTTGTATGTAAAGGCAGATTTCAAACTAGTGTAAAAAATTCAATTTTCGAGACAAAATTCTGAGACTTTGCGTCCTTCATTTAGACAACATTGAGATGTCGGTAATTTATTTTAATAAAGATTGATTTCTCCATAACTGACAAACTGGTGTTTAAAAATGCTTTTTTCCCCCCATTGACTGCAATGGTTCACATGTGGATAGAACTCAAAATACTGTCCAAAAAAAGTTTTTGAGATACAAATCTGAAATGTGCCACCCTACATCCATCATGACCTCAAAATGTTGTCATTTATTGTCATGAACATTGGAGCTTTATTTAGCAATAATTTGCAGTAGCTGTGTACAGTTACTGTTCACACTAAAACGTGCTGATGCACGGTGGGCTCAATTTATGATAATTCAAAAATCCAAAAAGGATACAAAAATTATTAAAAGAAATGATCTTTATAAAACGGTCACATATATCCTGACAGTAGTACATGAGACAGGTAATCTGAGAAACATATCATGTGCCTCTGTGTCTTTTTGTTGGAAATTCATAATTTGAAAACCGCTTATTTTTAATCCAAAGTGATTATTAAGACTCAGCACATCCGGAAATATGTGTACATGTTTTAGTTGGAGACATTATACTGTCATTCCCTCACTTTAAAGACGCCTCAAGAAGAAACTGGCTCAACTAACCCCGCCCTCCCCGACGGTAGGTGGCGATGTGCACTGTCAAGCTGTTTGCGAGCCTCCATTCAAACCAGAGAAGGAGAACACTTCCGGCGCACGTTACAGGCGCAATGCAGAGTCTTTTAGTCAATGTTGTGTCTGATTTGAGTGAAAGATAAACCGAGTTAACTGATCTGTGGACTATCTATTAAGGCTCAGCGGGTTCGCTGTAACTGAAGCCAGACATGGATATCCCCAACCCGCCCGAAGGTGAGCAGCAGCAGCGACGTGTGATAGTCATTGAATGTTAGCTAGCTTAGCTCCCATGCTACCTAGAGCTAACAGTAGTTAACGTTACTGCTCTGCAACACAACACGTTAGTTACCGCTGCATTTAGCATGTCGGCCTGCGTTAGTAACGCCAGTAGCTCCATGTATGTCCAGCAGGTTTCTGTGTACAACTCTGCAGCAGAACAGTTAAAATAGCATCGTTAGCTTTAGCTAGCTAGCTAACGTTAGCTCGTTCAAACGGCTAATGTCAGTTATTTTGCGCCCAAGTTTGTGATTTTTCTTTTCTCTTTTGGTTTTCAAACTTGGCGCCATTGTCAAATCCTCTATAAGTCAGATTTGTTGAGCTAATGTAGTTCTATTTACTGTAACACTGTGATGTGACATCATGGTAACCTGGTATCCTCCAGCCAGTGTTGGAGGAGTGTCCTCTCTCCTCTCCTCAGGCTGCTCCACTCATATCTGTGTGCAGGAGTCTGAAATTCACCTTTCTCCTCACCTGTCACTGTGCAGCTCACTGGACATTTCTACCAGCCACTCATTGTTTTTGTCTGCCACTTCTGAAATCGAGGTAGAAAGCTTTAACACTGTAAACACTGAGTCAGTCAGTGATACCAGACTGTAGAATTATGGAATATATCATGTAACCTTAATGCATGACTATATTTGGTAACACTTCATTTTACAGGTCTGCAAATGTCATTGTAATTAGGTGATATTGGCAAGTTACCTATTTGAAATTTCTTTGGAATTACTGCCAAATTACCCCAATATTTACCAAATATTTACCTCCAAAACCAAAACTAATAAAAGACACTTCTGATCGGGCAGAAATCTCACCATTGTGTGACTTATTGTCTACACAAATGTAACCTGGTAGCTGATGTCATGATTCAGGGAGTTTTTAAAGAAATTTCAAAGAAGTAATTTGCTGATTATCATCTATTTACCAGCAGACATAAAGCATATCAATTAACTTTGAATTATTTTCCTGGAAATGTATTAAATAAATTACCAGCTATTTGGAAATAGCGGAATATAATTATTAAATAATGTTTATAGTAAAGTAATTTTAAATAAATGTATAGGTACATATTGGGGTAATTTGGCAGTAATTCCAAAGAAAATTCAAATAGGTTACTTGCTAATTATAACCTAATTACCATGAAATTTGTGGACCTGTAAAATGTAGAGTTTTACCATATATTTAATTTGGGCTTTAGAATTGCTTTGTAAGAATAATATTTTTAACATAAGGTAAACCTGTCTGCCATGGTGGCAGGTGAACTGAAAGTTTCACCTGCCACAACCAACATTTACCCTGTATTTGGCAGGCTTCTGATTTCATTCCCTGTCTGTGTGTAAATAAACACATCAGGTCCCTCTAGGGCTGGGCAATATATCCGTATTATATCCAAATCCTGATATGAGACTAGATATCGTCTTAGATTTTGGATATCGAAATATCGTGATATGGCATAAGCATGACAGTACAGTGATGTAACTGTCTGAACTTACCAAACTGTTCTAGTTGTTCTATTTTTTTGCCTTTACTCACTTTGTCATTATATTCACATTACTGATGATTATTTATCGGAAATCTCATTGTGTAAATATTTTGTAAATGCACCAATGGTCAACCATACATTATCATCATCGAGGTGTTTTGTAAAACATATCGTGATATTTGATTTTTTTTCTCCATATCACCGAGCCCTAGGTCCTGTTTGTTAAAACTATGTTAGACTGACGTTAAATGAGTTTCTGTTTTGTTTCTTACTTTACTCCCGTCGTGATACTTTACCTTGTGGACCGTCTGCTCTCCGGCTGGATACGTGAGGCTGATGCTGCGTGCACATATACAGTATATCATGACGGGGAAAGGAAAGTAATTTTCTCCGAATTAAAAAACGACAGCGCACGGCAAAAGCTCCTGTAGGTGAGGCCGCCCTTGTCAAGTGGATTGATAGTGCCTCGTCACGTAACGCCCCCATAATGAAACTCTGCCGACCGACTCCTCTACATCGCAGCGCCGGCAGCTCATGCAGACCGTTGCCTGTCTCCCTCCATGGCATTACCGGGTGAGAGAGCGAAGTGTCCCGGCAAAAGGGCACCGTTCATCTGCAGGCACACCTGGCTGCAGAGCCGGCAGAGCTGGCACATGTCGATTACGTTATACACAGGGAGAGTGAACCGGAGTAACGTTTAATGTTTCTTTACTAATAAAACTGCTAAAAACACTTTCATATA
Organism: Sebastes fasciatus; assembly: GCF_043250625.1. Lineage (NCBI taxonomy): Eukaryota > Metazoa > Chordata > Actinopteri > Perciformes > Sebastidae > Sebastes > Sebastes fasciatus. The sequence goes on from NC_133799.1 coordinate 36,006,187, forward strand.
ACGTTTGTCATCCTTGAATACAAGGTGCAAACCTTCCCCTTTGAAAATGGCCATGCCAGTTTTTCCTCACCAAAATCGAGTGCAAGTTTGGAGCGTAATTTAGCCTCCTTTGGCAAGCTAGTATGACCTGGTTGGTACCGTTGGATTCCTCAGGTTTTCTAGTTTCATATGATATCTTGATCATTCTGGCTTTAAAACTGCTACAACCTCCGAAAGATCGAACAGTGGCTGAGATTAATTAAAAATCGCAAGTTGCGGTAACGCGTTAAATATATTAGTGGCGTTAAAACACATTTGCGTTAACATGTTAATATCGCGTTAACTTTGAATTTTAATATTTATCTGGTGTATAAAACAAGCAAGGAGATATTCCACTTCAGGAAGGTCCTGGAAACACCTTCACAACAGGTACATGTTGTAAACAATCTCCTGTTTTTCAAATATCACTGTTAGTGCTTAGTTCTGTAACTGGAATATAATGATAATACATCTAAAAGTGTCACAAAAGCACAAGTTACGTTAATTTCTTCCAATCTTTTTGTCATTTGTTTGTACCGCTTTTAGACAGATCACCAGCTGCCTCAGCTCTGACTGTATATTTGATTCTTCCTCTTTTTTTCTGGTGCAGATCAAGAACTGCGGAATGTCATCGACAAGCTGGCCCAGTTTGTCGCCCGGAACGGGCCCGAGTTTGAAAAGATGACAATGGAGAAGCAGAAGGACAACCCTAAGTTCTCCTTCCTCTTTGGGGGAGAATACTTCAGCTACTACAAGTGCAAGCTTGCTATGGAGCAACAGCAGCGTACGTAGTTAAAGTGACGATCCACCATATAACTAGAACAGGGGTATTTGTATGATGTTGGAATGTTCAGTCAGTTTGGTTTTCAACATCGTTAGGTCTTTCCCAGAGTCCTTCCTGAAATGAATAAAAATAATCAACGGAACTGAATTGTAAATGTTAATGGACTCCATTTATATAGTGCTTCTCTAGTCTTAGCGACCATTCAAAGCACTTTACAACACACAGATGGCGTTAGGTGCAATTGGGTTCAGTATCTTGCCCAAGGGCACTTCATGTCGGCTGTAGGGGCCAGGGATCGAACCAACGACCTTCTGATTAGTGGACGAACCACTCCAAAATGTACAACTGTACAGGCCAATAAACGATAAACATGTAATTCATTATGTAAGGGATAATGTAGTGAGCCGGACATTGTTGTTAAAGAATCCCGACAGGGCGATGCTCCACGTCGGGGTCTCTCTCTCTTCTTTCACAACAATGACCCGCTAGCTGTACATTATCCCGCTTATTACACAGCTACTGACTGAAGAAATCAATATTTTGACACCAAAACGGTCCGCCAGAGCTGCGCCCATAGCAACAGTCTGTTATACATAGCAACAGTCTGTTATACGTAGCAACGGTCTGTTATATGTAGCCACGGTCTGTTATACGTAGCAACGGTCTGTTATACGTAGCAACGGTCTGTTATACATAGCAACGGTCTGTTATATGTAGCAATGATCTGTTATACATAGCAACGGTCTGTTATACATAGTAGCAACGATCTGTTATACGTAGCAACGGTCTGTTATACGTAGCAACGATCTGTTATACAGAAATTACAGACCGCAGAACGCTGTGATTGACCAATCAGAATGGAGTATTCAACACAGCTGTGTAATAAATCAACGCATGCCAACTTGTATTTAAGGGACATCATAACCTTATGCAAAGAAGAGAAATTGTTGACTGAACTCTCCAGCATCATATTAATGATGGGTATTCTGTTTTAGGAGTGGATTTGTCCTTCGCCTCTATCAACATGCAAAGCCTATCAAGCAAATCCTGTACCTATTCCGTCGGGCTTCCTTATAGCTCCTAATGTCTACTGCCATGACAGCTGTGTTCTACTGTAGAGTAGCAGTGCAACCACAAGCTGCCTCCATCTTCACAACAAGGCCACGTGGAGTTCACCAGTGCTGAACCCAATTGAACTCTAAAATGGCTCTTTATGTGAAACAAGAGTTGGGCTGGGTATGCCACCTTTAGTAGTGTACCGTTAAGCTGTAAAATGATAGAGTGTGCTCCGGTCGGTGGGCGGTGCTTGGTTTTGGCTCAACTGTTTTCAACATGGCTTTCTGGTCACAAACTGTCTCATTTTACAGCTAAACAGTCCACTAAAATATGTTTCTGCAAACATTTGAGGCGAGAAATAGTCATTACAGTAACAGAATATTGATTCATATTTGATCAGCGCTTCTCCATGAGCAGTGATTGACAGCTGCGTTAGAGACTACGTGGCTCTGATTGGTTCTTCTTCTTCGAATGCGGCAGAGTCTTGCAAATAACATCAGTAGCACTAAATGAAACCTGATTATCCGTCTCATGTACCACTGTCAGGATATAGCAACAGTTTGAGCAAATATGACAAAAAGGTATATTTTATTGATGTTACCGAGTGTAGTGTTAACGTTTTTAAGAAACATATGCATTTAGGCTTCTATAACCAAATTCAGTATTTGTATACCACAATACCCAGCCCTAAACAGAAACCCTGTGCCCTAAATTCATATCCTTTAACCCTTGAGAACTGAGCAGGATGACTTGTTAGCTTTATTATTATTATTATTATTATTATTATTATTATTATTATTATTATTAGCTGTGGCCCGGTTGACACCTTAAAGAGAAATCCTGCAAACTGGATCTTATTGATGTAGTTTTGGACTCATTCCTACCAGTAAGAATCACTGTGGCCTTATTGAGAAATCCAGCAGTACAATATTATCATAACTAATAATAAAACATACATGTTCAAAGAATGCTCCTAAAACCTGAATAATATCAGCACATCCCACATGTCTTAATGAGAAACTGCTCCATTCAGAACAAGGCCTAATTCAGAGCATCCAAACTGAATATGCTGTTTACACGACCCGAATCAAATTTGGAATTTTGTTGCTTAAATAGTTATTTAACTGTAGTATTATATATTTACTAATAGGTTTGACTCATCAGACTATTAATGCCACTTGCTGCTTGTGTAGAGGAAGTCGGAGCTTCTTTGGTCACTGTATGATGATCAACAGCCTGGTAATAAGAGCACAGTGTTGTGCAGGGTTGCATGGAGTTTTTCTGTCAGTCATGTCATACCACTGAAATGCATTACTGTATCAACGTTTGCTTTTTCTCCACATAGATCCCTCTAGCCTGGACGGGGAGGAGTATACATCTGAAGGTATTTATTTACAACCAGACAAATGTTAAAGTTCCAGTTGGAAGGTCACATTTTGTGCTTAAAAGCGTTTTGGTTTCTTTCAGTTGTATTTTTCTTGTTAGTATGTTTTTTTTCTTTTTGAGTTTTATGCTGTAGCGTTGTTTTGAAGTTTGATATCTCAGGTATCTTCTTGATGTTGCTGATCAAAATGTGATTAATCCTCCATTTGGAAGCTGTCAGGGTTAGAGTAGACAAACAGACGGAGGAGACCGGACTCGCCTGGTGACACGTCTTGTTATTTAATCTGGAATGCTATTTCTCAGGATTCAGGGCAGAAATGCAAGTGCTGTGTTCAGGACACCAGAATCTGACTAATTATCTCAGTTCTTGGTCAAATTGTGTCCCGATAAAGTTTTCACTAGCTCAATCTCGGGCCTAGTTTCACAACGATAAATTGACAGCAGTGGCTTTATGTGGGTCCTGTTTGCACCTGGAACACACTGCTGGGTGGGTGTCCATCTTTATTCAAATGTGTTCTTAAATTAAAATGAGTCCAAGATGAGACTTTACAACACCACCACTTTTGTGTTACAGACCTAAATCCTGACTAACGTTAGTTATTTTTGACAGCTTGCATACCCTGAGTTTAATGAATCCCATCAGACAAAGGATTAGAGATTGACAGGTTATACATGGCTGATATGATTGATGATCCCTTAATCGACCTAATGTTTTATATTTTAATCTTAGAATTATATATGTTCAATTATAATAATGCTTTTTTTTTTTACTTGTAGCTTGATTTGTAGGCCAGGGATTCAGTCTGAGCCCCAGAAGCAGAGCTTTACCAGACCTCCACACGTCACATGTTCATACCCCCTGCTGTTTTTCCTGCTGGTATTTTTGCAGAAATGTACAACCCGGGCTCCACAGACGTGGTTGATATCCCTCCTCCACAGATGTCGATGATCGCTCCGCCTACGATTGCTCCGCCCGCTGCGCCTTCTATGGAGGAGCTCGTCCAACAGAGCCAATGGAATCTGCAGCAGCAGGAGCAGCACATGCACACACTAAGACAGGTACAGAGCATAATGAATACATCTGGCATAGAGGACATCCTCCCCTCTGGGATGATTCACGTTTCCTTTTGTTTGTTTATTTTTTTATGTTTTTATTTTTTTGGGGTCTACTTGAGCAGTGCTCTTTCAGGGAGTGCGAGTAACCAGATAAGAAGCCAGCTAACCGATTAATGCAGTGAGCCCACAACATGCAGCGCAATCCTTCCCGATTTTCAGTGTAATTGTTTTGTACTAAAGGCAGGCCTGGAATGTCATCATTTCAGGGGCTAGGCCACTTCGCCATTGGTGTTGTAAATTTTTCGAGGGATAAAAAGGTCAAGTGCCATCAAATAAAATAATGATTTTAAGTCCACGGGAATAATGGATTTAACTTAAGGGTTGAGGGTGATTTTATTTTTTATACACAGTATAACTATAAATAAAACTAAATAACTAAATAAAAAATATCTTTATTTCACAAAATAATTTATTGGCATTTACAAATTACCAATAAGTTGTTTATGGGGCTGTCATATTGAATCACGATTAATCACATGATTGTCCATAGTTAATCGTGATTAATCACAAATTGATCGCACCTTTTTTGTCCGTTCAAAATGCACCTTAAAGGGAGATTTGTCAAGTATTTAATACTCTTATCAACATGGGAGTGGACAAATGTGCTGCTTTATGCAAATGTATGTATATATTTATTATTGGAAATCAACTAACAACACATAACAATGACAGATATTGTCCAGAAACCCTCACAGGTACTGCATTTAGCATAAAACAATATGCTCCAATCATAACATGGCAAACTGCAGCCCAACAGGCAACAACAGCTGTCAGTGTGTCAGTGTGCTGACTTGACTATGACTTGCCCTCAAACTGCATGTGATTATCATAAAGTGTGCATGTCTGTAAAGGGGAGACTCGTGGGTACCCATAGAACCCATTTACATTCACACATCATAGATTTATGGCTGGGTTTTAGTTTTTAGAAATACATTCATCCGCTTCCTTATTTATATTTCGTGCAGTGCTTGTTACCGCCCTGACTAACGGTGTACCAGTACTGTACGTAACAATCGGTACAAGGGAACAATATGTGAAGTTAGGGTACTTTATACTATAATACTTTATAACTCTTATAACAGGTTATGTTGTTTCCTTCCTGTTAACTCCTGATGCTCTTCAACAGTGGCAGGCTGAAAAAGAACGGTTCATTTCATCCTCTGTCTCTCAATGTAGGAACAAGTGACCGCAGCCATAGCTCTGGCTATGGAGCAGCAGACCCAAAAACTGCTGCTCGAAACTCAGCTGGACGTAACAGAGTTTGACAACCTGCTGCAGCCCATAATAGACACCTGCACCAAAGACGCCATCTCTGTAAGCCTGCCGCGATGGAGATTCTGTTTATGTTGGTAGATTCCCTTAAAATAGTTAAAAACAAGCTTGCTATCTCACTCTGTGTGTGTTTGTCCTCTCGTCAGGCCGGTAAGAACTGGATGTTCAACAACGCCAAGAGTCCGCCGCATTGTGAGCTGATGACATCACATCTTCGCAACCGCATCACTGTTGATGGAGCGCATTTCGAGCTCCGCCTACATCTCATCTATTTAACCAACGACGTTCTCCATCACTGGTACACAAACCCAATACACACTGTACATAAAGACACGGATCACTCTACCCCTGCACCTCCTTCTAGGGAGTGTTCTAGAGCCCCGATAAGACTGTGATTAACATAGTCATGATGATCCAAGTATTAGGTACCCATTGCTGATTAATTAGCTTTTTACATTTTAATTTGATTTCATTAAATGGAATGTATATACTGAATTTATACAAGGCACAATAAAACTGCTGGAATTTAACATGTAGGCACTTACAGAACGGCTCATTAAGCAGTCAATCGTGAAAAAATTAAACTACATTTATTTTGCTAATGAATTCATTTTTAAAGTCACATATTAAGCTCCAATTTGCAGATTTGCCGCGTTTCCCTTTTTATTTTATTCTAAAGTGAATAACTTTAGGTTTTAGGGCTCTGGGAAATTGCATCCTCCTTCTTTACTATTTGTTGACATTTTATAGATTCAATTGATTAATTGAAAAAATAATTAAAGGTCCAGTGTGTAACCTTTCGGGGGATCTATTAGCAGAAATAGAATATAATATTAATAATTATGTTTTCATTAGTGTATAATCACCTGAAACTAAGAATCGTGTTTTCGTTAGCTTAGAATGAGCCCCTCCTATCTTCACAGGGGCTGCGGTCGAATAGTCCTTTTCTCTCAGGAAGGTTCCTAACAGAGTGAATTTACCCTCTCAGTCTCTCAGTTGCAGCCATGATGAGAGCTGTTAGAATCCTTTAAATGCTGAGGAAAGGAGCTTCAATGCTTCCTTTATTATCTCCTTTAGCAGAGGATACACTGGACCATCCTTTACCAAAGGAAAGGAGACAATAACATCCCGCAATTCCTCGCGGCCGCAGCATTTAAAGCGCCGCACCATTCGGCCGTTCATGATAACAAACAATATGCTTATCTTGCATATTATTTTCATACACTAATTGGGATTCATGTTTAATATGAGTGGACAGTGACTACCATTTAGTTTCACTTTATTTTGAATTAATTATTTATTTGGAACATGTAACAAATACCTCAGTAAAAAACACAAGAATAATTAATAAAATTAACATTAAACAATCAATTAACAAATAATCAACGTAAATAAATATTACAGAACTATATGTTCCTACACCTTCTCCAATGAACTCAATATTTATCATATATTCCTTTGTTTATTTCAGTTCCAACCTTGGTAATGAAGTGATAGTTTTCACCGGTTGTCCACGTTAGGTCAGATGATCTTTTATGATCTGTTGATAGTGTTCCAGTAGCAGGAGGACCTGGGGTATCTCTCTTTAACACACCGCGGGTGAAGCAGTCTGTCACTGAATGACCTATTTAACAACGCACGGGGTGGTAGTCCATCTTCAGAACATTGTAGTTTCACCACGGCAGTCCTGCGTCACTAACGTCCGCCGCCGTCGCATCATAATTATGGAGTCTAATGAAAGAGCAGTCGGATTCTCTGAACACCACGGTTGTCTTTTTGAATTCTCCTTCTCATCTTTCCTTGACCTTGTGACGTTTTCCATCGAGGTCAAGGGGAAGTGGTTAGGAAAAGACGTTAGGACGTCATTTTTGTACTATTTGACCGCAGCCAGGGAGCGGGTCCTCTTCATGTTGCTCCGCCATGTTTCTACAGTAGCCCAGAACGGACAATCTAAACACTGGCTCTAGAGAGAGCCTTTCACGTTTTCATGATACCTGAAGGCCACCGTAGTTCTCCTACAAGCTTGTGAAACTGCGGTAACGTGAGCCGCAGAGGGCTAAACTGTGGTACCGCCACCCGCCGTCTGACCTACGTTGCTCCTGAATTAGTGTTATTATGGTATAGATGATCTCTGAGCGAGGCCAGCGGCGTTACCACGGTTTTGCACTTGGCGGCTCACATTGCCGCAGTCTTGTAAAGGGAGGAGTGAGCGGAGGGGTACTCGGTTGTAATCTGCAACCACACCACTAGATGCAGCCAAATCCTACACACTGTCCCTTTAAGTCATTGACCAACGGTGAAAATAAGCATTAGTTGCAGCTTTGGTCCATTATGAAACACATCTTGTATAAAGAGGCTTATTTGACCATTAAAGGTCCCATATCATGCTCATTGTCAGGTTCATACTTGTATTTTGTGTTTCTACTAGAACATGTTTACATGCTGTAATGTTAAAAAAAAACTTAATTTTCCTCATACTGTCTGTCTGAATACACCTGTATTTACCCTCTGTCTGAAACGATCCGTTTTAGTGCATTTCAACGGAATTGCAACGGAATTGCTTTACTAGGCAACAGTTTGGGTCCATGTTTACTTCCTGTCAGCTGATGTCGTTCACATCCACTGGAACAGGAAATAAACTGAGACACATTTAGAATGTTTACGTTTAAAACCGTGTAATGGTCTAAATATTGTATATTTGTGACATCACAAATAGACAGAAATCCTAACTGAATACGGGCTGTGTGTGTTTCTCCGTATATTGAGCGTTTTGATAGTTTAACAGTATTTATATAAAGCACTTAAACCTGCTTTATAATATAACAGACATGACAATCTCACTTTTTACAATATGGGACCTTTAAAAACAATTTAGTGAGAGTAAAATGGTTGAAACGCTGTCAGTATATTCCTCGTTGTGATGTGTGTTTTGAATGTGTCCTGGCAGCCAGCGGAAGCAGCAGAAGGATTTGTTGGCAGCGCTGCAGAAAGTGGTGGTTCCCATCTACTGCACCAGCTTCCTGGCTGTAGAGGAGGAGAAGCAGCAGAAGATCACCAGGGTAAACACATTGGCAACACCTTTACAGACTACAGTAGTATTCTGCTCTTGGTAGTAACATTAACATCATAGGACACCCCTTTATCCCAGAATAATTATAATAACATAACATATTCACATGTACCAGAATGAATTGATCAGTTCTTATTCGGGTCGGTTCACTTTTAGGGCTTGCTATTGTCAGTTAATGTGGTAGAGTGTATCTTGTTTTTAATAGGACAGTGTCAACCACATGCTGTATATCCACAAACAGTGTGCAGTCTAAAAGCCCGTTACACACCAGAGGTGTTTTTTTTCGTGCGATTACTTCGCACATCAACATATTTTTTCAAAAGTTTTTTGTCATGAGTACTAAATATTATTAATACATATATTATTTTTCTGAGCTTTTGCGCTACGAATAACGGCATCAACCATTCACGTTGTACGTAACAGACATATTCAGTACGTACACTGTAGTGTACACCTCCCGGTGTGTAAAGACCTTAACTCTAATATTCATTCATAGAAATGAGTAAATGGCTTACGACGGAGTATTAGGGCCACATTGAGGGGAAAAAATCTGAGATTTAGAGGATAAAGTCATAATATTATGAGAATAAAGTCATAACTTGATGGGGGGGAAAAAGTCGTAATATTACGAGAATAAAGTCATAACTTGACGAGAAAAAAAAGTATATCCTCCTCCATAAAAGAGTCAGTTCCCCCATCAGGTCCGTGTGGCTCTTTCTTCAAAATAAACTCAGTTTCTTTAAGAACAATCTTTTCCAGGTCCTGATACTGATGATAATGTGGTGCTGATGAGTCAAAAGATGAAGGATTTGGTTATTTGTGAAACCTAAACTAAAGTAGAACTTCACAAGATGCTCCACGTTCCTCATTTTCACACTATTTCCCCTCTAAAATAACACGTCAAATTACTCATTTATAATATTATGACTTTATTCTCACAATACTACCACTTTTTTTCACGTAAACTTCTGACTCTATTCTCATAATATTACGACTTCTTTTCTCGTAAACTTCAGACTTTATTCTCGCAATATTACGACTTTATTCTGGAAATCTCAGGTTTTTAAATGTTTCCTCAATGTGGCCCTAATACTCTGTCGTAATAGCTAATTATACAGCATTGATAAATAAAGGTTCGTCAGCACTTCCTGCTTGTTCTGCTTTTCATTTATTGAATTGGAAAGATAGAAAAAAAATCTGTTTTGGTTCAAATTGTTATCCCTGAGTTTAAAGTTATCTTTCTCTGATTATACCCATCCTCCTCCTTCCCAGTTGTTGCAGCTGTGGGAGAAGAACGGCTACTTTGATGAAGAGACCATTCAGCAGCTCCAGAATCCGGCCCTGGGCCTCGGCCAGTACCAAGTGAGTGGAATAAGACTTTCCTGCCGGCTCAAAGCCAGCGGGAGGGAAAACGCAGTTTTAGTTTTGATTTTCCTCGGACACAAAATACTTCTACCAATAATCTCATCCACATAACAGTAATCAGGTGACTCTAAAATGATTTGGAATAAAAAAATAAAAAAAATCCCCGGAAACATCTGGAATAACACATCTGTCATCAGGATGAGTCCTGAGCTCCGTCGAATACCTCGTGACATTTTTATTAGAAGCAGTCCAAGCTGTGCTTCCTCTGGAGAATCCAAATATTGTTTTCTGTCACGTCAAGACGATTATATCAGTGAGTGAGTTTTCACTTTTGTCACTTCCAATCATGTTCAGTATTTGCAGTTGTGGCTCATGTGCATGGAAATGTATCCATATAATCAGTAACTCTGCAAAATGATCCATCCTACTGTACAGTATTTGCTGCAAACAAATACAACATGTTTGTGAAACAATTTAAAAACAAGTTTTACATGTGAGGTCGTTGTTTTTTTTTTGTTTTTGTTTTTTATTTAGTTTGCAAACCTGTACCTGCCCTGCACCAGCCAAGCTGTAAATGATCTCTAATGCCTCGTTTCCACATAGCTTTGTGCATGTACACGAGTCAACCGGAAGTTTATTCGTTCCTATGGGACCCTCCGTAATCTCCGATGTGTTGGCGAAGCTCCTCCTTCCGTTTTTATTTTTCTGTCCCTAATTTTCCTGAAGTACGTTGAAAAAATATATATAATTTTCAGCAGATAACGGACAGACCTTATGCACTGTGTGCGACAGGAAGGTAGCATGTAATGCTAGCTTCACCAAAATAACAAAAATATACTGGTCACACCCATTAATGCGGCACCTGTGAGATTTTGCTTGTGTTTACGTTTGTGCCCCATTTTTGGAAAATGAATCCATTAGTGGGTTTTAATTCACTGCTAACTCCGTAACAACCTCCGATATATCAATCCCTTTCCCCTCTGTCAGGCATCTCTGATAACAGAGTACGCTGCGGCAGTGCAGCCCATCCAGCTGGCCTTCCAGCAGCAGATCCAGGCTCTGAACACCCAGCACGAAGAGTTTGTCTCCAGCCTGAAGCAGCAGCCGCAGTCTGCCACCGTAGCACAGCTAGCTACCCCCGCTGAGCCCGACAAGGCTCCACCGATGACCACAAAAGCTGGTGAGAACACAAGCACTCAATGAAACCAGAGGCACAGCCTGATACATGAAGTCTCATTGATTGTTTGACATGACAGGAGGTACTGTACGTTAACACAGTGCAGTCACAGTATTTAAGAAAAAACATATAACATCAATTGATTCTTATTCAACAGTTTTTTTTATCTTGTCTTGTTAAGTTTAGCTGGTTTGTGATCTGCTTCTCTATTTGGCAAGTCCATGTATGTTTGTGCTGTAATGTGTTGGTGTTTGTGTGTGTGTTGTGTGCAGGGGATGTGAAGCCTCCCATGTCGGGTCTTCCTCCAGGGGAGTTTGAGGGAGCTTCATCCAGGCCACAGGACCCCAGCAACCCCAGCGGACCCTCAGATCTCCCCTCGAACAAGCCTGGGTGGTATGACCCCCAGCACATAGGCCCCTGGAACCCCAACCAACCGGTAAAGACCTACGTGTTTCTCTGTGGGGGTGTGTGTGCGTGTGTGCGTGTGTGTGCGTGTGTGTGTGTGTGTGTGTGCGCGTGCATACTTTCTTCAGAGTCTCTGGGCGTATTCACACCTGCTTTGTTTAGTTGGGTTGAATGGAACCCTGGAGTGTTCACCCGCTCGGAAGACCACGGGCATACCTGATGGATCTTCGGAAATATTTCCGGCCGATGAACATGCCTCCGTCCTCCGTACGTCTTTATATGCTCCTTCAGAGACTCCAGTGCATCAATATATTGTTTTCCAGTCGCCTCATTTTCAAACTGTGCCGTTGCCTTGAGTGAAAAATTGCTACGAGGTGAAAAAACTTCTCCACCGATGATTCAAATCCTCAACGTTTAGGGTGCAGCCCTAGTCCCTGTCCCCTTTGTGTGCAGCAGGCTCCCCCTCAGTGATGGGTCCAGGCCCCAGCAGAGGTTCTGTGCCCACCTCTTGTATTTGCAGCAGGCCTCACCCCAGCTGCGCCCTGGTCCCACCCTCTCGTGATAGGTCTTGCCCGGCCTTCAGAATTCCCTGCTCTGGGTTTGGTGCAGTGTGTGTGTGTGCGTGTGTGTGCGTGTGTGTGTGTGTGTGTGACCTCAGGCAGCAGGCCATGCTCAGGCTCTCTCTGACTCTTGTCCTTCCCCAGCCTCCTTTTGACCCAAACCAGCCCCCCCCCCCCTGCCCTCCCTGGAACAGCCATGAGGGGATGTGGAATGACCAGAGGGACCCCGGCAACTGGAGCGGAGGTCCACCCAGAGAAGGAGGCCCCTGGAGCGGTCCAGGTGGGTCTGACCCAGGCCCTCCATCTTGGAACTCATATGACCAGCAGCCGCCATGGGGGAACCAGCCTGACCAGCCTCCGTGGGGCCAGAGGGAGCCCCCGTTCCCTCCACGCATGCAGGCATGTGGTCGATGATCATTGTGGTTTGACTGGCCTTGCTTTGATTTCTTTTAACTATTTTTATTGTATTGCATTCAGGGCCGTCAGAGTTAGCGTGCAAACAACGCATTAACGCAAATTAATTTTAACGCCACTAAGTTCTTAACACATTAACGGAACTTACGATGTTTAGGTTGTATCGGGCTCAGTTTTAAAGCTAGAGTGAAGATACTGGCATCGTATGAAACTAAAAAAACCTGATGAATCCATCGGTACCAACCATGTCATACTAGCTTGATGTGAAGGAGGTTAAATAACGCTCCAAACTTACGCAAAGTTTTGGCGAGGAAAAAACGTCATAGCCATTTCCAAAGGGGTCCCTTGACCTCTGACCTCCAGATGTGTGAATGTAAATGTGTTCTCTGGGTACCCACGAGTCTCCCCTTTACAGACATGCCCACTTTATGATAATCACATGCAGTTTGGGACAAGTCATAGTCAAGTCAGCACACTGACACACTGACAGCTGTTGTTGCCTGTTGGGCTGCAGTTTGCCATGTTATGATTTGAGCATATTGTTTTATGCTAAATGCAGTACCTCTGAGGGTTTCTGGACAATATCTGTCATTGTTTTGTGTTGTTAATTGATTTCCAATAATAAATATAGACATACATTTACATAAAGGAATCATATTTGTCCACTCCTATGCTGATAAGAGGATTAAATACTTGACTAATCTCCCTTTAAGGTACATTTTGAACAGATACAAAATGTGTGATTAATCATGATTAAATATTTGATTCGATTGACAGCCTTTATTGCATTACATACTTTACATTTACAATCTGTAATTCCAGTATATCCTAGTTGAACTTTTCTGTTGCTCATTTAAATGAATGACTGTGTGCATTTTTACAGAGACCTCCCCATTTCAGAGGGCCCTTCCCTCCCCACCAGCAGCCACCTCCCTTCAACCAGCCCCCACCACCACCACACAGCTTTGGACGCTTCCCACCACGCTTTATGCAGGACGACTTTCCTCCCAGACACCACTATGACAGGCCGCCGTACACCCCACACCGCTTTGATTACGCTCAGGGAGAGTATCCCGGAGGTGATTTCACAGAGGCACAAAGTAATTGAGCAGTAATTTCCCTCAAATCCATCCGTAGTAATATTTACTTTTCTCGTGTATTTTAACAATATTCACTCACATTTTGCCAGACATACCAGGTCCTCCTCCCCACCACCATCCCAATCAGAGGCTCCCTCCCCCGGGCATGGGGGCCGAACATCCTCCCTGGGGCGGTGGATGCGAGCACCCGGATTTTGGTGGCCCGCCCCCACACGGCTTCAACGGCCATTCACCCCACATGCGTCATCGGCAGCATCCAGTTCAAGACGACCCCAGTCTGGTGCCTAACGTCCCCTACTTTGACCTGCCAGCTGGTCTCATGGCTCCGCTGGTCAAAGTAAGTCAACTGCTTCTGATTCAAGGACAAGGGCATGACATTAAAGTAGAGTGTTATCAGCTGGTTAAACATTTACTTCACTACCATCAAGCCATCATGTTGGAATACTAGCAGGAGAAAAGACTGATGGAGCACAGTGGCTTACAGAATGGACCCAAGACTCTGGAAATGATTTACAGGACATTTTTTTAAGACAGCTTGGGAAACAGACTATTTAGACTTGCCAAATAGATTATAGTAATGGAAAAGGCCATTCGTAAACAGTCTTTAATTCCATAAATTGGGTATCAGTGTAAAGCTGAGACTCTTGTGGATCCAATGAGCCCAACTGTATTCATGTGTGATGATGTTAGTCCCCATAGGATACTTCAGATTTTATGGTGTGTTCTTTAGACCATAACAGTTTTCCTAAAATTAGATCGCAGTATATGACAGTATATTGAATCCTGTATCATGATACATATGGTATCGCCAGATTCTTGCCAATACACAGCTGTATTACCCACCAACAGTCAAACCTGCTTGTCTCACGATCCTCCTTGTCATGTGTATTGCTCAGCTCGAGGACTGCGATTATAAACCTCTGGACCCTAAAGACATCCGACTGCCCCCTCCCATGCCACCTAGTGACCGCCTGCTTGCTGCTGTGGAAGCTTTCTACAGCCCTCCATCCCATGATCGGCCTAGGAACAGGTACACACATCTTCATTTTCCTACACATGAGATACGATGCATTGAAATTTCTAAGGCGGTGTATCCCTCTTGGAGTAAAGCATAAGAGGATTAATGATACTGAAACCCCTTTTCCCCCTGGTCAGATTGTAAGGTTGGGGTTTGATAGCACATGAGTTTGAATCCACTTTCAAATCTGCTTATTGAATCCAAATCCTTTCCAATCCCTTATTAACATTTCTAAGTCAAATAATCAACTGGTCTTTTGCTGAGTACAGACGCAGTACAGGCTTGCAGAGACGACATTAATCAGATAATAGCTGACTTTCATTTTAGCAGTGAATGTTACTTATCTACAGATGATATAATCTGCCACAGGCAACATTTGTCATTTGAACTTGCAACAGCGATGGTCCGTGGTAACGGGTTAACAGTGAGAAGCCTGCTAAAATTAGCAGAATGTGCAGTACGTTGCTAGTTAGGGATGTCATGAGGACCAATACTTCAGTACCAAGTCAATGCCCAAATTCTGAAAGTGTGACGGTACTCATTTTTCTACCGTAGTGCAGGTACCGTCCAGTGTTCATTTCTTTAACGAAAACTATGACAAGATATGTTTGTCAACAACCTTTTATTCCATGACTAAGACGAGACGACACAGACGCCATTAAACACCGACAGTGACCATATCAAACATGCATGTTGGACGAAAAAAGACGAGACTAAAATGTAGTTTAAAAACATAAAATCTCTCCGTCACCCTCTTTCTCTGTCTCAAACACACACACACACACAACACATGCTGTGGTGCTCAGTTTGTTTCAATCCTTCTTGTCTCACACCTCTATCCTGACAATTGTGCTACTATCAGGGTCTGAAATTAGCACCCGCCAAATGCAGGTAAATTGTTGGCATTGGCGGGTGAAATCGTCAGACCATCAGACACTCTGGCAGACAGGGAAAATGCTAATGATGGGAATAGAGAACTAGTTCTTAGTTATCCGATTCCTTGTCCAATCTTATGCCTCCGTGACTATCGATTCCTCTGTCTGTATTGATGCTGTACCACAGTTCCGCTGAGTTATTATTATGAGGCGTTCAAAGTCGGCTCAGGAAAAATGACTATTGGGCGAAGGTAAATTACAACGTTTGCATGATGCGTTCAAATGTAATCTCGTAAAATGTAGTTTTTGGTGAGAAACTTGAATAACTCCAGTCGTTTTCACAGCAATATAAGATAGATAACAGAGAGGGAGTTATGACCTGTTTCACTTCCTAACACTAGCTCGAAGGGTTTATTGTTTTGTTTTTATTTTTCACCGTGTAATCGAACTGGGTATCGAGAATCATGGAATTTCACTGATACTGGTATCAACTACTAAATTTCTGGTATTGTGACATCCCTATTACTAATAAAAAAGAGCAAGGAGAAAAAAAGCTGTTTGTGACTGATTATATCAACACGGAACCAGATCCAAAGTTTTCCTGTTTTTACTTCTAGTACTTTTATTAGCTAGGCTTAATCAGAATTAGCCATTTTTCCAGCTTTGTGTTTTTATTGAAGGATTTAATTATAAAGTAGTTTGTGTTAATGCACATGAGCAATGCAACCAGTCGCTAGCAACGGAGCACCATGAAAGCATCACATTATTTTCAGTAGCTGTGCATCAGCAGCAGCAGTTCTGTGTAGCGCTGCTAGCTTCTGATAGAACCTGCTGGAGGTCCGAGTCTTACAGCTGGCTGTGGTTTGTTCCTCCATTAGTGAAGGCTGGGAGCAGAACGGCCTGTATGAGTTCTTCAGGGCCAAGATGAGAGCCAGGAGGAAAAAGGGACAGGAGAAACGCAACAGGTGAGCTTCCTCTTCGTTTGGATCTTTTCCTCTTGTTCCGTCTGTTCCTGTTTCAGCTCAGAGATTTGTAATGGTCTATCAAAATGATCTTTCTAACTGCACTCTGTGTGTTGGGTTCTGGTTCCAGAAAGCTCCCACATCCTTTGTGGGGAGGATGTCACTGTTGGTGAATATTAAGGGCTCACCTGACCCACAATTTTATGCTCTCTCTTCCTGTAACCCCCCCCCCCCCCCCCACCCTCTTTTAACTCTACTCCTTCCAGCGGTCGTGGAGGCAGTCGCTCCAGGAGTCACTCTCGCAGCAGAGGGAGATCTTCATCTCGCTCCAGCTCTCGCTCCTCAAAGTCCTCCAGGTCACGGTCCCGCTCATCTCGCTCCCACTCCCGCAGCCGCTCCCGCTCCTACTCAAGATCCAGGTCTGCAAACACACACATCACACTGACATCTGTATGAGATATATATATATATATATATATATATATATATATATATATATATATATATACACACACCGATTGCAATTTTGATGGCCGATTCCGATTCTTTGGTTTTTATCTGACCTGCCAATTTCGATTTTCTATCAAACTATAATTGACAGCAAGGCTTCAGATTTACTTTTTCTTTACCACCTTCCTAAAAAATCATTTCAACTGTCCCAAAGTCAGTGTAAACCGTCAGAAATTCCAAATGTTATCCTTTTACTTTGTTATTGTCATCTGTAGTGGTTGTTGGCATAAAAAGACACAAATGATTAGGAAATAAATGTTTTTATTTTTATCAAAAATTTGCTTTGATTAAAAAATAAAGAAATCTTCATCTATTATTCATTCTAATTATATATTAGAAACTGCTTAGAGCTGACTTTAGTGTTAGGAAGTTAAACAGGTCATAATTCTCTCTCTAATATCTAGTTTATATTGATGTGAAAACATCTCCTTCAAACAAATGGATGTATTCAAGTTTCTCACCAAAAAGTACATTTTACAAGATTACATTTGAACGCATCATGATGGCGTTATAACTTACCATCGACCCAATCGTCTATTTTTACTCAGTAGCGCTTGAACGCATCATAACGTGACTCAATGGAACCTCAGTTAACATTGGCTCCTTAGCTCCGTGCTGTCGGCAGACAGAGCAGCATGCAGGGGAAGGAATTACTAACTTAATCAGATACTTATTATATTGGAATTATTCCAATATAATAAGTGTCTGATTAAGTTAGTTGTCACAAATGTTTTAAGGTTGTTCCTCCGCGGCTTATTTTGGACTTACAGTTGTGACGAATCGCAGCTTTTTATGTCTTCTTCACTCACACTTAAGAACCTCCACACCGACGGTGTGACGTTACTGACTGTGCCGCTGTGAGTCGGTGTAAAACCATCATGTGGCGGCGACACCCCTGTGTAAAATGTGAACGGTAAAAAAAATCTGAAATATGAGACAGATGGGCTGGTTACCGGTCACGACCAGTCAGCTGTAAACTGGACGGTTATGAGAGCATCTCTAATACATCCATAAATATACAATAGTGAGGGTCTTGTCAATATAGAAATGAGCACATGTGTACACAAGGAGGGACTATAACTGTTATATATAATGTTTGGTAGAACATAAAGTAAGCAGTTGTGGAAGAAGCAGAGCTGATATTGTTCTGGATTTTTCTTATGGTCATGCTTGACCTACCCCTCTTTAGGTCCAGGAGTAGATCCAGGTCATCTCGGAGTCACTCTCGCTCCAGATCCAGATCCCGTTCACGTTCACCCGGGAAGAGACGCCGTGGCGCCAAATCCCAGAGCTCCTCTCCTCCGTAAGTCTCTTCCGCTGCTCTTTGATAAGATGTTTTCATAAAAGACCATTTTGATGTTAATCTTAATGTCTGACTACCTCTCCTGCTCTCTACAGCTCCACATCAGTGTTGGGAGCTGCCACTCCCTCCAAACCGTGTACAGATCTCAGGCTAGGGGAGGAGAACAAGGGCCACCAGCTGCTGATGAAGATGGGTATGCTATAAGGATATTTTACTGGCTGTGTTTGGGAACTTAACGTCAAAGTCAAATGAACCACACATACTGATTTCTAGCTTTCCTTTCGTTGTCCTGTCTGCTGCAGGCTGGAGCGGTTCAGGCGGTTTGGGGGCCAAAGAACAGGGCATCCAGGACCCAATCAAAGGAGGAGACATCAGGGATAAGTGGGACCAGTATAAAGGCGTGGGGGTGTCACTGGACGACCCTTACGAGAACTATCGCAGGAACAAGAGCTACAACTTCGTTGCCCGTATGAAGGCACGGGAGGAAGGTACATGCACACACTTTTATGTTGGGATTGAGATGGAATTTAATGCTAATCAGAAATTGCTTGTTAACAGCGACACCTGTGGCCGTTAAGTCAACGACAGTCAGCGTCCTGTTGCTCGCGCTACCGACACACACACGAGACTGAATGTGATCGACAGGCATCATGTTGATTAACGTTAGCAACATTAGCACTCACGAGCGTGCATGAAGTCACATCCATTGGATTTTCGCGGGGAAAAAAGGGCCCCGGGTTCTTCCCATTAAAAGCATCTACAGGCTGAGAGAGGAAACCCAGGAAGTCGCGGAAGGTCTAATTTTTTAGGTCAGGTTACAACCTGTTCACACTGGCAATAAAAACGATGAAAACATGTTTATACGTGTAAAAACATACATACAGTCCCTTTAATGAACTGGAAAAAGGTATTGGATTGCAACCTTTTTTTATACTCTTGGAATTGATGTGATCTTTATAAAGTACGGTTAGATTACCATGCTCTTCAGATTACTATCATTCTTAAATGTTCTCTTCTTTCTTTTCTTGATCCCAGTCAATCGGGAACCTCCGGAGCCGCCTGCAACCGAGTGATGTCATCAAATAGCGTCAAACAACTCCTCATCTTCCCCTGTCGTCACCACCTCCACCGAGGATCTCAATTTCACTTTCAGTTTCCAATCCAGGATTGTAGTCAGCCATCCCAGTTCCCTCCTCTTTCTCCTCAGAAACCAGAGTGACGATACAAAGAATGAGCAAAGGAGGGCGGAGCCTTTTTGCTCTCTGCTCGATCAAGAGCTTGGATTAATCTGGCCAAGCAGAATGATGGAACAGTCAGCACTGACGGCAGTAACACTGCAGAACTCAACGAGTCTTTGCAGGGACACTGGAACTACTTCTAATGAAGAAGACTCTATTTCACTCCCGATATTTTCATTTCATATATTTCATTGTATCTGTCTCTAAAAAGAGTGTCTGACCTCCTACAGTGTGTAGGCTGATACCAGAGGGCTGATACCAGAGGGCCGACTCAGGCGGTGCCTCCACATTTAAAATAGCTGGGACACAAATGGTTAAACTCTGAGAGTAGAAGGAAGTGAAATACTCTGGATATCAAGGCAGTGCTCTTCGGTTTATACATACATACCAATCATTTAAATTTGGCTTTTACACTCTTGTTTTCAAGTTGCCCAAATCAGAAAAATCACATTTGCGTAGAATTTTGAAAAAACATTCAAAAAAGTATTTTTGAAAAATGTCCTTTTGAAAGAACCCAACAGCCGTGTTTTTCTTCTTCACTAATCAACAGATCTCACTATGGAAGTCATTTCTGCTGAATAATTAGTGGGTTTAGTTTGTCATGGATCTCTGGATGCCTCAAATCTACCACAGATAGACTGAACACATTGTTTTCTTCTCCACAAACACACTGTAGATATATAGAACCTAAATAAACACAACTCTGACTCACAAATGAGTGTTTTTCTTTGCTTACGTGTAAATATTGAATTTAAAGTGCATCGGTGAACAGTTCCTCTTTTAACATGCATCAGATTAGAGAAGTCTTCATCTTTCTCAGCTGTTCCGCCACCGTTAATATGAAGTCATTTTCGAGTGTACATAACTAGTGACTTAGTACATCTCCACATGCCTTCCGGTCTTTTTTCCCATTTTTCCTCAATTTGAAAAAGATGTTCCGTTATGTGTTCTGTGTATTTCTGCCAGAAAAATAAAATCGTTGAGGCCCCGACACACCAAGCTGACATCAGAGAACTGAAGACGACGAAGGCCGACTGTTGAGTCGCCTCACGTCGCCTTTGTCTTGGTGAAAAGTTGCATTTGAACACACCGCCAAGACGACAGCTGACGGCCAGTTAGCACGTACGTTCTGCGGCTGCGTGAGAGGAAATAACTCCACACCAGCAGGAGGCGGTAGTCTGGAATCATCATTCAGAAAGGGAAACAGGAAGAGCGAGGACGGCGGATATACAAGCTGTTGCTATGATACGTACATGAAACAAAGCGGCGTCTGTCGACCATTTTCACACCACTCTCACCACTTAGCTTCATCCAGATGTTCACGTGGTTGGTGTTAGAATGATCAGATGAGATGAAGATGGAACATGAGAAGAACCTTCTGTGTGTTTCCTCTTGACTTCACTCGTTGGCTTGCTTTCCTCACTTCAGTTTCTTTTCTCGTGCACTGATTCGTTTAAGGTGAACAGCCAATTAGAATGATTTCTCTCACTGACTGGCGCTGCCGCCGATTCAACATGCTGAACCGGCCGAAAAAAACTCAGACACGGGCTGACTAGAGCCGACAGTGCTGGACACATCGTAAAAACTAGACCGACAGACGCTCACCGACGGCCCTAAACTGCCCGACAGCCGACCGTCGACTTGGTGTGTCTTTGGTCTTTGTCCCCGGTAGCTCACCTGGTGGAGCGGGCGGCCATGTACCGGGGCTGAGCCCTCCCCGCAGCGGGCCGGGTTCGGGGCTGACCCGCGGTCCTTTGCTGCATGTCGCCCCTCCTCTCTCTCTCTCTCTCTCTCTACCTCTTTCTAGACTCTCCGCTGTCCTTTCAATTAAAGGCCAAAAAGATAATTAAAAAAAATCATCTTTAGACTAAAGTGCTTTCAGACACACACGGCAAGTAAAAATTCAAACTATTCCATCTCTATGAGCGTATCCACATCCAATCTGAAACTTTCATATTTCGCGATGCAGTGTTTTTTTTTCACAGCTCTTTCAATTTCTGCAAATTTCGGATGCTGATAAAAACAAAAGCAACCGATAAACGAATGACTTTTGATCTCAGGAAATGCGACCACATTGTAACTTTTCTACACAGACCTGCACACTTGGAATAATAAGGAGCCCGTCTCCAGTGCATAGAGCCGAGTGCAGCTTTATCATAGTAAAATGATGTATCGACATATGTATCGATTGATGTGATTACATGGAATGCAAATATTCGTGTCGGCCGGTTTGAAAGGTTGAATGCGAAAAATCGCCAACGAGTATTCTGCATTTTTGATTTTTTGTTTTTTCATTTTCGTCACCGGTGTGAAAAGGCCTTAAGTCAAAATTCTGTCTTTCTGTTTCATAATTGTGACTTAAAAAGTCAAACTTTGAAGCTTTCTATCAGCGTATTGTCTCGTCCATTATTTGACTTGTTTCAACATTTTGACTTATAAGCAACAATTTTGGCGTTTAGAATTTTGATGTATGTCATAATTTGGATTTTGTATGTCATAATTCAGATTTGTTTCACTCCTAACATTCCATATGTTCTTGGCTACCCGTCTTCATTTTATGGCTGACTGAGGGTTTGCTTTTTTTCTTCTTAAGAATCATATTAACATTTAAGAACAGACGAGAGGGTTTTTTTACGTGTAATTTGTGAGTTCAGGTTTTAAGCAAACAACATACATATGACATTATTTATTATTTAGACACAATTCTAACAGCTGGGGGAAGCTTGTGGATTTGATTTAAATAATTCTTGAGAATAGGAGCTCATTTTCATTTTGTCTACAGAAAATATACTGTATAGCAGTAGAGGAACTAAGGCCCCTAAAAGCTGAGGTACCCTAACCATGTTTTTCATAACTTTAATATGTTTAGTTTTTTAAATTGATGGTTGTAAAAATATTTTACTGCAAAATTATTATTTTTGGTTGATGTTTGGATCCTCCATCCAAAATCGAAAATAGTGAAAGTGGGCTTCTCCAAAAGGGACAGCGTCTGACTTACATCACATGTATCTCTGGAAATAATGATCAGAATGTCACCAGGTTTGAACTGGATGTTCACAGACAGTTAGTACATCAAATAAAGCCAAACTTTCATCGATACCTTTGTCCATCTTTCAAATTTATACACTTAAAAACACATGAATTATAGGCAGAAATTAGAAATCCAGAAGGTGTATGTGTCTGTCATGTCAGACCAATCACCAGAAATATCATTTATATGTACCAATGACTTCATCATCTTCATCATAAAATCAGATCATAAAAGTAGGTTATTTGACTCTGATGTCAGTAATGTACATATATTCTAAATACCTTATTAATGTTGTATGTTTTCTGTGAATAGCGTAGAGTATACGATGATACTGTGAGTATGAGAGACTACTTGTGATTCTTTTAAGTCTTTATTTGTAATATGCACAACAATAAGAGTGGAGCAGTTGTTGGTGATGAAACGCTTGTTCTCAGGCTCCCTCCAACAATCACTAAATGGATAAAAGAAAAAAAAAAAGTAAAAATGAGAATCCAAGACATAGAAATATAAAAGTAGTGCGGAAGTTAAAATAGAATAAAATAAAATGTCTAAAGTATAATACTGTGGTGGATATAGAACTGCGGTGTGTTCAGGTAAAACAGGTTGTAGAGATAGTATGAAGGTGTACAGTACAGTTGGGTCCTCTGTATAGGACTTTATATGGCCTATTGTTTTTTCATTCAATCAGTGATATAAAGATTACACCTATTTACTATTCCTACTTTTAACATTGATGTAGTTTTTTTCCATAGGATACATTAAATAAAGGGATCTTCTAAATACTATCCCATGTCTCTAATGATGAGCTATATTTAATGATACTTATCACAGAAAACATCAGTAATCTAACAGTCAAATCTTTGATCAATTCAACCGGTAACATCTTTTGTTTCTGTTCTACTATTCTATTCTATTAATGTAGCACCATGGCGTCTGGGCACTGTACGTTCTCTATTAGGCCCTCCTCACATTCATTTATGGATTGATTTGGTTTAAAAGGACTGTGTACATCAGTACATACAGACATTAGTTATTTACATAGAAACAACAAGATGAGTGCACCAGATTTAGCAGGAAAGCTCATTTCCATCTGTAGTCCTAAACACAGACACAATAAACACACTACATAACATCACAACAGGATCACAATATAACATCACAGGGTCAAGTACAATCCAAAATACAATAAATACATATAACACAATAAGATAAGTGATAAGATATTCCTTTATTATGCAGTGTACAGCAGCAAAGGGGATAGTGCAAAAAACAAGATGCATCAGCTAACACAGTAAAAAAAAAGCTTAACAAAGTGTAACAAAATATGAACCATTTAAATAGAAGGAAGTATAAAAATAGGAGCAGTATATACAGTATTGACAATAAACAGACTATTAACAAAAGTGCACAAGTGGAAAATGATATTGCACAGTGAGAATGAATGAAATTCCACCTGAAAATATTGCACAGTATGAATTACACCTGAGTAGTAATAATGATAATGATATTGCACAGTCATTATACAGTATAGTGCAGTTCTTGTCAGTTTTTGGTGTGTAAGTGTAAGTGTAAGTGGTCTACTGGGAGCAGTGCTGGTTGTGGTCTACTGGGAGCAGTGCTGGTTGTGGAGTCTGACAGGTGCAGGAAGGAAGAACCTGCGATAGCGCTTCTTCACACATTATGGGTGGAGCAGCCTGTCGCTGAAGGAGCTCTCCAGTGCTGAGATGGTGTCCTGCATGGTGTGGGAGTCATTCTCCATCATGGATGACAGCTTAGCCCTCATCCTCCTCTCTCCCACCACCTCCACTGGGTCGAGGGGGCATCCCAGGACAGAGCTGGTCTTCCTGATCACTCTGTCTCGTCTCGTCCTGTCCGCAGCCGAGATGCTGCTGCCCCAGCAGACCACTCCATGAAAAACGGCTTATGCCACCACAGTGTCATGAAAGGTCTTCAGGTGTGCCCCCTGCACTCCAAAAGACCTCAGTCAGCATGGTTTATTATCTTTAGTGCCAGCCGGATGTTAAAGAATGTGATGAGGTTGTCAAAGCTTAATACTTTATATTTGGAGAGTATGTTACGGTGGTGGTACTGGCACGGTTTCCTATCTAGAACCTTCAGAACTCGTCCATAGAGCGATCTTATGTTCCGGGTTAACGGGGAGGTCCGTGCCAAAGTGAACGCACAGACTGACGCTCACAACTCGGTTGATTTGGATGATTACGGGGAATCTGGTTACGCGCTCCGGAGAGCTTCATGTAGTGGCTGCATCTCTTCCAGGTGAACACATTGTATGCACGCTTTGAGAACATCTCCCCTGCTGAGGAGGTACAAAAGGCCCTGGTGAATTTGAGGGTGGTAAAGAATATCTTATGTGGGCCCACTTTGGCCCACCCAGCGTGGAAGCAGAGGACAAAGAAGGCAAGCCTCCTATCAGTGTTAAGTTTGAGATGCCCTGCTGGACCACCTCTGGCATCCAGCTGAGAAACAGTAGAAAGGGACTGTTTGTTATGTCAGTAGTTCAATATGGAAGAGAGCTAAATTCAAATGTAAGGAGGTCCTATACTTCCTCTGTCGTGCTGCAGGCGTCCGTGTGCATGTGCATGTACATGTGCAATGACAGATGCAGCCACAGGGAGACACTGTTGTCAAAGTAATAGAGACCGAGGCAGAGCAGGAGAAACCAGCACTGCTCCTGTGTTGTCTTGATACCTGTAATAATAAACCCTGATAGAAACAAGACAATACAGAAACAACTCATAATAAAGACTGATACTTCGACTCAAACTCCAGCATTACATCAAATAATATATCTTTAGGCTGAAGAACACCTCAGGTTGACGGATAGAATGTCTTTCTTACAACAGAACCACATCTGCCAACACTAATAGCTCTTTTCCACTAGGGGAACTTAACTGCAACCTGGAGATTTACAAAACCTGACGTCTAGGTTCTGCCTAAGTCCACTTTTACAAACCAGAATGTTTCTGATATGCAGTATGTCACTGTAAAGGTGACACAGAGACAAACACTGGTAGACAACTGGGAGTGCAGTTCAGTCAGACAAAAGTGGAAAAAGTGCTGATATTAAAGATTTTCTTTTACATTTAGATGTGATGGCTTTTAAACTTCAGTGCTGTTAAATTAATAGAAGAACCACACCAAATGTAGAAAGTCGACAGAATAAAGCAAAAAAGGAACATGACATCAGAACCAGACCAGCTCTGCACCTAGCTGCCGGTCCAGCTCTCCACCTATCTGACCAGCTCTCCACCTATCTGACCAGCTCTCCACCTAGCCGCCGGTCCAGCTCTCTCTGCTCCAGACCTGCCCGCTGTTTGATTCTCTCCTGAATCAGAAGACGGAGAGGTGTCAGTGAATAATCTGCTGGACTGTAGGATACAGCTTGAGCTTTTATCATCTAGAGAAAATAAAATGTAGTGATGTAGTGTTTGGTCGCACTGCTACTGGAGATGTTGCATGATTTTGGAAATACCAATAATATCCAAATGTTACTGGAAAATGTAATTAAACTAGTGACATTTTTTATGAAACACGATACTATGACCTTTTTATGACATACTATACTATGACTTTTTTATTGGTACTATACAGTACTATGACTTTTTTACAACATACTATACTATGACTTTTTCAGTCAGAACATACTACACTATGACTTTTTTAGGACATATTATATTATGACTTTTTTATGACATACTTTATTACGATTTTTTATGACATACTATACTATGACTATTTTTTTATAAAATACTATACTATGACTATTTTATGACATACAATACTATGACATTTTCAGAACATACTATACTATGACTTTTTTATGATATACTATACTATGACTTTCTCATATATCCTGGATGACGAAGGCATTGATGGCCCTCACGTTCCCCTGACCTAAATCCAATTGAGCACCTCTGTGACGTTATGTATCGGTGCATCCGACGCCGCCAAGTACCGCCACAGACTGTCCAGGAGCCCTCATCCAGGTCTGGGAGGAGATCCCCCAGGACTCCATCCGCCGACTCATCAGGAGCATGCCCGGACATTGTTGGGATTGCATACAGGCACGCGGGGGCTGTACACACTACTGAGTCACAAGTTGGATCAGCCTGTGATTTTCATTTTTTACAGTGATTTTCGGTGTGATTTTGAATCCAGCCCTCAACGGGTTGATGATTTTGTTTTCCATTGACCGTTGTTACATCATTTTTTTCTCAACAATAATACAATGTACATCAGTAAAGATTTTCAAATTTGAGCAATGTATACTGTATATGTCCATTGTAAATATCCCTATTGGACTTTAAAGATGTCACTGTGTTTCCAGATCTCAGCAGTAACTTTGATGAGTACAGTGTTGTTATAATGACAAAACTCCTATAAGAAGAATCAAGTGGTAATAAACCGGAAACGATCCCTTAATTGAAGCACAGAGTGTTTATTTGTGTCCCTGCTGTTAAGAGGTCTGACATCATTTAGTGAGTATATTTTGTTCAGGGGAAATGGATAGCAGGGCAGTCATTGTCTTGCTGTTGGTTTAGCATAAGTGTAAAAATAAACTCCAGAGAATCAGTTGTTGAGAGTTGAACCACAAACCTCCACCAGCCCAGCAGGGCTCATTGTGAAACCAAAGCCAGAGCCGCGGCCTTCAATTAACCCAGGCATTTTCATCATCGCGAACGCAGATCCACTTCTAACCCGGCCGCACTCAACTCACAGACTCAACCTCAACTAATGGCACCTTGTAAAGGCAGAGACAAGAGCAGAGGCGGGTGGCGGAGGAGCCGCAGCCGTCTCAAAATAGCAGCGTGGACTCGGATCAATGGAGACATCATCAGAGAGATGCCGCCATTAGCTTCTACGAGGCCTGCTATTACCGAGAGATCACTTGTGATGAGGAGCTCTAATGTGGCCTGAGGCAAGACCCCCGCTAGTACCACACACTCACTCTCACACACACACACACACACAACACAAGATGCCACAGAGACGTGGTGGCTGCTGAGTGAGGGGAGCACTTCTTATTAAAGGGATAATGTGTGTAGTGTGTATGCGGGGGTCTTGAACTGCGTGTGAGGGCGGGGTGTGAGGGCGAGGGGTTAAATGTTGCCGGGCGCTATGGTGAACAAAATGTGTATGTTTCTGTCTTCTAAAAAAAGGAACCACATTGTTTGTGTCTTAATTATACAGCGGTGAATACCAACACGTATCAAAAGGACTAGCACACGTGTTCATTCATCCATCCATCACCTCCTGGGTCTTTACCCGCCGCTCCACGGATGCTAAATTGTTGCCATGTCCCCAGCAGCATGGACTCTTTTTATTCATCAGGGAAATCAAATATGTTAAAAATCAGACAGCAAAGAGTTAATAAATGTTTTAAAGTTGTCTTAAAATAATTAAGATACCACAAGTAATACAAGTCTTATTTAATATCAGCTAAGCCATCTATTTCTCAGAATGAGGTGATTATCAATGTCCTGTCTGTGTGTTAAAGGGGAAATACAACATCTTTTATATGGAGGTCCAATCAGTGTTGATGGTAAATGTAGTCTATTCAAGCAATAACTTCCTCAGCGCGTGCTGTATTGACAGAGAAAGCCGAGCTCCCTTCACAAAAAAGAAGTATACTTCAAGTTTATTTTACGAAGTAAACTTAAGAAAAGTTCAAGTATATTCCCAAGTATACTTTATGTAGTAAGTATAGTAATATCAATGTACTAGTAGTATACTTGTAAGTGTACTATTTCAATACTTCTTTGGACTAAATTGGCCCACTTTTTAGTTTATAAAAGTACACTTTAAATGTAGGAGTAGTAAACTTTGAGTATTTTGTACTGCAACTATAATATGAACTATACTACAAGTGAACTTATAGGTAAACTGTTATATACTTGTAGCCCACTTTTTAATTTATGAAAGTACATTTTAAAGTATACTCTCAGTAAATGACTAGTTTAATAGTTTTCACTGCAAGTATACATGTACGTTTTCTTTAAGTTAACTTATAGTACTTTGCCAAATGTACTTATAATTCTGTATTCTTGTCGGTATAAGCCAAGTACACTTAAGTATAATTTTGTTAAGTATTTCTCTGATAAGTACATAAAAGGTAAACTGAAAGCATACTCTCTTATTTTAAGTCTAAAAGAAGTATACTGATAGCACACGTGAATAAACGTCTTTTTTTGTAAAGGTCTCCTGCTGGCGGTGCCTACATGTACCAGGATGCATTGCGTGCAAGCTACTGACACCCAGCCAAAACATAGTGTAGCTTATAAGTTACGCCTATACTTGTGCAGGTAATAAAATAAAAACACGGAGACTCCGTAGTCCGAACCAGTGTGAACATAGACGGAAACAACTTTCTATTTTTCCACATTGTCAACGGCAGCACATTACAGCAAGGCCGTGGGAAGCAGGTGCTGCAGCCCCCCACCACCCACTGCGGCAGATGGTAGAGGACCTGCACCTGTATTTCATTTTTGTTGATTATGTTTATATTCTAATGATATTTTGATTTCAGTCAGTGGTTAATAATAAATCCAAATTTGCAATCCGGTTGGAAATGACATTTAGGTCTCACCACGTGAGCACGCACACACAGACGTGCAACAGCACAAGAAAAGGGCAACGCAAAAGTGAAATTCAGATTTCTTTATGAATCCATCAAAAAGGGAAAAACCTGGTGGATCAGAATCAACAACTGACAGCAGCACACAGTCTCTCTCTCACACGCACACACACACGTGCACACTACATACACACACGTGCACACACACACACAAACTAAGGTCTTGTTTCACTGCATTATAAAATAAAAACACAACATAATAAAAACACAACATAAGCATAATCACTTCCTGTATTAGATTGTTTTGTCCAACTTTTTGTCCCCGACAGCGTCCCGACAGCGTCCTTGAAACCCGACAGTGTCCCCGACAGTGTCCCAACAGCGTCCCTGACACCTGACAGTGTCCCCGACAGCGTCCCTGAGGTTCCTCTCAGGTAACACAGACTTCAGTGACTGACAAGACATTCAACATGCTTGCTCTCACAAATTAGCCTAATTACCTAATGGACCCTTCCAACCATAAAGTGCACCTGAACACACCAAATAAATTAATTATCTTTAGTTACAAATAAATCATCACCATACTAATATATACAGAATATACATGACTATACAGTCTAACACAAGTTAACTAGGAAATATTATAAACTTAAGAAACATCAAACAATCCCAACTTAACAAAGAAACCCCACTACCCACACCCCTCTCTCTTCCCTGCCACTTGGTTTGGTCTAACGAGGTGATTGATGGCAGCTGGAGACCTCAGGTAGAGAGTGATTCATTTAATTTAATTTAATTTATTTTTTGGCCTCTTTTGATAGTAAAGGTTGCTGACCCCTGACCTCGGGTGTCTCTCCTTAACTAAACATTAAAGAAGCATTCTTGTTCTTTTTGTAAAAACATATTTTTATATAATATACATTTATATGTACATATATATAAATTTATATATATGTTTTGCTTTTTTTAGCCATGCTATGGATGTAGCTTGATGGATGTCAGTGTCGGCCTCAGTTGGTCAACAGCTGGTTGGATGGATCTGGTGCCCAGAGGATGAATCCTACTGACTCTGGAACCCTGAATCTTTCTCTCTCTAAAGGACAACCAGCGAGTAAAAACGTTTATTTTTTCAGTGCAGCTTTTCAACATCTATTTGATCAATTAGAGTTGAGAGTGACTTTATAACAATAAAACAATAATATAGGAGCAACTGAGAGCTCCAGAAGGTTGACTGGTTCTGTAAAAATGAAGCAAATGAGTATCGTAAAGGCATGTTAGCTGAACACCCCTAACCCTAACTCACTATTCTGGGTTATGACTATAACTTTAAGGCTGATGCAATTCGTTTTGATAAGAAAAAATACTGTTGCAAACCACACTTTTCTTTGTACTTTATTTTTGTACTTTATACAAATTCACTGAATCAGCAGAACTTCAGTCTGAGTTGAATATTTACAGCAAATGATGAAAGAAATGAGCAGAAATTAATTCATATTATTTATTTATATTATTATTTATTTATTTCATTTAATTAGATATTCATTATTATGCACTGATTGTGGGAGAACTGGATCACCCAGATCGAACCCGTGCGTAACACAACAGTAGACAACACTGACTACTGAGGTGGCGCTGAGAGCTCAAGCCCTCGCATTCATTCAGAAGGAAAAAGTAAATTTTTCCTTCAAGATGAATGACACATTTAAGACATTTTTTTTATATATAGTAAGTCCGATTCACTATATGTGGGATAAACCGGAGCCCCCTTGAGAAAACCCCACACACACTAAGGTCTCGTTCGGGCCTTCACTGCATTATAAAATAAAAGCACAACATCAGCGTAATCACTTCCTGTATTAGATTGTTTTGTCCACCTTTACACCGTCACTGTGTGTGTTCTTTCCACCTTGAGTGAGCGAGATGCTGTCCAGCTCTCTCACAGTCACTTGTTGACCTGGTAAACTCACCTGAACCTGTCTGCAAAATGTGGGCAGCCGTGGTGTCCCTCACATTTATAGGCTTATTGAATGAACTAATGTATGAGTTATCTTTACACTTAAACCCCCCCCCCCCCCCTCCCCCCTTAAAATAACCTAATTTATTGTCATTGAATAAGAGTGTATTTATGTTTCTAGTAAAACAATACACCATCGTTGTGATATGTCTTGATACACCTTACAGTGAAGGTGTCAGTAAATAAATATCTAAACATAATAAATAAGGTTTAATGATCTTTAATTACAATAGTTCTGATCGGTCAGGAATAGGCGTGGTTTTGAATATTAATAGCTATTTACAGACTGTGTGGGCTAAAACACACAAGAAGCCTGATTCTCCTTTACAATAATTCTCTACATGTTTACAATCAGGCAGGTAAACTCATTAAAATATGCAATAATTAAGATCAGTGTATATGATGGAAGAGAGTGTGCAAAACACACTTTTCTTTGTACTTTATTTTTGTACTTTATACAAATTCACTGAATCAGCAGAACTTCAGTCTGAGTTGAATATTTACAGCAAATGATGAGAGACATGAGCAGAAATTAATTCATATTATTTATTTATATTATTATTTATTTTATTTTATTAGATGTTCATTATTATGCACCGATTGTGGGAGAACTGGATCACCCAGATCGAACCCGTGCGTTCCACAACAGTAGACAACACTGACTACTGAGGTGGCACTGAGAGCTTAAGCCCTCGCATTCATTCAGAAGGAAAAAGTCAATTTTTCCTTCAAGATGAATGACACATTGAAGACATTTTTTATATATATATAAAATATATATATGTGGGATAAACCGGAGCCCCCGGAGAAAACCCCATAAACCACCTTAACGCCTCGTCACGGCGGTGAACATTGAGGAGAAGAACCTGCACATGCAGGACCTCTGTCTCGGTGGTGCCATCAGGTGACCTTTGACGGCGGAGGCGATACGGTCTCCGAGTGCCGGTTTACCCCCTTTCAAGGACACCAGCACCCACGTCGCATTGCCCCACGTCTTAATTAGGTCCCGGTAAATGGTCTTTTCGAGGTTTTCCCATGTTTCTGGGCTGGAATCGAAATCGAGACCCTCGACTTCGGCCCACGTTTGTTCAAAAAGGCGCTGGATGATGTCATGGACGTTTGAAAGGGTCCAGGTCACTTTCGCCTTCTTGAAGATCCGCGTGACCAGCCTCTCCAAGATCACCTCGACGCAGTTTTTGTTTTGTACATTCCGCGCTCGACGTTCACAGTCATCACGAAAAACCGGGGCAGGCGGGGCAGTGATTGCCAAAGGTTTCCTGGCCCTCGGCTTAGTGCCCAGTATGGCGTGTCTCATATTGTTGGCGAGGCCGCCGGACTGACAGATCTGCCACCATCTAGCCAGAGACAGGAAACCGAGCACTTTCCGCTGCAATTCGGCGCGCATGTTGGCACGTATCACCGGCTCGGGGATGATCTCTGGTCCGTGTAGGATGTGTGTGTAGAGGAGATCACTTAAGACCTTTGTGAACTCCAAGACTCGACCGGGGGGAATGTTTAGGAGCGGAGTGCCGAGTCCCAGAAGATCGCGGTTCTCTGTTTTTTTCATCAGATCGTTAATCTTCTTCGTGAGAGACTTTGCCGACTCCCGACTGTGAACTTTGGAGCTTCGGTGGAATTTTTTCCTCATCTGTGCCACGATGCGATGGATGCACGATTTGGCAAAGCACTTTGCCAAAAGCATCTTAATTTTGCTTCTGATGTTTTTCTTGGAGCGTTTGCTCTTCTGCTCCGAAGGAGTCTGTCTTACAGCCTCTTCGGCGATACTCCGAGCAATTTCTTCCGCGACGTCTTCAATCTCCCGAGCGCTTTGAGACTGCAACAGCGCGTACTCGGAGTCTGGCACGTCAACCAAGAGAGGTTCGGTGATGACGTTCAACTGCGTCTTGATGATGATTTGGACAATAGCGATGTCTTTCATCGAAATCACGACGTCAGACGAAGGCGTCGTCGCATGGCGGTCTTTGGCGTCTGAAGGTTCCAGTTCCACATCTGATTCTTCGTAGATGGTCCTCTGCTTGCGCTGTCGAGGCGAGAACACCGACTTCATCTTGCCAATGAATGTCTGGCACATTTTGCAGGCATGCAGAATCATGCTGTTGAGTCTGCTGGGAGGAGTGAGGCGCTGAACTATGCCCTCGGGGCTGGAGAGGGCACTTCGGACGCTCTCCGAAACCTCTGCAGAGATCAATGTCGTCAAGTTTTTGGAGCTCGGACACTGAACCGAGACGTCGACACCCAGAGCTTCGGCAAAACTCTGAGAGATTGTGTCGCCCAGATTGATTTGGATGTCGTCCTCAGACGCCAGGGTCGTGCTCCCGAGAGATTTCAGGAAAGCTTTTGTCAAGGCCGCTGTCATGTCCAACAGCAACTCTCCCATCATGGTCATAGTGGCGTCGTCGGGGCTGCCGGATTTCAAAAATCCCCACTGATCCGCCGTCATCCCCTTAAAGAAGGAGTTGAGCAGCTTGGAAACAGCGCGACGGACGTTGAACTCGGGCATGATGGATTCTGGCTGGGAAGTTCTTGATGATACCATGATGCTGATTTACGGTCAATTCTTGTCGATGCTTTGTGGTTTTTGGAGAGAAATTCACTGCTTCTCTCAGTAGATAGTCTGATGAGTGAAAATAATCGTTAATTGCAGCCCTAATTATTATTAACTAACATGTAAGCTGCATTTAAATGTTGGGGCTAATTTGAACTGCTTCATATACTGTTGGGAGGTTTAATCTAAAGCAACGCATTCATAAAATTCATACCTTTCTCTTGAGACTTGAAACTGCTTCTCTCAGTCGATGTGTTTCGTCTGATCGAGTCTTCAGATTCAACTACAGTTGTGTGATTCTGGGACTCTCTCCTGAATGTCACTCCTTTATGATGTCACCGCTCCTTTAAGATGTCACAACTGATGTCACCACTCCTTTAATTCATCACAGTGTTCCATCTGGTGATGTCACGATGCAGTGATGATGTCACCACTGCTGTGATGTCACCCAAACACAAACACACACACGTGCACACACACGTGTACACCACACACACACACACACACACACACACACACACACACACACACAGGTGCACACCACTCACACAAACACATACACCCACCCACACACACACACACATACCACATCTTAAAGGTCCCATATCTTGCTCATTTTCAGGTTCATACTCGTATTTTGTGTTTCTACTAGAACATGTTTACATGCTGTAATGTTCAAAAAAAACTTTCGGCCTGAACATGGCTGTATTCACTCTCTGTCTGAAACGCTCCGTTTTTCATTTTGACGGAATTGCAACAGAATTGCGTTTCTAGTCAACAGCTTGGGTCCATGTGTACTTCCTGTCAGCTGAAGTCATTCACGTACACTGCAACCAGGAATAAACTGGGACACGTTTAGAATGTTTACATTTATGCGTGCTTGTGTGCATGTGGAAACAGCAGCGGTGGATGAGAGACGGCGGACAGAGCAGATCGAAACGTTGATTTCCTCCATATTTAACCTTTTCATCGTGTTTATGCTTGTTGAACAGGTGTAATAACGTATCTTTGCTTTACACTTAGCAACGACCGTAGCGACAACTCGTCTCTCCACCGCGGCCTCTCTGATCAGCTGTTCACTGACTGCGCTGTGTGTGTGTTGATGTGTGTGGAGCTCCGACACAGAAGCTGTGGCCCTGCGTTACGACTGATTGGTTCAATTTCGGCGAGGGCAGACCAGATTTTACTGTGCATGAGTTGTAGGCTGAAAGGCTGCAGCTTCAGCCCCGGAGCCCCATATGTACTTAGTACCTCTTATGCCCTGATATCGCCATCCAGTTTTTTGTCTCGACGATAAAAAATGCGAGATTTCGCGGCCTGATATTTCCAAGCACACAACCAGCTGAAAGCGCGTTCACTGGATGCGCTTGTTGCTGGAATCATGGCCGTAGCCGAGGTCCTCAGTAAATATTTCCTAAAAAGCCCGCTGTCTCTTTGCATCTGAATGACGAGAAACCGCTTGACTGTGAATAGGGGCCACATGCACATTTAAAGAGGTTACATCCTCCAAACAAAAGACATAAAAGAGGAGGGAAGAGTAAGCATGCCAACATGTGTGTTGACTCAGCAGAGATAACATTAAATGAGAAAAGTTGATCTACAGGAGAATAACTATTTGAAAGCAATACAGAATACCTGAGGTACCCCCCCCCCCCCCCCCTCACCCCCACCCCACAAATCAGACATCCCCACAGCGCCGCCACTTGAAACATGTTCCCAAGCTGTGCATTACAGCTTCATTCCTTTCTGCTTTAAGCCCAACTGAAATTCACTCAGCGTTTCAATTAAAGGAAACTCAATAAAATAGCTTACAAACAAGTTATGTGACAAAAATACTCATTCAAAGGTCACCTGCCCTCTCGGCCCTGCTGGTCCTGGTTGTCTTTTCCAGTTTATCTTCGGGATTCTGAAGGTTTTCAGCACACCTTTGTCAAAGTGAGGAAGCAAAACTTTCGTGCATATTAACACATACACATGAGCTCTCTGGGTTGGCGTCGGCGACAGCATCCAACAAAAACAGTGTCCTCCGGTATCCTCCGGTGCTCCTAATGGCATCTGCAAGATTTCACAGACCGGAGGAAAACAAGCAGTAAGAGCTGATCTGAGGTCTGCTGTCCATCTGCGGTCTATGAGAGCCGGCTGTCAATCACTCGCGAACTCCGATCAAACAGTCAAACTAGCGCTGATCAAATATGAATCAATATTCTGTTACTGTAATGCCTATTTCTCTCCTCAGATGTTTTCAGAATCATCTTGTAGTGCACGGTTTAGCTGTAAAATGAGAAAGTTTTGACCCGGCAGCCATGTTGAGATCTGCTGAGGAGATACTAAGCACCTCCCACCAGCTGGAGCACAGCCAATAGGAACGCTCTCTCTCTTTAAAATGACCTATGATTGGTCAAAGTCTCCCGTCACGGGCTGGATGTTCTAACAGAGCAATGAGGAGGAGCAGAAGTCTAGTTTTCTCTCAGAACACTTGAATTACAATATGCTGAAAGGTTATTATGGAATTTTCGCTCAGCAATGATGCCAAAAAGTTGTTGCCTACTGCAGCTTTAAGTACAGAGCTGAAGCCAGGAGGACGTGGTTAGCCTAGCATAGCATAAAGACTGGAAGCAGAGGGAAACAGCTAGCCTGGCTCTGTCCAAAGATAAAAAAAATACACCTACGAACATCTCTAAAGTTGACTGATTAACATGTTGTATGGCGTCTGGAGACTTTGACCAATCACAGGTCATTTCATTGAGAGAGCGTTCCTATTGGCTGTGCTCCGGTCATGTCACCGGAACTTGGCATTCCTTCACCAGATTTTACAATGGCGTCACAAACTTTCTCATTTTACAGCTAAACCGTGCACTACAAGATGATTCTGAAAACATCTGAGGAGAGAAATAGGCATTAACGTAACAGAATATTGATTCATATTTGATCAGCGCTGCCTAGTTTGACCGTTTGATCAGAGTTCATGAGTGATTGACAGCTGGCTCTCATAGACAGCAGTTCCTAGCCAGCAGGGTTGCTATTTGTCATGGGTGGTATGTCGGGGTCAGCTGTGACACTGTGTTACAACGTGTTACAACGTGTTACAATGTTGACTTAGTAACGACATCAAAATAGATGATTTTTTTTGTGTTCAGTTTAAATGTCTGTGTAGACTCTATTCCTCATGTATTTTATGGTAGAGTCCAGTGGTTAAGTCTCTTGCCTCTCAATCTGCGGACCATGGATTCAGTTCCCACCAACATAGCCTATCGAAACTTAAAAGTTAAAACCTGGTTGGAGCCATTTCCTTTTTACACATTTTAAACAAGTGTCATATTGCACCAATCGGAAACAAGACAGAACAACGAAACTCATCATGCACATGGTCTGTGATGATGCCCGCCAAAAGACAAACTGATGTCTCATACTTGTCAGTTTTTCTACCAAGACTTTTTTTTGTTTGAGGTATGAAAGTAATGAATTGTTCAATGGATATTAAATTGTTTTAACTATATCTATATTCTTGGTAGTTTATTGTGGTCCTTGGTATTTATATGAAGGTATTACAATTGCTCCTGCAGGTGGGGCAGATGTAACATTTGACATAGTTTTTCAATCACTACTGTGACTCTAACAGTGCTTGTAAAAACATTTGATGATAAGTAGAACACAAATAAAAGTTACCTCCATAAAAAGTACCCAAATAGCTCTAGAGGTTTTTGAGTAATGACATCAAAACCAATTTTTTTTTTTACAATTGCCCCCGGTCTCCCCTAGTTCCAGCAGGTATAGCCTATTGTATATAGAATTGTTAAATTTTCCAGCATATCCACAAAAGTGCTTGGCGAGCTTTTCTATAGGATCTGTTTGTGTATGCATTATTTGGTTGGTAAAGCAATAAAAATCTTAAATCGTGAAGTTTGGACGCTTTTTGGGCTCATAAATTCCAATCACTGTGCAATATTATATTTCCACTTGGGTTAATAGTCTGTTTATTGTCAATACTGTATATATTGTTCCAACTTTTAATATTCCCCTCGTTTATATTGTTCCTATTTTTATATTTCCTTCTATTTAAATTGTTCATATTTTATATGTCTGTCTACTTTTTGCATTACCAGTACAAACCTGTGATCTGTGCTATTACATCAGCACAAAATCCATGGCATACAAGTTATGTGTAGAGCTCTACTCTTGTCCCGTTATTGTCCAGTGTTTCAGACACTTCCCCCGGTTAAGTCTGAAGGAAACACTGAATCCTTTTAATCCATTATGCAAGCAAACAGTCCCATACAGATATATAACTTCAGCTCAACGACTGTGTGTAATTGTGCCCTATAGCTGACGGATTAGGAGCTACAGGTTGTAATGTGTTTCTGTTAGAGCATTATAGCAAGTATGTCTTTCTTATGAGAACATCAGAGGCTGGCTGACAGATAGAGCTCTGCTAGCTTTAAAGCTTTCTTTAAATGGACTGGTATTTAGCTTCCACATGCTTTATAGCATAATCCTATAATGTGTGTGTATCTGTGTGCATCTCTATCTTGCCCCAGTTGTGTTCCCACATGTAATGTATGTGTCCTCCTGTGAAGGAGAAGGAGACCGAGTCTTTATTCGTCAGTCCTTCTCTCTGTGGTTACATGAGTTTATCTGTCCTTTGTGTCTATACTCGGCTTTCGGCTGCACATGGTTGCAATCAGTGTCATTGTGTGGCTTTACAGCCTCACTGTTGCTGTCTGTTATTTTGTTTCCAATATCGCAAATCACAAAAGCATATTTAATGGTTGTTACAAATAGGAAGTCTACAGTAATTACATTTAACTGAAACATCAATCAGGAAACAAAGAGGATGAAAACCTACCTGACTTCACCCAGAGTACAAGGGGCTACCGTGCCAACTGTACATTCATTCATTCATTCATTCAAACCTTTATTTGAGCCTTGAAGATCAATGAGGTTTCCCTCATTGGCAATGATGTTGAGATACAGAGAAATACACAGATTTAACAACCCTATCTCACGGGAAGGCGTATAAATACCATGACATTACAAGGACATTCTGTGTGTCATGATGAAGCATTTTAGGCTTTCTGAGTGTCACTCGTACGCCACACAACAAAACTACGGTAACGTCTGCAGTTAGGTTTAGGCAACAAAACCACCTAGTTAGGTTTTGAAAAATGTTGGTCTTAAAATAAGTATGTAAAATACGAGTATAGAGCGAGTTTGGTAGGGTCATGTGGTCAAGTCCAGCATATGGTAAGTGGACTTGCATTTATATAGCACTTTTCTAGTCTTCTGAACACTCAAAGCTCTTTACACTACATGTCAGTATTCACCCATTCACACACACATTCATACACTGATGGAAGAGGCTGCCATGCAAGTTGCCAACTTTGCCCATCAGGATCTGATCTAAATACTCATTCACGCACCGACGGAGTTCAGTGTCTTGCTCAAGGACACTTCGACATGTGACCGGAGGAGCCGGGGATCGAACCACCGACCTTCCGATTGGTGGACGACCCGCTCTGTTATATAGGGTGGTGAATGTCCATTAAGGGATGTGTGGATGAAAAGATACAGGTGTTTATCACGTCTCTGTGCCAAAGTGGACCAACTTACTTTGTTACATACAGAATTCAATC
The DNA here is from genome assembly GCF_043250625.1 of Sebastes fasciatus. Taxonomy (NCBI): domain Eukaryota; kingdom Metazoa; phylum Chordata; class Actinopteri; order Perciformes; family Sebastidae; genus Sebastes; species Sebastes fasciatus. The sequence continues at coordinate 36,045,649 of NC_133799.1, forward strand.
TTGACTGTCACAGGGATCTCAGGGAAGAATAATAAACTGAGTCACCATAATCTAGGTCTGATAGAAAGACGGCCTCAACTATACTTTTCCTACAACTCAAGGGATCTGTTTCCGTCCAAAAATCAGAGGTTTTGCTGCAGTTTGGAGATTTACAATATGATGTTTAAATGTAAATGATTCATCAAGCCAGATACCTACATATTTCTCTCTCAGTATGATGCGATAGTATAACGCTTATAAAAGCAACTTACAACCGTTGTGCATACTACAAAAGAGAGCAATCAGGATAGTACATAATGTGGGATATAAGGAACACACCAACACACTGTTTTTAAAGTTTAAAGTTTAAAGAGTTGGTCAAATTTAAAAACACAATAATTATGTTCAAAGCAAGACATAAAATTTAATTTTAAAAAGCATTGTGTTCGTACAACAAAGAAGAGTATGTGTATTTCAGTCTGTGTGGTGGATGTGTGGAATGGGTTGGGTGATGGGTTGAAGCGGAACACAAATATAAATCAATTTAAAAAGCTATACAAAGAAAGATATTTTTGGGAGGTATATGGATGAGGAAGAGTTGTGTTAAGAGTTGTGTTAAGGGTTGGTTTATATTTCATTTTTAACTCCGGATAGACATGTGGGTTGTAAATAAACTTGGGATGCTGTTCATATATTGAATTTGGGATGTAATTAAGTCTGGGATAGTTTAAATATTATATTAGATTATCATTCTATGATATATGAGTTAATAGAGGAGAAGTGAGAAAGGGGGTAGGGAAATATAAGTTTTACTTCTACCTACTCCTTTTTGACACTACAGTATTACTCGTTTTGTCATTACGTCATTCATTCATTATTGATACCACTCAGTGTGGTGTGTATACTGTTAAAATCAATATCTCTTACTCTAGAAAAAAGCATGGACTTGCTTGAACGACTAGTTCAACTATTTTAAGGTTGACAAGTTGCATTCTGGGAGAGCACTAAAGGAAAGTTGTAGGTTCTCAACAGCAAGTTGTAGAGTCAGCAATACAATAGCGAACGGTGTCATCTGGATATTACACTCAGAGCAGAGACAACATTATAATATACAGTAAGTTTTCTCCTATATTGTATTATATTATTGGAACCATTTATTCACACATAAAAAATATCTATGCTTATTTTAAAGCCCGGTTTCTGTGACAACCAGAATATCAGGATCTACCTGTGAGACCAATATGTTTAAATGATGTAATTTTTCTTGCCGACACAAACTTCTGATATTCTAATGAATTAATCCCAAACCTTTTCTGGATTTAAAAGTATGACGATTGTCTGGGCAGAGGGAATAGGATTCGGAGGTAGGTGGAGAGGAGACAGTAGGTTGAAGTGGAATTGTATTTTTTTATTCTTTATTCTTCTTGAACCTTTATTTAACCAGGAGAGTCCCATTGAAATTAAACATTCTCATTTTACAGCTAAACAGTACACTACGAGATGTTTCTGAAAACATTTAATGAGAGAAATAGGCATTACAGTAACAGAATATTAATTCTTATTTGATCAGCGCTGCCTAGTTTGACCGTTTGATCGGAGTTAGGGAGTGATTGACAGCTGCCTCCGTTGAATAAACAGCCAATAGGAACGCTCTCTCTCTGAATTGACCTGTGATTGTCTCCCATCTCCAAAGTCTTCCATCACAGGCTAAATGTTCTAAAGCCTGAAAACAGAGCCATGAGGATTACAATATTCTGAAAGGTTATTATGTGATTTTTGCCCAATGATGCTAAAATATTCTGCCTACTCCCACTTCAAATGTTGGAGGCCTGTACGTGAAAGCTCTGGCTTTTGTCTTCCTTATCATGTCCAGTGTACACACTTTGGATCCTGCCTAATAGAGGCGGACTCCCCCAGCAAGAATGAAATCTACTATATGGAGTGGCAAGTACAGAACAACATTTCAACACCAGAGTGGCTTTTAAAAATCTTAATTTCATCTGGGGAACTGAAGATGCACACTCTTACAACAGTGAGAAACAAGTTGTCTTGGCCTGTGCATTACTTTGTTACATTGACTGTGTAGACGGATGTTCCCCTGGTGTTCAGGAACCTCATTTCCCAGAGCTGAAAATCATCTTCCTCCATATGGAAAGGATAAAAATATCACCTATATTTATGTGATGTGAGTTGTGCCATGGGAGGTGGAAGTGTCATATATCTGCACCGCTGGTACTTCCTTACCAACTGGTTCCAGTTTTTAATCTTTGAATAAGATTTAAGAGGCTGTTCCTCTTCCTTGATGTCTGTCTCTTCTATGACCGTGCTCTTACCTATGTTGTCTTTATTGCCTTCACATTTCCATTGTGTGTAAATTTTAACTGTGGTCTTGTTTTATTTCTCCCTGAAGTCTATTTCTTGATCTTTGCTCTGTATTTGGCTCTGTGCTGCTTCTTCATTGTCTCTCTTTTCCTCTATGTCTCCCATCTATTCATGTTCTCATTTTGTCCTCGATGTTTTTCACGGCATTTGTATTTGGCACAGTTTTAGCGTGTGTGGTTTGGTGCAATTTGATGAGCAAAAATGACGAGTTATGCTTCATTATGCAGTCGGTAGTTCCCGTGCTCCCCGAGTGCAATGATCCGTTTTAAGCACACTCCATGACGTTTCCCATGGTAACTGAGATGTGCCAGTTCTTTCTTGGGTTTAACTAATTTTTGTGAGGTTCTTCAGTAATTCTTCACACCAGCCGGACTGCTCTCTCACTCTGTAGGAAAACACTACAGTTTCGGTCGGCACCTGTTGCCTGCAACGCATTCTGATTAAACGGTTCGTATGATATCTTACGAACAAGTTATTCCCTTTTTCGTCGTTTTCCTACGAATGTCCAGCAACTCGTGTCAATTTCCACTCATTACATGCGTACAGTTCAAAATAAACTTCCGTCTTCACAGCTAACAACTTCCTTAGGTTTAGACAAGAAAACTTAGGCTTAGGAAAAGGTCAACGTGCTTTGGACTAGGTAACAAAACTACTTAGTTGGGTTTAGGAAAAGATTGACTTGGTTATGATTAGGCAACAAAACTACTAAAGATCGACTTGGTTAGGATTAGGCGACAAAACTACTTAGTTAGGCTTAGGGAAAGATGGACTTAGTTAGTTTTGGCAAGAAAGCTACGTAGTTAGGTTTAGTAAAAGATTGTGGTTTGGCTTCAAATAACTCTGGAAGCGGCGTAACTTAAGTACGTAACTTACTTGACAAATAAATCAATGCTGACATTTGGTTTCACAAATAACATGAACGCCGGTGTCTTGGGCGAAAGTCCAGTATTTTTTTACCCTCCCGTCCCCCCCGACCTCCTCACTGTAATATAATGGTACTATTTTATCATCAAACAGAGCGTAGAGATTTGCTGATGTCAGCAGGTGTGTGTTCAGTCCGCCCACCCGGAACCTGGTAGAAGAAGTCCAGTCTTGTGTATCCAGTGCTATGCTAATGTTTAGCTAATACAGTTAGCCAAAGATGTGGTCGCCTCTTTATGATTTTCTACATAGCACATGGCGTCAGAAGATGGCCCAGTTCCCACCTCTAGAAAATGCACACAAATGAATTTTATTGGATATACACAAATTACAGTGCATTTCTTTTTGTAGGTATTGTCAGGGGAACAGGGGGAGTGACGCAATTGCGGACCAGGGGAATCTAAAAGTTAATCCCGAAGGATAACCACTAAAATTGCAAGCGATTTAAAGGGAGAGGGGAAACACCAAATGAAAACAGCCCTAAAAGGAAGGCTCTCTACACATAATATAACTTGAAAAGACTAAAACTAAAACACCACTGCCGAGCAGCTGACTAGAACATAAATGAAACAAAAGAACCAGCGAAGGCAGGCCACACAGACCTAACCCACTCTAAGAGACTCCAGAGAAGAGAAGAAGCTAAATGGTGAGTGTTCCCACAGATAGAGCACAAACAGGACAGCACTCTCTCTACCTCTGACAAAGAGACAATGGGTATGTTCCAATCCGTGTACTTCCGTACAGACACTTACTATTTTGAGTGCATAAGTGCGTTCACACTGTGAAGTACGGCAAAATGCAGTGCACTCGAAATACCCGTATGTTGTACTCAAAATGGTCAAATCGTTGAGTGTGGAACGCTGGACACTTTTCACACTCAATTGTCGCCATCTTGGCTACATAGCGGAAGGGGCGGGACCACGACCACTATTCAAACATGTGAAAATGGCGGCAGATGATGCAGGAGTTTTTGCGGTGCTGAACAACGTACCTTATATTTAGATGTCTATGGGCTAAGTAGATAACAGAATAAAACAATATGTAAGCATACCGGTGGATTTTGAGCCAACAGGAGGTCATATCGTTAGGCGTAGGCGACGACGTGGGAAATGTAATTTCCAACAAAGCAGGCAGATATTTTTGCGGGTAGTTGATGGGTAAAACCTGAAGGAGGCAGCAGTGCAACACAAAGGATGCCAGCTGCTGTAAAACCCCGAAGAAGAAGAAGATATTTTGGCAGGTAGCAAGCTGCGGTGAAATGTTGCGATCGTCATTTCCGGTAAGTGCGATTTGAGACGACCCTACTGCATTGAAATTCCCGCTCTACTCAAGTAAGTACAGAGTGCACACAGTGCACTACATTGAAGTGTACTTCTGGAAGTACGTGGATTGGAACACACTGAATGAGTCAGCACCTGAGCACTGAAACCAGGGGGAGATATAGGCTTCAACCATCTGATCCTCATCAGGGACAATTAGGCTCCACAGCTGCCTCAGAGCAGAGATAATGAACCCAACCAGCCTGCTGAGTGGCAGGTGATCCTCACAGGTGTAGCTAGGAACAGTGTATGAGAACAGCCTGGCTGCATAACACAAGATGCCCATGTACATTTTAACAAAAACCCAAACAATCAAAAGCAAAGGGAGTTTTAAAGATAATTCTTGTTTATTAGAAATTTAATTTTATTCTCATAGTTTTGTCAATCATTCCTATCAGTAATAAAAACATTGTTTTTGCCAAGTTAATTACTAAGATCTGGGAACATGGTGACATCACTATGAAGAAGCCTGACGGGGAAACAACCCCCCAGGATCTTTTGTCTGTGTAGTGCTGATAGTTTTTCAGTAGAGACAGGCGGGGGTGAAATTATTCACATCACCGATCCTAAAATTCAGTGTAAAATTAAAGTTACTTCATTAATTTACGGTGCATCTGCTACCTCACTTCTCTACCTCACTCATCTTATGTGTGCTTGTTATGGACTGAACTCTTTTTTTTTTAATTTTACAAGTTTTGTGTTTTTTGGGGATTTTGAATAGAAAGACTTGAGTTGGTGATGCAATATTCAGAACTATTTGGGTGTATAAGAGCAGTACAATACATGCATCCATTGTGCTGATTGACTGTTATCTGACTTTGATAACCTAATAACATTTGAAAGACAATACCTGGCTGGCACCCCAGAAAAATAATAGCAACTAGAATGGCACTCGGAGAGCGCAGACCTCCGCGTTACTCTTTCCAAAAATCACCAAGTGTGCTTTGGCCGTTGACCTCAACTGGGATGTCACCGAGTTTAATGTGAAAAAATGCAGAATATACAGGTGTCCCCCCCCCCTCCCTCCGGCCCCGCTCTCTCTGCTGGTAGAAGGAAAGAGGCTGGGTGACGCGTCATGAACGCCTCATAAGTTACAGTGTGCATGTCTTAAAGCCTGTGGTGTTAATGCAAAGGCTGAGCAGAGTTACAAAAACAAATTCCCGAAGCCGGATCATGATCCGGATCGCCACCAGAATCTAATTGATTGTTCATTGTGCAACACCCCGCCCCTCCAACGAATTTCATTCAGATCCATCGCAGATTTTTGGAGTTATCGTCCAAACGGACAAACCAACAAACAAACTAACGCCGGCCTCCGACCTAGGCCTTAATAATACAGTCCTTCCTCATATTACATGGCTCACTTCACTGAAATTCTCCATTTGTCTTTAGCGAAGAGAACTACATTAGACCTTGTAACAGGTCATGCAATGAGTCAGATGGACAATGCATGGCCTGTCGCACATTCTGTACATCTGCCGTACATTTACTGTAGTTCTACCATAGTTTCTACCATATGAGTAGGGTAGGATGAAGAACAGCCGGGCTGCTGCATTCTGGATGAGCTGCAAATGAGCTGCAAAAACCCAACTCTTGTTGTTTCCATGCTTTTTTCCACTTTGTTGGCTAACATGTAGCATGTTTTGTTGCACAACACATCATCAGGAATGCCAAGTAACTGAGTACTGAGTATCTTGAGATTAGGAATTTTGTTCTTGGAACAACATAGTTGTTTCCTTGTGAAAAAGGAGTAAATGTGTTGAGAAAAAAGTACTGTATTTGATTACATTTTAAGGTAGCTGAAAGTCCTACTCTCTGCTTCACCACATCTGTCCAACACCTGCACGGAGTGGTGTAGCTTTTATATAAAAACACGTAATCACTTCATAAAACACGTGCATTTTTTAGTCATCTTTAAGCAATTAGGCTACATCTTGCCAAGATGGACCATTGACAGCTTCAGCTGAGCCCATAGAGGTTAATATGTTTCCAAGAGCCTCACAGCCGATTGTTGTAAACAGAAACATGAGGCAGTCTGAGCTGTGGTTGAGCTGTTGGCCCTGACCCTCCTCGCTCTCACCGCCTCTGTACAGATACGCTACCTGAGGATCACTGAGAAGAGGGGCTACTTTTCTACGGTAATACATTCCAGCACATCATCAGCAGCTTTTATCCATATACAGAGCCACCCCCTCCTTTTTTTGGGTGGACCGCAGAGGGCCAGCCCTACAAACGCAAAAGTCTGTCACTGACTGACTAACTGACTGACTGAGTGATGAAGTTACAGGATTGGTCGGCCGACTGTTGGAGTTTCCTCATTGGTCGTTGCTCTTTCAAAATGAAAAGGTGGAGAACAGTTCTGTGTTTAGGTTTTTCTGGGGAGCGTGTCAGCGGTTCAATGTATCATTACATAGTGCTGTTGTTGTGCATGTGCTATTGATTATGTTCGTTTAAGTTACGTTATGTTGTGCTTCGTATCGTGTTACCGTGCATTCACACCAAGAGCCAAGCAAATTTTCGCCTCGCTTTCCTCCAGAAATAACCCCTGTTGCTAAATGTGCATGTTAGTGAAGTCCCAGATACGTCAGAAAACCAAACGCCGTTGTGTCTGGGTTCCTAACGTCACCCGGCGGCGAGCTGTATTTGGCAAGCCACACGTCGCTACTGCGGTATGAACTCAAAACAAACAGACTGTGCTGTGATTTAATATCAATAAAGGGATCAAAATGATGCCGAAATAACGACATAATGATGCTGATTAGTAAAAAGACCAAATTCATGCTTTGTCAGATCTGTCCGCAACACAACAAGCAAACAACTTTTAAAATGCTTGTTTTCTGAACAGAGTTCGGATCGATCAGTGCCAGGCTATGCTAACATTGTAGCTGCTCCATTAACACTCCATCTAGAAATAAATACGGCAGCAACAACGTCAGTGATGACATAAACTTTTACACCCCACTTATATGATGAATGCTTTTGATACACATGCTTTAATGAAAAAACTGAAATACGTTTAACCTTGCATGCTGTATGTCATGCTAATACCTTTTCACCTTGTATAAAATATATAATATACTGACTAGTAGATGTTACCATTTACTATTACTGAATGTCATTTGCTTCATTATAAGTTGTCTTTCAATCAAACATTAAGATATAAGTGGAAAAAACTGTTCGTAAAACATGATAGACATGACCACTGACTATTCTTGTTGTTCCTCCTATTCATATGTCAATTCTTATCCATTCAACTCAAAATCCACACCCTTCTGAGGGCTAAGCCAAATCTCAGACATAGCTCTATTTCGAAGTTTCTTTTTTTTTTTTTAATTAACTGAAATATTCTTTGATGTTCTGGAAGTTTGCATATAGACTATGGAGGACGGAACCTGCCAAAATAAAATATAAAATAAATGACTCAATAAATAAAAAAATAATAAAAACAAATAAATAAATAATATTAACAATAAATGTAGGCATTAACTATTAATAAAATGTGACATAATTTATACTTCTGTTTTAATTTGCTTCTTTATTTATTTACCTTTGTATTAATTCCCCAGTCTATCTACTCTTCTAATGTTCCCTTTTATTTATTTATTTTTATCAACAATAAAATGTATTTATTTATTTTTTGCTTTTTTTTTACATTTCTTTTTGCATTTAATTATTCATTATTACATTATATTAATATTATTTTTTAATTTTTTATTTCTGCATGACTTTCCCTATGTATTTACCCCTATTTCTTTCCCCAAACTTATTTATATCTGTATTTTTTTCTCTGATCTGCACACCTGCAAGACCAAAGGAAAATAAATAAAGAAGCCAGGCATGTAATGGCATATTTATTTATTTATTGCTTCATTTATTTATTATTGATTTTAATAATAGACTTCTGCTGTTAAAGTGAATAATCAACATTGTTTGATCTGACTTGACCTCCATATTGAACTGATCATCTGTGTAGTAACAGCAATTGTTGTTGAGATTATTGAAGAAGTTATTTTCAGGGGCAATATCATTCTCATAATTCATGTTCAAAGTAATCCAAAGTTTTCGATCCCAGTTTTTAATGGTACATAATCCCTGCTGGTTGCGGTTCGTTATCTCCAACTTGTGATGGTAGTATTTGATGTCAGTTACATTCTATGCTCCTTGTGAGGTGACCTGAGTTCAAGTTCAAGAGACAGTTTCTTTACCTTGTCATCCCTTGTACTTGCCCAGTTCAGCCCTCTCCTTGATGACAAGCACTTTGGCCTCCTCTGGTGGTCCATTCAGCTCTATGAACACTTTACAGTTTATTGTTCTCATGGATTGGATCTTGCTCAGGAAGTGTGCCTGCCTGTCTGATATTCCCTTGCTGTTGAAGAAGGTGGTCACCTGTTTCTGGAGGGAGTCCAGATCACGCTCGGTGGGTTCTCCCTCCGCCGGTGCTGCAGCCCTCACATAAGACCGGGGTTTCATATCCAAACTGATGATTTTTATGTCATTCCTGCGAGAGTATTCTTCCAAGTCTCACATTCGGCACTCCGACAGGGCAATCCTTTTATCCTTTTCAACACTTTGAGCTCTCCCATCAAGTCCAATTTTAGTTTATGTGGTTTGAGATACCTACGATCTCTCCCGACATAAAGTTCAGCGACTCCAGCCTGTTTCGTCTGCTTGATAAATACAGCATGTGTGTTTGGGGCAAAATGTATCTCATCTGTGCCTGAAAAGCCGGCACAAAAGCCAAAATAAATTTGGCCCCAAGAGTTTTAGCTTCTTATCTGATCAGACCATCCTCTCAGTCTCTTTAATACATTCTGCTGCTCCCCAAATGCTCCACGGACAGACTCAGGAAATCCTTTGTCACCCGAGCCATCAAACTGTACAAAGGAGGACGGTCTGCAGGACAGATAATAATGCACACAGTGCATTTTCATAGACTAAGCTACTGGAGTTACCCTGCACTAGATTCACTTTTAACAGTTTTCTTCATCTCCTTGTATTTTTATATCTGGTATATTTTTTTGTACTTTGCACTACTAACTTTTTACCAACATGATTTGCAATATGGAACTGTGATGCTGGAAACTTCAATTTCCCTCGGGATCAATAAAGTTACTATCTATCTATCTATCTATCTATCTATCTATCTATCTATCTATCTATCATAATACTGAATTATTGAATTGTGTTCTATAAGTTTTCATCATTTAACTCTGCTCCTCAGTTGTACTGCTCAGCATTTTTAAATGAGGTACATTCAAACCTCCCTTCTCATTGGGGCATAGAAGTTATGCCAACCGGTCGAGGCAGATGGCCGCCCACCCAGAGCCTGTTTCTGCAGAAGGTTTCTACCCATTAAAACAGGAGGTTGTTTTCTTGCCACTGTCGCTTATGAGGTTATGCTGGTCCCTGTAAATTAAAGAGTACGGTCTAGACATGCTCTATGTGAAACAGTTTGTTGAGATAACTTCTGTTATGCTTTAATGCTCTATAAATAAACTGAATTGTAAAGCGCTTTCTTTATGGTGCTATTTAATAATAATAATTTGAACCTCTCCGCAAGTGAAATCAGCGAGTGGCGGCTACGTATGGCTTCCTGAGCAGGTTATCACTGGAAACCCGCCCCTCCTCAATCCTAATTGATAGGAAGGAAGCAGACGGACCATAGTGTTGTTCTTGGACAAGCTACTGCCTTCACACAAACACAAGTGTACTCATGGACATATGTCTAAAGAACACACACATACATTCTCATGATTGTGCTGTGCTTGTGTCGAGTTGTGTGTCAGGCAGTTCAGTTAAGGAAGTCATCAGTCTGTGCTGCTAGACAGGCTCTGCACTGAGGGCAACTCTGTTTGGGTTTGAGAGGAAATCAGAGTGGACTGCACCGTCACCTGCACTATTGTGTCTACAATACAGGTCAGAGTGGTGGTCAAAGGTCAGGGGTCAGGGCTGTTTACAACCAGAGGTGTGTATCAATTTGGATACTTCTGTTAGTACATGTCCATGTAGCACACTGTGCACACTATGTACTTACTTGCGTAGTGTGTGAATTTCGACAGAGTAGTGTTGTCTCAAATCGCACACGGCCTTGTGCATTCACTGGAAGTAATTGAATTCAGACAGATAAATTAACCCAATAATGGCTTCTATCTGACTACAGTATAGTGGTACTTAGTGAAAAAAAACATACCTTTAACTTCACTTAACTTAAATTTGTATAGTTCCACTGCAGCTCCACAACCCGCAATTTTCAAGTTTGAAATAGGTTGGTGGCATGGATGTATTAAAAGAACTGGATACAGCGTTGGAGGCTGGGCCCCGGTCATTCCTATGAGAGTTGCTCATTGGCGCTAAATGGCTCGACCTCCGTCTGGAAAACTACCCAGATCTTGGCGGATCTTTGGCACATGGAACATGCGCAGTAGCGTCCGCTCGGTCACATGACTCGGTCACGAGGTCCCAACGTCACGCCGTCGTCACGGCTTGCGCTCCAGCTCTCGGTCTGGTTCTCACATGAACGGAGGAAGGGAAATAACTCTGGATTCGGCTATTAAGTTTTTAAAGTTGTAAAATGCACTAATTTTTAAATAAGAGCTATTAGAGTGTTCGTACTGGGAAGTTGATTCACCTCAAAAAAAATTATCCGCTGAGTTACAGACGTCTCTTTCCCAATGTAAGTCTATGGGGAAAAGTATTTTTGGGCCCAATGGCATCACGTGACTAACACGGAAGTTGCAGTACCGCCGTTTGGCCACTACGAAAGTCCGGATCGTCGACCGGCGCTCTAGCCCGTGACGGGAGACTTTGACCAATCACAGGTTGTTTCAGAGAGAGCGCGTTCCTATTGGCTGTTCATTCAACGGAGGCAGCTGTCAATCACTTGTCAACTCTGATCAAACGGTCAAACTAGGCAGTGCTGATCAAATATGAATCAATATTATATTACGTTAATGCCTATTTCTCTCCTCAGATGTTTTCAGAATCATCTTATAGTGTACTGTTGAGCTGTAAAATGAGAAAGTTTGCTCCGGCTGGTGGGCGGTGCTTGGTATTTCCTCAACTGATCTCAACATGGCTGCCAGGTCGCGACTATTTCAGAATTCTTTCAGCTGCGTCCCTGACTCCGACGGTGTGAAACAGACTTGGGAGCAAGTATAAATAAATATGAAAACATAATTCAAAGCGGTAAGCACCCACAGCATCCAGCCAGCTGTCCTTTCTACACTTGGCAGTTCAAACTGTGTTGCTTAGTCTGGATTATGACTGTAACTTCTTTGTCTTTGTGTAATATTATCATACGATCTGCACATCAAGCTCTGATTGGTCAATAGGCGGTGCTTTTATACGAGTTGATCTATTATCTGGAACAGATGTTCAGCATCAGTTACCATGGCGATGTACCCCGGTAAGAAGTGAACCACCGTCGTAGGACTGAAAACCCTGAAGGGTTAACCCTGAAGTTACCTCGCTAACTCCAAATCCTGCTTTGTAGTACAGACCTCTGGCCTCTACAAGTAATATTAGAGTCAATTTTGCAGGCTTCACAGACAAATGTCTGTAATTTACCTCTGGACTGATGATCATGATCAGAGATATCAAATCGACTAAGGGGCTTCTACACGTTTTAGACCCTATTCATTGGTGCTGATGGACCAGCTGGAATAGCGTTGAAGTAGCAAACCTGTCCCATGTGCAGCACAAAGTTCACAAAATGTTCTAGGATTCTGAACATTACTTGAGCCAGATCTCTGTGGGAGCCTGCCTAACCTCTCAAATGTTGGGAGTGAGTCAACAGTACAATCCAACAAGACCTCAAGTCAATGACCCAGTGTAATTCACTTTAATAAATACCATAAAAGACAGCCTGAAGTGATGTTTCTAATGATATTTATCAAACAAAGAGCCATAATTAAGCATGGCAGTTTAGAGCCATGCTTTAAATCCTTGTGCGTTGAGCTGTGTAGTCAGGTCTTGAGTTGTCCGCATGCTGAAACAGTTAGAGTGACGCTGCAACTCTTGACATTGATACGATCTTTGCAAGCGTGCAGGAGAGGAACATTTTTTTTGGAGGAAAGTGTAACACAGGTGGGGGGAAGGCTCTCAATGTCAGACATGTTGAGGCAGCAAAACAGATAAAGTGAGGAGGAGGAGGAGGGGGAGATATAGAGTGAAGAAAGAGGAAGGACAAACTCAACCAGCAAATACTATCAATGACAGGGAAATCTTTTGAGTCAAATGCAAAGCCAACTTCGCCATCCTTTGTCTTCATTTTTCTTCACTGCGCTGTTTTTACACTCCTTTGCTAATCAAATAGTTCTAATAGGCCTGTTGTGGGGCGTTTTGAAGTTTGACTTTTTGGAATATATATTTTCAAATTTATGTTACTGCCAGAATTGGGGAATTGTGTTATAGAGTGCTCCAGGGATAGTGTGACCATTTTTCAAACCCCCAAACAGGGACCCTTAGTGTGCATTCATGCATGTGCGCGTTTATGCACGCGTTTTCATTGTGACTTATCACATTCACTGACAGTTTGGGTCCTGTAGATCAGTGGTTCTCAAACATTTTACACCAAGTACCACCTCAGAAAATATTTGGCTCTCCAAGTCCCACCATTATGACCGAAGTTAAAATACAATAGCGTAGGCCGACCCTATTCAGCAATGCACAGTTCACGCAGGAGGCACATTTATTATTAATAAAAGGGGTAGCACTAGAACTGGCACTTAAACTCTTCCATACAACTCTCATACTACACAAGGGGCAGCCTCTCACACTAGGCCTGCACCATATGAGGAACAACTGCGACGTGGAATAACACTGTTCAATATTGCGATGACGATATGACTTGTGATAAATAAACAAATATTGAAGTGTGCATATTAGCTATACATATACATATACTGTCTGGTTTCAGCCAGCTGATGAGTTTACAAGTAAGATATGTGACAAACTGACCTAAACAGTGAGACTACACAGCCTACTGCCAGCTTTAGTTTTAGCTGGTGTAGCCGAGGGTTTATGATACTTTATGAAGGTAATAAATTAATAACATAGAGGCTCAGTGTGCAGCGCATCACTGCTTCACGCCTTCCGTTCCTTCACAATAAACTCCCCGGATACCAAAAAAGTATTGAGGTTCAATACCTAGCTCTATTATTGGGTTGCCTCAATCAGAGAGGCAAAAAAGTCATAAATTGTGAAAATTGAAAAAGTGAAAGAACAGTTCTTTAAAACTTTTAAAAACTGGCCATTGATTGTGAAAAAAGTCAAATTAAAACAGAGCTTTCTACAGAGGAATTCAAAGTCTTCAGCTTTCCTCTGCAAGTAATGAGTAATGAGTTCTGACCAACCCTCAGTACTGTAAATACAGTGTAGGTCAGTGAGTGACAAAGGTAGAAAAGCCCTCTGGGAGCCCACGTGCACAGGCCTGGCCGTGTACGGCCCTGCTCTCAAATGTTTCTATTCGCACTCGTCTCTGGGCTGCTGCCAGAGCCCACTGCCAAGCAATGACTTAGGAACGCTCACGCACGAGAAGGGGAATTCTGCCTTGGCCGATTGGGACAAACAGTCCAGATATTTCTCTCTGTGTTTCTCTCTCTCTCTCTCATCTACTGTATGTCTCTCTATCCAGCTTAGTGCACTTGATAGGATCCAGTAAAATAAGCACTCTGCTAACTGGCTTTTGTTTCTCTATTACATTGCCGGTAGATTTCATGGTTTACAGTTCAGATTCAGAAGTAGGTGAATCTTTAGAGAGATGGAGCTCAATGTCTATTTCTATGATAGGATGCATCAATATTATTAAGATGTCAACCTTCTTCAGTCTTCTGCCAAAATGTCTTTTTGATTCAATTCCACTCCCCTTACCAGTCTCCTTTTTCTCCACACTTAAGAAAAGCTTCAACTGCTATTTGAAACAATAAGCGTCCTAGACTGCGTCTCTCAATCCTCTACCTACCATACGACTGTGGAGGGCTAAAACTGCCAAACTGGATTACTGGGAAGCCCAACTTTGTGCTGCAATGTACTCATTTCTCACCACAGAGGTTCCAGCTGGGATAGAGACAGAGAATGGTACATTCAAACTTCCACTGTACTTTATTCCTACCTTTATACCTGATCATCACAAACCAAAATGCTGAATACAAAACATTCAGAAAAATCTGTTCCTCAAAACCACTATAAGAGCCTGGCATGAGGCCCACACTGTTTATTATTATATATAATAAATATTTGAGGAAATGATAGATTCAGACCAGGGGGACGTGATATGGGATCAAACATTGGCTGGATAAGGGCCTAAGTAAAATAATAGACCTGTATAATGATGACACTGTAATGTCATTTCAGTAATTAGTAGATAAATATGACCTTCTTAGGAAACACTTTGCAAAGTACTTGCTAATTAAGAGCTTCATACATTCCCAAATTAAAACTACTTTGGAACATTCAATCTCTACCATTGGACAACTCACATTTCCATTTCCATGACAGAGGTCAGTTGTCCATGTTTTATAATATTAGCAGATTCTAAAGAAAACTTCCTTTCATATCTAGCTGCATGGAAGAATGATCTTTGGATTGACATCCTCTGTAGAGGACTGGGAGAAAACATGTCTTCTGGCCCAAACCCAGAATATAGATACCAGGTGTAAACTGTTACAGTATCCAAGGCTACTCAGGATTTACATTACACCTGTTAAATTACACCATTTTAATCCCAATATTCCTGACAATTGCATTAAATGCAATGAAGAAATTGGTACTCTGTTTCATTGCATGTGGGAATGTCAGACACTCTGGATATTCTGGAAAGAAGTTCTCGAGCTGATTTCTAAACAGAAAGTGTTGTTCCTGTTGAAGCCAAATTGTGCTTTTTACATATATACCCTGGAGATTATACAGTAAATGTTAAGAAACGCAAACTAATTGATTTCTGTCTGTTATAAGCCAAATGTGTACATGCGTTAAAAAGAAAAAAATAGTCAGAAACCTAATTCTAGTCAATGGATTAAAGAGATGTCTTGCAGTCTAGCATTAGGAAAACTGTCGGCCTACGTGTGGGTGTAAATATGGATATGTATGTTTCTGTATTGTTATGTGCGTGTAGATATATACATTTTATATTATTCTTTTTGAAATATTTCTGCTTGTGTTTATATTATTTTTGTTTCTTGTATATGTGCATATACAGCCTGTTTTCATTCCCAGGGCGTCAAATACCAACGCTTTGTCATGGCTGTCGGCGTTAGATACCGACGCTTAAGGCACCCTTTAGCATTGTTATGAGACGCAGGCTATGATATTGTAACCCTAGTTCTACAAAAACAGGCAGAACCCTCTACCAAGGAGGCCCCCCCCTCCAGCGCCGCTCGCTGAAGAGGGCATGAAATGCCAGGCATCGGTATTCGGTAGGCACGTCCTGATTGGCCGGCTACATTTATGTAAATCTGGGTCAGAGCATCTCCAGAACTGCAGCTCTTGTGGGATGTTCCCGGTCTGCAGTGGTCAGGACCTACCAAAAGTGGTCCAAAGAAGGAGAACTGGTGAACTGCTGAAAAAGTTAATGCTGGTTCTGATAGAAAGGTGTCAGAACACACAGTGCATCACAGTTTGTTGCGTATGGGGACCGGTCAGGGTGCCCGTGCTGACCCGTGTCCACCGCCAAAAGCGCCTATAATGGGCATTTGAGCATCATAACTGGCCCACGGAGCAATGGAAGAAGGTGGCCCGGTCTGATGAATCACGTTTTCTTCTACATCATGTGGATGGCAACGAGTTGGAGGTGTTGACTCGGCCTCCAAATTCTCCAGATCTCAATCCAATGGATCATCTGTGGGATGTGCTGGACAAACAAGTCCGATCCACGGAGGCCCCACCTCGCAACTTCCAGGACTTAAAGGATCTGCGACTGACGGCTTGGTGCCAGATACCACAGCAGACCTTCAGAGGTCTAGTGGAGTCCATGCCTCAACGGGTCAGGGCTGTTTTGGCGGCAAAAGAGGGACCTACTCAATATTAGGCAGGTGGTCATAATGTTATGGCTGATCGGTGTGAGTTCATTACCAAAACAGCAAAGCAAAACAAAGGTCAGTGGGTCCTTTCAATGAGCTACGACAGACAACACTGTAGGAACACCACAACGCCACCAGAATAGTGCTTTAAAAAAACAAACTGTAAAATTAAATCCATGGTGCGTGCGCCCCCCCATACCCCTCCCGCCTTTCCATAAAACCTGCTGTTGGCCGCTCCAATAAACCTGTGGTTTCACCCTTGAACCGTCAAACTTTTTTGTGTACCACATATGGCACAGTTTAGTGTGAGTGTGTGTGTTTGTGCACAGACGCGAGTGTTTGTGTGTATAGCTTTGACACGATACCAAACATAGAAGCTTGAGTCAGCAGAGTGTGCAAAAATGCAGAATGTGGAACTACACGCATGTACAGTGCACTTGTGTGTGTACACACAGTGCATGTGCAGAACACACACACACACACACAAAAAAAAACCTAAACGTCTGCATTGCATGCGTCCTCACTTGGAGTGAGGGGAGAGGGGCGTATTTAGTCGCTTAAATTAAAGACCTCCCATGAGGTTTTTCAGTTGAGGGACCCCTCTTTAAACACCAAGCTACCAATTACCAGCAGCCTCGAGCCCTACCCGTCTATTACCACATCCAGAGGAGAAGTGGGGACCTTAGCTGTCTCCCTCTCCTCCCTTTCATGTTCCCTCGCTCCAAAGCCTTGTAGGAAACCAGTGGCAGTGTTTGATGGTTACAGGACAGGCAGTTAAAGCCGTGGTTAGAGAAGGGGGGGGGGGGGGGGGGAGAGCGCTGCAGTCCATTCATTGTCTGGCGCGGCAGACTGCTACGCTACAATTAGAAATACACTAACAGACTTCAGGCTGCTGGTAGACCAGTTGGCTACGCTGTGGTACAAAGCAGGTACATCAAGCAACTCAAGGCAATGGTGTTCCGGTCAGTAATAGGTGGATTCAAACGCAGACACAGACTCAAGAGTGTTGAGTAAATGAAGGATTTATGGTAGAGACCGAGGATGAGAGGTTGAGCTGAGCTGGCGCGATAGCTTGGGGTTCTGGTGAGACAGCAGGCAGGCAGGCAGGCAGGCAGGCAGGGAGGGGAGACGGAGGGAAATGATCCCGGAGACACCAGGAAACAGGGTAAGTTGAAGTAAATCAAAACAGCACAGAGAAATAACTCTGATTACACTAAGCAGAGCGGCCAGGAATGACTAACTACCATTATGGTTGCAACAACGATCTGATATACAGCAGAGTGTTGCGCTTGATGGAAGGCAGGTATGGATAATCAGTGGTAACTGGGATCCAGGAGAGGAGCGCCATGCCACACAGACACAGGGGCTGCGGCCCCTTTTGTAGTCCATCTTCAGAACATTGTAGTTTCACCATGGCAGTCCTGCGTCACTAACATCTGCTGCCGTCGCATCGTAATTACGGAGTCTAGTGAAAGAGCAGTCAGATTCTCTGAACACCACGGTTGTCTTTTTGAATTCTCCTTCTCATCTTTCCTTGACCTCATGACGTTTTCCATCGAGGTCAAGGAGAAGTGGTTAGGAGAAGACGTTAGGACGTCATTTTTTTACTTTTCGACCGAGCTAGGGTCTTTCTCATATGTCAATTTAGTGCCTCCTGGTCTCCTTGCTCCTCCGGCTCGTGACCATCCATCTCGAGGACTGAAGATTGAGGAGGAGGCTTGATGGAGGAGCTATAAGCGAGGACACGCCGCCGTATCCATTGCAGAGGTCTTCTCAGCGTACATAAAAGACACACGTGACACACAGCTGGAATAATCTCAAACCATGGCGGGAGCACTCCACAGATGTAGTAAATCTTGTAGTTTCTGTAGGAAGAAGCCGTAAAGGAGGAGAACAGTTTCAACTGGCAGCATCAGGCCATGCAAGAGACTTCAACTACATGTTAGACCTATTTGAAGAACTTGTTAGAAAGAAAGAATAGTGTTTTTGGTTGTTTTGTTTTTTTCTCCTTAAAAGCCTGCTTGCTTGAAGACTAAATTGGATTATGTTTTTATGATTAAGCTGAAGCATGTTGCAAGCAAATCAAACCTGCAGTCTTTTTTTGGAATTCAAATCCAGACAATTCAGTTTAATACTGAAGAGATAACAAGGTTAAATAGAAAAACATGATATGACAAAAAAAGCCAAGGTTTTTGAACACTTCACTTTTGCAACCTAAATTCAGGCTAACATCAGAGGTGGTCATATTGAAACCGAACATCAGCGCATTGAGAATTGCACATTCAGCCCAGAAGCAAAATCTGTGGCCTGCGTAAAGTAATGCAATGTTATATTTTATTGATCCCAGAGGGGAAATTGAATCAAGCTACTATACATTTGCTGGACAGGTTGGAGACCTTCCAATCTCTTCAACGTCTTCAGTGGGCGCGATGATGTCTCCTGCAGTGAGACAGATGACGGACAGACGGAGGACACATCAAGCAGTGATGACCACAGGAATGAAAGCATGATCCACCTCCGGGGCCTTGAATAGCAGGCATCTCCATCACACCTTCATCAGGCCAAAGGCCCACTCTATTATGCCAAGGGCGTTGGCGTGATGGTGGTTGAAGTGGCTCTGTACCATTCCTTGCAGTTGTTCCTGATACAGGGTGATGAATGTCATGAGCTGGACAATGCAGGGGTAACCATCATCCCCAACAATGAAATACCCTGGAGGAGGGTACAGAGCCTCTTTATATATGCCACTGTGCTTTAGGACACGGGTGTCATGCACAGACCCAGGGTATCCCACAAAGGTGGAAGGGGAAGAAATCCTGTTAAAGTGCACATATGTTATACCCTTAATGCCTAGTTCACACTATAAGACTGTCAAAGCCGTCAGATCTGTGTACTGTTCACACTACACAACCTGTTGTCTTGTAATCGGGAGTCTTGAAGTTGTTGTGGTTTTCACACTACATGACTGACCAGAGACAGGAGGTCACACACTACAACATCCTTCACCAGGAGGAATCCCTGATGAGGTCTCCAAACTACGTTTTGTCACGAAAACTATGGAAGTTTTTATATGACTTTATTAGTTGTAATCCACAGAAGACTTTCCACAAATGTGTACCATGATTTCCAAATATTTCACTATCCACAAACATGTATTTTTGTATTTGTGTTGTGTAAAGTCACATCCACAAAAACACAGGGCGATTTGCAAATACACATAACTTACTCTGTAAATACGTATTTTAATTCTGCATTTGCAGATCTCTTCCTGTGCATTTGTGGGTCATGTGACATTTGCAACTTCTCTCCGCTTTGTTTACGTAATTTTGTCTAAAAGGTATCGCACAGATCTGTAGAAACAATCTGTAAGTAAGAGGTGCATTTACTAGCTCCACCAGGAGGGGGCGACATTCCCTCACATGAGCTGACGGAACTACAGCCTGAAGCTATAGAAGTAGAGTCTAAGGAGACAACTAACAGCCTGGCTTCTGGAGGTGAAAGATGACGAATATATTTATTTAACGCGAGCCAGCGTCAGTGACTAAATCAGTTTGATTGCATTATTTTCTATTAAAATGAACTAACTGGCCGCGAGAGACAAAGCGCTGCACAGCGTGCGTGGTTTGTCAGACTTCCTGTTTCTATTTATTCCTTATTCCAAAAGATGAGGAACGGCTGATTGGTGAAATTGAAATGATATAAATAAATGATGTTATCTGATACGATACCTCCTCATTTCACTACAAACACCTAAACACCCATCTTTTAAGTGGTTACGTCTCTAGTCTTGACCGCACAGCTGATAGGTACGTGGTTTGTGTACATGGCGTAACATATTATTATTATTAGGCTATAAGTAAACAAGATAAGAAGATAGATTTGTCTTTTTATTTACTTAACACAAATACAAAAATACATGTTTGTGGATAGTGAAATATATTAGTGTCTTCTGTGGATTACAACTTATAAAGTCCAATAAAAACTTCCATAGAAAACACACAAGAAATACACGGTAAATGACGTGATACCATACGAGAGTCACATTGATGATGTTGTCTGTGGAACATGTTCAGAAAATAGTCTGTTTTCACTGGTTTCCACACGTCTTTTTACTATTTATTCCTCTAAGTGCAACAATAACTTTGCTCCGTGTTGCAAGTGCAGCACATCCAGTCAGTTCCATCTTTCCATCCTCCGCCTTCTCTGCCTTGCATCTGTTTAATGCACCAGGCTAGTAGCTTACCAGCTTTTTCACCTTGATCATGATATGATTGCCTTTAATCCAAACAAACCTTTTGTTGCCTTATTTGTATATAAAACATTACATTTAGCTCTCAGTTAATGGAGCTCCTTAATTAGCTGATGGCAGGGATTTTGGAAAATTTTAGTTTAAATTTTTTTATCGATTATTCAAGTTGTTCCATTTCCAGTCTGTGAGATTTGTAATGCTTGTAAAGCTTGTCATCTGGCCTTTTAAAAAAGGCTTTACAGGCTCCCCACCTCACAGCTGCAGCGTTATTTTCAAAAATGTTAATCTATTTGTGCTCCGATATACTCTATGAATTCTGGATTTCTGTGTGTGTGTGTGTGTGTGTGTGTGTGTGTGCGTGCGTGTGCGTGTGTTTGTGTGTGTGTTTGCAGAAACAACAGGGTATCTGGCCTGAAACAGTCCATGCTTAACAGAATTTGGTAGGTAATTTCTGTAAACTCCCTTTCGCATGTTAGCTGAACTAAACGTATGCCAGCACATTTTACTATACAGCTGTGTTATTGTTTCCAGAGTGCCCACGGTTGCCCCTAGCAACGCAGGGCTGCCATGGGCTCTGACTCTAATTGCTCTTAAAAGCAGATCTGATTTAAGGCAAATGGAAGTCAGATACAACGGGCTTGCAGAGCGAACGGTTTCACCACTCCCGTGCCGAACCTTAAGCACACACACAACTGTGTTTCCATAACAGAAGCCATGCGTGTGTCGATGATGCTGTGCGTGTGTGTGTGTGTGTGTTATACTGTAGTTATCACTACAGGAATCATAGCTTGTGTTTTACAGGCGACTGAGTGTGGCTTTCAAACAGTTTCCATGAACAAACCATTCTAATCTCCAGCCTGTATGCCTACTTTAACCTGCCTGAGACTGTGTTATGTACGTGTGTAGGTGAGCTTGTGTGTAAGTGTAAGGAAGTGTGGATGTCAAGCTAACCCTTACTCTAAATTCCAAGATTCCTCCAAAGATAAGTAGCCAGTCAGATAAACTCCATGTGGGTATACATACTGTGTGTGTGTGTGTGTGTGTGTGTGTGTGTGTGTAGTTAAATGGTAAATGAACTTATATGCATTTATAAAGCGCTTTTCTAGTCTTCTGACAACTCAAAGCTCTTTACACTACATGCCAACATTCACCCATTCACACACACATTCACACACTGATGGCAGAGGCTGCCATGCAAGGAGCCAACCTGCCCATCAGGATCTGATCATCTAATATCTAATCTAATCTAACATGTGACCAGAGGAGCCGGGGATTGAACCACCGACCTTCCGATTGGTGGACGACCTGCCTATCTACCTCTGAGCCACAGCCGCCCCAACAGTGAATGTACAGCCTTTATTATTTTTACATACAACAGTAATAATCAAAAACACATACAATAGTTGAGTTTAAAATTCAAAGGTTCTCTGAACTTCAGAGGTCTTCAGATACAAATACATAGGTGTGTGTGTGTGTGTGTGTGTGTGTGTGTGTGTGTGTGTGTGTGAGTGTGTGTGTATTTCCTGTTGTGTTCTTACTGTCCATTTCCAATATTTTTTTTACCAGTTCCAGAGCCAAGCATAGCAGCAGGCCATCTCACCTTCAGGCAGATCCGCAGGCTGAAGGGAAGACGTCTTTCTCACATAGAGAATATGAATAGTTGAGGCTCCATTAAACGTTTTTGGAGTTAGGACATTATATGTGAAGCCCCTTTATTATTATATCAAATGATTCTGGTCTATAGTTTTCATTGCACTGGCAGCTCTTAGGCTTTTTTTTAAAGAAAGTCAAACATCTTTGAAGAGCTAGTTTGGGGCTTAATAACTTATTGGTGTGGCTGGAATATGCAGTAAACACATGCGTATACGAGGCACAGCATACGCCCCCCTCTGTCTTTTGACCCTCGCTTCAGATAAGGAACAACTCCCCAAAAAACTTTAACAGGGAAAAAGATGGAAGAAACCTCTGAAAGAGCAACAGAGGAGGGATCCCTCTCCCAGGACGGACAGACGTGCAATAGATGTGGTGTGTACAGAGTAACAACGTAATGAAATGACTGTAAACACAATCAGGATGAGAAAATTATAGATAGATTGTAAACATACTGTATATGACTAGAGATCACACCAGCCGCGATGCCAAATTAGGCCAGGGGCCTGAAGTGGGGGTGGGCAATGGCCCCTTCTCCACTTCCTACCCTATTACTTCCTGCGCCTGGTTCTCAGACCACACCCACCTTCGAACTCGGCCTTCATTTTGATCTCAACTACACACCTGTAAAGTTTCGTGACTGCATCTTGCACAACGCTATTGTGTTGACAAAATCTGTCCACAGACGGACAGAAATAAAGACCTGGCAAAGTAGTCCAAACTGCTTCTGTGGTAGTTCCCGCTACTGTAGGGGTCTCCAGGACCACATGTAGCCGTGACGACTCACACGCAGACTCACAAGGTGAAAACAATACTAGCTTTGCTGTTGCGCCTAAATCTAAATAGTTTTGTTGCCTAAACCTGAGGAAGTTGTTTCCTGAGAAGATGGAAGTTTATTTTGAAAAGACTGTATGCATATAACAAGCGGAAATTGACACGTGTTGTTGGACATTTGTAGGAAAACGAACAAAAAAGGAGGAATAACTTTTTATTTAGATATCATACGAACTGCTGTATGAGAATACGTTACTAGAGTTACTAAAAAGATACTTACAAGTACAAGGTAATCAAAAATAAGCAGCTAGCTGATTGTTAAGGTGATTTTACAAGGCTTTAAAAAAAATGACTTGACTTAAGCTTCAAGTTCAGTGGTTCAGAGATTTGCTACTAGATGGAAAGAACAACCCACTAATAGGTTTAATCATCTATTCCCATGGTAGATCACAGAAAGGCGCTGTAGTATAGACTTAACAAAGTGTTTTTTGGTGCCTAAACCTAAAGAAGTTGTAGTTTTCTTGCCTAAACCTAAAGAAGTCTTAGTTGTGTTGCCTAAACCTAAAGAGGTTGTAGTTGTGTTGCCTAAACCTAAAGAAGTTGTAGTTTTGTTGCCTAAACCTAAAGAAGTTGTAGTTTTCTTGCCTAAACCTAAAGAAGTTGTAGTTGTGTTGCCTAAACATAAAGAAGCCTTTTTGCTTGTGTTCAAAACGTGACGTTTCCGTTAGTTTTACAACATGTTAGAATGTGTTGTTTTTAAGTTTCACTTTCACTTGTACAACATAGTAGGCGTAGTAGGCCCCTAATGGCCCACATCTATGGTGCTTATGACGCCTATTTAATGGCCTGATAACAGTCGAATGGGGTTGAAAGAATGATGTTAATCCACTAAGAAAAGTTATTTTGCCTCATTGGTAGGACGCCTGATATGTATACTGTATGTGTGAGGGGGAACTATGATAAAGTTAATTACAGAATACGTGTTGAATAGGATTATCAACCACTTCCTTGGGGTCGGCCACAAAAATGTGTGTGTGAGGTCACATCCTGGGCCACCAGCAGAAAGCATTGTGAAGCAGGAACAGGAATGTCACAGAGGAAGTCAATCTGATTTTGGCTGCAGTGAGGAAGCTCCCTGATTCAATACCACAAACATGTAGTCGTATGTGCATGCACACATGCATGCACACACACACACACACACACACACACACACACACACACACACACACACACACACACACACACACACACACACACACACACACATACGTCTGCGAAAAAGTCAGTGCTAAAAGTAGATAGTATTGTGTTGAAGTGTTCCTCGAGCACCGCTCTGTCATTAAGTGTAACATTGTTAACCACAGTGAATAGTACTGTACTGGGTTCAGCCTCACACACTGAGACACAATGATCTTCCCATGGGATTCTCTATTAGTAATCTAACAATGATTCCACCTGCTCTTGTGTTTATGTTTGATACAATACATCTCAGAATGCAGCATTGTTAATGCATCACCTCATGCTGTTTGTATAATCACGTCAGCAGGGAAATATGAAAAAAAAAAAAAATCAGTTACTGTATTATAACATGAAACCTTGCACTGCCCATAAGGCATTCAGTACATAAAATATATTTTACAGTCCAAAATATTGCTTCCATCCTGTTGTTCCTCCATGCTGTGGTAATGTGGACACACACAAACAGCTGAGTGGAAATATGTGATGAAGCCTTTTAAATAATAAAGTCTGCAAAGCTGCTGCAGACATTCATTGACAAACCAGCTGAAGTTCTATGTTTCAGCTGGGAACGACTGCGCAGCGGCCATTGATAATTAAATGATCAGTTAAGAACATTTAATTGTTTGACAAAAACATAGTCAAGCTTCTGATTTTAACTTCAAGGATGAACTTTCGCACCCAACGTTAAAATTGTTAAAGCTAGGGTCGCTAATGTTGAGAAATTAGCAAGAGTACGCTAGACTTCTAAAATGATCCAACTGAAAAACCCAGACCAGTGGTGACAACTCTTTTCCAATGAAAGCAGCTAGCGGCTCCAAAAGTCCCTTAATCTAGTAAGAAAGTCGCCAAGTCATCGACACTGACAGTCCGTCCGTTCAGTCCTCCCTCCAAAGACACGCCCCCAAAATTATCATTATTAATGTAAACAACCAACGTGGCTATTGTTAGTACTCACAGCTGTCAAGCTGGTGGCAGGTAGGTAGTTATTACAGTTCAGCGACATCCACAGATACCTAATTTTTTTCGTCTGAGCAATTGATTTATTGATTGCTGTCGGGATCAGTGCTCGAGGTGTGTCGGTACTCACCGGTACACGGTACCGGCACGTCTTCATTTTACTGAGTACCGGAACTTCTCACAAGCTGCCGGTACTCTTCTCTGTCCTCTCCATATCAGGTTCTCTGGGAGATAAAACCACAGCTGATTAGGACTGACACAGTATAACATGCTTAAAGAAATAATAAATAAAAAGGAATAAGTCAACAGAGATATCTGATAGCGGCCGATACACACGCCAACATGTGAATTAGAGAGTACTGGCACTTCTTTTTTTTTCCACTTCAAGCACTGGTCAGGATTTAATGAGAATTTCAACAAATATAACAGAATATGTTTTTGAAGAACACCACGGACCCTTGCTTTAAGTCCTTATTTTTAGAATTAATACTTGTTTAGGTCCCAGTCAGAAGCCAAGAGAGACCTTAGTCACTATCATTTTTTAATCATCCCCTCATTTGAGTCAGAAGTTAATTTTATCAAATGTTCTTGTAAAAAAATGTAAAAAACGATTGTTAAAAATCTAAGTATATTTGGCTAATGCTTACTTTTTGATAGAGTAGCCTATTAAAGGGTGTGAGGGTTTGTAAATGTATGTTTTGATATTAATTTATTGTAAATCTTCAAAGAGAAATTCTATGTTTGTGAATTCTCCGTTCACCACGGGAGAGCATGTGTGAAAAACTATTTTATTATTATTTTTTTTTAATCTCATCACAAAATATCAAGTCAAATAGCAAAAGTCTCTTTATGTAATGCATAAATCATTGGCTAAGTACCATAAGTTGAAGAAAAACTTACAAGTATATTTGCAGTAAAAACTAATGAAATAGTAGTTTACTGAGAGTATACTTTAAAGCGTACTTTCATAAACTATAAAGTGTACTTTCATAAACTAAAAAGTGTACTTTCATAAACTAAAAAGTGGGTTACAAGTATAGAACTAGTAAACTAACAGCATACCTAAAAGTTAATTTGTAGTATAGTTCACTTCATAATATAGTTGCAGTACAAAATACATGTTAGATGTAAACTAGTTGTGTACTCGTTACTATTCTTACACTTACAGTACACTTAAAAGTATACTTTTATAAACTAAAACGTGGGCCAATTTAGTCCCAAGAAGTATTGAAGTAGTACACTTAAAAGTATACTACTAGTACACTGAAATTAGTATACTTACTACATAAAGTATACTTGATAAATATACTTGAACTTTACTTAATTTTACTTCATTAAATAAACTTAAAGTATACTACTTTTTCATTGTATAAATAGTAATAATGAAATGAATATGAATAAATGAATAGTCATATTTCTATTATTATTACTGCTACTATCACTGCTACACTCTAAAAGGTAATACCTACCTACTTCCTTACAAATGTAGAAAATAAAATATAATCCTACGAAGTCGGTTTCCTAAATTCTAATGAGTAATCACAACTGTTTAGTTAAGTCAGACTAACTTGTTTTACTTAAGTTGCTCTCTGCTGCTTTAAGTAAATACAACAAAATGTAAGTAAACTAAACAAGTAGATAAAGTAAACATAGATTAAGACTAATAGTTATATTTACTTACCTTTTTCAAGGCAATCGGTTTCCTATCTTTTTTAAAGTAAGTTCAACTTGTCAGATTTTGCAGTGTACTATCACTGCTATTATTATTATTAGTAGTCATATTTCTATTATTATTTCTGCTATTACTATTATCATCCTATTATATCCACCGCTACTTATTATTGTTAGTAGTCCTATATCTATACAGCTGGAAGCTCCTCCTGGATAAACACATACAGTATATATATATATATATATATATATATAGAGAGAGAGAGAGAGAGAGAGAGAGAGAGATAATAATTTAATTATGCGATCACTCTGTACATACGCATGTCTGTCTGTCCTGGAAGTTGCTCTTCCTGAGGTTTCTTCCATTTTTCCCTGTTAAAAGTTTTTTTTACGTTAAGTTCTTCCTCATCCGATGAGAGTGTCGTACTGTAAAGGACAGAGGGACAGAGGGTGCCATGTCCTGTACATACTGTAAAGCCCCCTGAGGCAGATTATTGATTTGTGATATTGGGCTATACAAATAAAAATCGACTTGACTCTCCACGATGTTCCCACACAGACAGATTTATGTGTTAATGGTGCAACACAAAGACATACCGTTCCAAGGGAATCAGCAACTTAGCGGTTTATTGTTTGATCAGTGTTATTGTTGTTACCCAACCTCTCCAGACCTCCCATCACTTTCACAGATCAGCTGCTGACTGCCAAGGGCTCACCGAGGAAACTTCTCAGTTTGACTCGGATAATCACGGATTGCCTTTCGGTTCCGGGAGTGAGAGAGAGATTTAAAAGGATTTCACTCTGGAACATTCTGATATCTCCTCCTCCAGCTGTGTCAGGGCAGTAGAGGTCAACACACAAACCACAGTGAAACATATACTACTGTATACAGTATGTATATGTATATGTATATGTATATGTATGTGTATATGTATGTGTGCCACTGAAATTTTCTTTTTTTTTTACCTCGTACAAGACTGACCTGTCTCTGGGAATCTGTTTGATTCTCTTCACTTTGTCCAAATTAAAGCTGCTTTATGGCCTAAATACCTTTCCAATTAAACACTTTCATGCCAGATTAATTTGTTTAATATTATGGCAATATGTCAGCGTTTAATACATAAATGTAAGGAGAGTTACTGCTTATTTGCACCAACAAAACCAAAGCAAATTCGTAGTGTATACCTCATTCACCTGGCAATAAACACAATTCTGATCTACAACTGTAGATTTGGCGTTTTTTCACATTGAACTCGTTGATATTACAGTTGAGTTGGACCAAATCACACTTGGTGATTGTTGGAAACAGTAACGACGACGGTTTGGATGAGTTTTATTTTGCTTCTGTCCAGTTTGAATGAAGTGTTTTACGATGCTCCGAAAATACACGTGGATGATGGCGCAGGCTGGACGGGGGGGCGGGGGGGAGGGGGGGGGGGGGGGGAGGTCTGCACTCTCCGAGTGCCATTCTAGTTTTACATACATTATTTGGGGCCTATATCACAAAGTGAGTTCGGGTTACTTTGAATTCTTGAAGAAAACGTTGTTTTTCTCTCGTGCCTCCACGGTGAACGGTGAATCAGAAAACAGAGAAAAGTCTTGATGAATTGAAGTAAATGGGGGCTGAATTTAACAACAGCATCAAAACGTCCATTTACAAACTCTCACACAACTCTGCAGTATAATCCAAGTGTCATTTATCCACTCACATGCATCCTCACTAAAACCTTCAAACTCGTCCAGACTCGCCCGGAGGAGTCGGGCACCTGCACAAGCCTGAGACTGTTTTAAAT
This sequence comes from Sebastes fasciatus, assembly GCF_043250625.1. Taxonomy (NCBI): domain Eukaryota; kingdom Metazoa; phylum Chordata; class Actinopteri; order Perciformes; family Sebastidae; genus Sebastes; species Sebastes fasciatus. Next base: position 36,074,603 of record NC_133799.1, read on the forward strand.
AGTACGGTTTTCCCTTGTGAAAAAGTAGTGTACTTCAAGTTTATTTCATGAAGTAAACTTAAGTAAAGTTCAAGTATATTTAAGTATACTTTATGTAGTAAGTATACTAATATCAGTGCACTACTAGTATTATACTTGTAGATGTACTACTTCAATACTTCTTGGGACTAAATTGTCCCGCTTTTTAGTTTATAAAAGTATACTTTTAAGTGTACTGTAAGTGTAAGAATAGTAACGAGTACAAAACTAGTTTACATCTAACATGTATTTTGTACTGCAACTATATTATGAAGTGAACTATACTACAAATGAACTTATAGGTATGCTGTTAGTTTACTAGTTCTATACTTGTAACCCACTTTATAGTTTATGAAAGTACACTTTAAAGTATACTCTCAGTAAACTACTATTTCATTAGTTTTTACTGCAAATATACTTGTACATTTTCTTTAACTTATAGTACTTAACCAATGATTTATGCATCACGTTAAGAGTCTTGCTCCTTTTCCTATTTGACTTGATCATCTGTGATGAGATTAAAAATAGTTTTTCTCGCATGACTCCAAGCTGAAAAGAAAATGCAAAAGCGTAGGAAATTCTTTATGAATTGAAGTAAATTCATAATAAAACATACATTTATAAACTCTCACTACTCCATCAAAAAGTAAGCATAAGCCAAGTGCAAATAGACTTTTCGGTATACTTGTCAGTATAAGTCAAGTATACTTAGGTATAATTTTGTTAAGTATATCTCTGATAAGTACATAAAAAGTAAACTGAAAGCCTCTCTTATTTTAAGTTTAAAAGAAATATACTAATAGCACACTTTAAATAAACTTCTTTTTGGTAGAGGTTATCAACGCTGTATCCTAGAAATTCTGTTGATATATAACTGATTGCAACGGCAAAGAGGTTGGCCACCCAGATTCAGTTTATAGTAACAGAACGAGGAAATGTTTTTTATTAAAGTATCTGTCGAATTTTAAAAAATCTTGATGCTGAACGTATCGGTAAAATGTTCACTGACAACATATTTTATTTGTTTTCGGATAAAATATCCAATCTTGTGATACAATATCCACTCTTAGTGACTAGAGCATTATTAAATGATGTTATGGTTGTGTTTAGGCCCTCACAGCACTTGGTAAAGGTGAACAATTATGGTCTTAGTTTAATACAGAAAAAGTCTATATGGATTTCACTAAGCTCAACCTTGAGTGTTATTGAACTCCTGTCATGGGGAATAATAGGGAAGTATTTACAGTGTGTTGTTTGCTGATTAAGATTCCATAATGCGTGGCCCGTCAGTCAATGGAGCCATTAAACGTGACAGAGCCTCTCCCTGCTTGTCCGGACATTAAACTTCCATTCATCTTCTGACTGCTGAGGCTGCCAGATAACACGTTTTACTGCTCAAGACCTCGTCAATCACCGTGCAACAAAGTGACTTATATTACCTTCACATGCTGTGGGAAATGTCATAATCACAGTTGGAGTGCACATGAAGGATCCAACGACACGACTACTATGGAAGTCAGTTTATAGTTATGCCCGACTTGCTTCTGTGTATCACTTAGAGTGGAAAGCATGGAGGCCACAGACACAATCTACGTTAACCCTCTGAGACCCACAGTGACCCCGACCCACTTTACTGTCTTTCAGAGGCTGTAGCAGGTTCAGGTTTTAGAGCTAGAGTGAAGGCACTGATATAAGAAACTAGAAAACCTAAGGAATCCATTAACCATGTCGGCGAGGAAAAACTGGCATGGCCATTTTATGATAATTACATACCGTTTTTGTATGCAGTATAAATGTGTTGTATGTGTTGTATTTTCGCCTATTATAAAAATGGTGTGTTTGAATATGTCTGCATACGGGGAGGGGGGGGTCCCTAAACAGTCTTGGAATTGCATAAATTAGGTATCAGGGTAAAGCTGAGACTCTTGTGGATCCAATGAGTGTGGTATTTTGGAGGAATTTTTGATCATTTTTATCAATTCTCTAGTGGTAAAAGAAAATGGTTAAATTTAGAACCAAATCTGTGTAACAAATGGTATCAACCCCAAAAAATGCTGCAACAACTAATAGAGCATGGGAATGACCATCATATACCTTGATCGTAATGTTCTAAGCCCTTATACGCTTTTATAATTTATTTTAAATAATTAATTAATTAATTCATGTTTATATACGACATTCTTCAACCCCACAGAGGAATCATTTTCCTCATTGAGGTGTAAAGTTGATGACCACCAGTCAACATTATCAGATGTCCCTCTTGGATGTAGTGAATGCTGGATGTCTGGGCATATCTGCAGCAGTTAACCAGAGATGGATCAGGCGAGCAAAAGATTCTTTCCCAGGTGTATTGTCAGAGGACTTAAGGTGTGGTGTGGATGAGAACAAGTGGCCAAATGAAGACAGGGTTTGATAGCACTGATGTATTTTTATATCTGTAGCTATCCGATACAATTACACTTTTGTTTTTGCAATTGCCAAAAAACATAATTTCTGAAACTCTGGCCCTCTTTGTTGAAACACAAAAACACAATCAAAAACATACACAAAATATGAAATATCTTACATCTCCTGCAAAAGAAAACACATTTAAAAATATATAAACTCTTATAAAATGGTATTTTTGCATCACAACTTTACAAACACCAAATAAATAGATATTTCCACCTGCCAACTGCACACTGATGTAATAACACTAACACTAACACTATTATCAGGAGTCTTTTGCATCAGCTTTGGCGTCAGCAGCAGCAGCTCAGTCTGTGGGGTCGCTGCTTTACAGTTTTTCTCAATTGTTTACACACAAATACTGGTACTTGACACACAATGACCACAACATGTAACTCATGCACCAACCCCCTGAACCAATTCTGCTAAACTACAAGCACAATTCCTGCTTTACACTCAAATTGCAGTTCTAAAACACACTTTTTTCAAAACACTACACACAATTCTCTGCATTTGGCACAATTTTCATGAAGAAAATCTCGTTTTCATAAGGAACACACTGTCATTCAAAATTCTAAAGTCAATTGCCCTACTATGCACACTGACTCATCACATGGGCAAACACCTGTCACACAGTGTAACAATTAGCAATCAGTTGATGCTTTTCATGGCTGGATTCGACATGCTAAGCGATATTTCCCCCGCTGCTTGGCCAGGGAAAACATTGCTTGTGATGTGGATGAGGTGCTGTGGCCAGACCGAAACAGAAGAGAGGATGCAGCATAGTTTTTTTTTTCGTTTTTTTTTACTGTAACTGTATACAGTAAATTCTTCTGTTGTTTTGTATGTAGACCACTGTATGTGCAACTTTGTGTTGGTTGGGATGTACACTGTGTACATTGTTTTTGTGTGGAAAATAAAATATATTTGTTACCGTGTATTTGTGTGTTCTGAGTATAAAAACACACTTATGTATGTACTGTCTGTAGTAAGAAAAAAAAAAGGTCTAAGTCATTATGATGAATGGAGAAGAAGTGTTTTCCATTCATCATAGTGTTTTACATTGAGCACATCAGTGTTCAACTGGTTCTTATAAATGTCTATTCATATGATGGTTTGTGTGTGTCATTTGAAAACAAAATACCATTTTGAGAAGAAATAACATTGTTTTGATTGTAAAGTTTCATTTTGCAGGAGAATTGAGGGGTTTTGCCCATTGTGTGTGTGTTTTTTGATTTGTGTGTAGAGTTCTGAGAGTATGAGGCATGCTTTCAGAAAATGTGTGTAAACAATCGAGAAAAACTGTAAGTCCCTGCTGTGCTGTGCTGTGCTGTGCTGTGCTGTGCTGTGCTGTGCTGTGTGGTGCTGTGCTGTGCTGTGCTGTGCGGTGCTGTGCTGTGTGACAATAAAATTGAATTTGCATTTTTTATTTGTAGCATGCTGTAAATATGGACTATGAACACAGATGCAATGGGGAAACAAACTGATTTGTTTATTCTCGCTACCCATATACTCATAACAGTATACAGACACATTTACTAAAGCGAGACACTACAGGCAACAGCTTTCACACACTGGTCAATTTTGAGATTTTGAGCTATTTTGCTTCCATGACATGTTTTCTTTCAGACTAAATGGAAAGAAAATATCCAAAGTACACATTTAGGTGTTTATTTTGCTACTTTGTCTATTTGCATCTGTCTCTTAAATCAACCCGATATCACGCCAGAGCGTGTAATAGACCCGCCTGTCCACCAGAGGACACCGTGTCAGTGTCACATAAATATTACACGCCTGTATTAACGTGCAGTACCAGCAGGGGGCAACAAAACCACTCATTTAGATTAAGGGAATACGTCGTGGTTCGGCTTGATGTCATTTTGTAAATTAAGTAAAACACATACGGAAACAACGTAACGTCAGTACGTTAAACACATTACAAATATCACATCACAACCGTCACTACAAGACACGTGACAAATGTCACTAAAGTAACTTGTAAAACAAAACACAGGTATCAAACACGAGTCTCCCGGTTGAAAGTCCTGAGTTTGTTGGACCCACCTGCCTGAAGTGGTCTTTCTCACTTTCTATAATACGTAACTAGCTCTGAAGTTAGACAACCATCACGACAAAACACTGCACCTTAATGCAGGCGTGTAATATTCACGTCTCGGCGACACAAAACGTGACACTGACATGCTTTCTTCCGGTGGACAGGCGGGTCTATTACATGCTTTGCCGTGAGACCGGGCTGCCTAAATTCACCAAAAGTTTGCATTAGATCATGCTTAGTTTGCATATTTAAACAAAAACTTTACACAGAAAACTTGTAGTACAAAAAAGTCTTACAGTTTCATGGTGATATCTATTAGTTAAAAAATGTCTCCTTATTCACCTGTAGTGTCTCCCCTTTCTGTAAGTGTAACTGTTGGGAGACAAATGTTGTCAGTGTTCTGGTACAAGAGTTGATCTTGTAATGTGTATGAAGTGTTTTGGTTACATTAGTGTGTTTTGGATGAGCTGCATGTCAGTAAATTGAACTGTCTGAACAGTTTGTATTTTTTTAATCAAAATAAAAAGTCGGACACAGGTTTTTCTTTGTTTTCTTTTCCTGTCCAAAGAAACACACATTACTGTTCTGTATTCATATCCGTTTGGTGATTGTGTGACTGATGGCAAAACATGTCTTATCATCACCAGACAGAGTGATGTATTTGTCAGTCCGGTTAGGCCTATTTGAGTCCCATCCACGTTCCAGATAGCTGCTTCTTCAGTGCATGACTCAGGAAAGCGTTTAGGAGGTGCTTCCTCATGGGAAACTGCTGTATGTGATTATCCTGCTGCACATAAATGCACCATAAACCCAGCAGGGTATTGGGGATCTGTGCTTCTGGTTGCCAAATGGATGTCTTCCCAACACATGAAGACATGTTCGGGAGAATACGTTGTTTTTTTTTTCTCTTTTAAATTAGCAGCAGGTGCAGGAATTATGTATATCAGTGTTTGCTATGATACTGGTCCATTGTTTTCCCAATAGAGTGTTTTTTCCCTGGTACACTGGTACTTGAGACACAATGACAACAATCTGTTTCTCATGTACCAAACGAAGCAAATCTCTTCTGTTCACATGGAACACACTGCCATTCAGAATCTAGCTTACATTACAAGCTATCCACTCTGACTCCTCACATGGACAAACACATGTTGCACAATTTTTCAATTAGCAATCAGAGGTTTAGAAATAAAAGGGCAACAGGTGAGCTGTTCTGTTTTGGAGCAATGGATGCCAACAGGCGAGAGAGGCATAGCACGAGGAGTGAGAGAAGGAGAAGGGGAGGAGGAGGAGGAGGAGGAGGAGGAGGAGGAGGAGGAGGAGGATGAGCAAGACCAAGGACAGCCATAATCTCTGAGGACATTCAGGTCACTTTGGTTGACCGTGTGGTCAGCCATGGTCTAACAATAAGGGAGGCTGGGCTGAGAGTACAACTACATGTGAGCAGATTCACAGTGGCGTCCGTCTCAGGGGAGCCCTGAATAAATAAAGGTAAAAATAATAATAAAAAATATATATATATCAGCAGCCTGACTTGAACTGACCTGAACTGACAACTTTACTCAAAGCAGCTATAAAGTGGAAACAGCCTGTCTGTCACTCTGCAACACATTCCCCATCATTTCACAACCCTGCTGGAACAAAGCACAATTATCTTAATCTCCTGAAAAATGTCCCATCTAGCTATTATATACTTAAGAGGAGAAGTGGATGATGTGTGAGTGTGTGTGTGTGTGTGTGTGTGTGTGTGAGAGAGAGAGAGACACTGGGAATTCACTGCTTAATTGTCCTTTTTTTCAAGACTCTTTGGCTTTGCTCTGAGGACATGCTAGGACGTATCCTCTCACCTGCAGTCTGCAGCCATACATCACGCAGCCTACAGAGGTGACAGCTTAATTGGTTATTAAATGATGTGCTGAGGTGCCTTTAAACCCAAAAGCTGCCAAGCCTCTCATGTGGTTTCATTACGCACAGGTAACACTATTACGACAAGCGTGGGATCACTATGTGTTGCCGTAGCAGCCTACACCGCACACATGGCCGTCGTGTATGGAAAGCCAAGTGGACCATAAACGCCTCAGAAATGTAGTGCACCATTCAAAAGGCACATTACAAAAAAAGCCTCACAACGTATTGATTGCTTGTTGAGCGAGCATTAATTGCATGTCACATGCAATTAATGCCAAACCAACACATTCTCACTCCTAACTCGTCAAATACCACCGCTTGGTCAGCGCCCCTCGACATCGGAGACCGACGCACGGGGTGCCCTTTTTGCGTTACTTTTGGAGGGATCAGGGACGGCATGTCTATACGCTCGTTACAAAATAAACTTTCTTTCGAAAATAAACTTCCGTTTTCACAGGAAGTTAGGTTTAGGTAATACAACCACTTAAGGTTAGGGTTAGGAAACAGTCGTGGTTGACGTTAACTTCCCTGACTAGCGACTCACGGGACTGACGATACCGACGAGTCACGTAACTGACGGGACAAAAAAAGGCAACGTTGCTTTTAGTTTCACACGGGACACGAACAGCGGTCTCCTGGCTGAAAGTCTTGTGTTAGTTTGACCCCTTCCACCACATCTCCCGCCCGCCCTTAGCGGACTCTCACGCTATTAATACGACGTCACTGCTCCGACCATCGAATAACCCTGCGGGTGGGTTTACATTGGAGATAGTTGAAAGCCCGGTTCGTCACATACTGTTGCTAAAGGGTGCCTCCGGGCGTCGCTTCCGTTGCAGAGGGGCACTGACCAAACGACGGTATTTGATGAGTTGGGAGTGAGAACGGGTTGGCCAAACAGTGTGTCAGCGAGGCGTAACTTGTGCCTCCGCAAGGCATCAATAGCGCCTAGGCGAGGTGACAATAGCTCCTGGGCGATGTTACGATAGGATAATACGATAATACTTTTATTGTCAGACAGGTCTGAAATCTATCTTGCATCACAGCGGCTTGCCCCGGTGCAACTGATGCCTCGCAGAAGCAACATTTTTTAAGCAAGTTAAGTCAATGAAATATTCTGCTTCAATTCATATTTGTTGGCGTTTAGCCTTTCAAAAATAACATTTCTGCTGCAGTCAAAAAACACATAGGGCGGCCCGCATCTGTATTAATGGGGCTGTCGAGCAGCAATCTAACATCACCATAATTTACATTTATATAAACATTATAACACAAAATCATATTTTCCCCATTTTTTAGGGTGATAACATCATAAAATATGATGACAGACATTCGAAGCTTCATTCGAAAAACTTAATTGATGTTTTTAATGTAAAAAAAAAGACAGACATTCGGTACAGCCCTAGAGATTTGCATGTAGGATAATTTAATTTATTTCATCTGCTGCTGCTCCAAGTTAAAATCTGGTAACACTAACGTGCCAAATGATTTGAGTCCTTGGATGATGACGACAGCATTTTTCACAGCTGGATTGCAGAACTTGCTCTGTACTCCGATGCTGCTCCCCTTTTCTGCTTTACATACAAAATACCTGTTATGTTCAGTATTGAGTGAACCCAGAACGCAGACTCTGAAAGAAAGTTAAAAGGTTTATTGCAAAGTTGATTTTCAGAATAGAGAGATGGGCTAGGCCAGGGGTCAGCGACCTTTACTATCAAAAGAGACATTTTTGGCCATAAAATAAATCAAACAATGTGTCTGGCGCCGCAGGTTGCTGACCCCTGGGCTAGGCAGAGGGGGAGCGTCCTTTGGGCTGATCCTGTGGCTGATTTGAAGGGGATGAGTAGCTGACGGCTGAGAGTGAGCAGGCAGGCATGAGACTGATGATCCCGAACAACAGACTGGCAGACAGAGATTAATCTGAGCACAACAGAGTTTAAACTCAGAGAATTCCACTTGTGGTCTGAGAATGTAGCTACCACTGTGCAGAACGATGTGGAGAAGACAGGGTTGATATACTGCAGCAGTTGATTAGATGATGAGAGTCAGGTGTGCCAGCTGTCAGAGCGCCGGAGCAGGAGTAGCCACACACACACACACACACACAGACACACACACACACACACACACACACACACAGGGAGACCACAGGACACACAATGGCGGGGAACACACAGAAAACACAAGGAAAGGCAGAGACCTAAACAATAATGGCGAAATTTTCAGCATGTTTCTTTTCTCTTTATTTGCATATTAGAGTAATCAGATTACATTACTTTTATATTGTGATACTTGGATCAGGTTTGATCATATTGTAATTCAAGTGTTCTGAGAGAAAACTAGACTGCTGCTCCTCCTCATGGCTCTGTTTTCAGGCTTTAGAACATCAAGCCCGTGACGGGAAACTTTGACCAATCACAGGTCATTTCAGAGAGAGAGCGTTCCTATTGGCTGTGCTCCGGTCATGACCGTGACCGGAACTTGGCGTTCCTTCACCAGATTTCACAATGGCGTGCGGCGTCACAAACGTTCTCATTTTACAGCTAAACCGTGCACTACAAGATGATTCTGAGAACATCTGAGGAGAGAAATAGGCATTAACGTAACAGAATATTGATTCATATTTGATCAGCGCTGCCTAGTTTGACCGTTTGGTCAGAGTTCGCGAGTGATTGACAGCCGGCTCTCATAGACGGCAGCTGGACAGCAGACCTCAGATCAGCTCTTACTGCTTGTTTTCCTCCGGTATGTGAAATCTTGCAGATGCCATTAGGAGCACCGGAGGACACAGAGGAACATGATTTTTTTTCAGGTTACCTGTTTCATGTACTACTGTCAGGATATAGCAACCGTTTTATAAAAATAACTTTTTTTTAAATACTTTTATTAAATACTTGACTCCCTTTAAGGTACATTTTGAACAGATAAAAAAATTAAATTAAAAAAATAAGATTACATATTTTTATCTATTGACAGCCCTATAGTAATTATACTGGATCCCTGGATTTTAAAGTAAACGTGTCCACATTGATTGATCAAGGCTCCCAGTCTGTCTGTGAGCTTGTCTTTTTCACTACCTACGGTGGGCAGGGTAATAACATTAATGAATCAGAACATACAAACACTGACATGCTGACATGAAAACTATTTTGGTTGGGTAAATGTCTGCCGTCAGTCAGTCTGGTGAATGCAGGCTGCTGCTGACAGACGGGTAGAGATGGCGTCAGTGTGGCTTGGATGACAGAGCGCTTTTGCAGCGCTCATGTCTCGCTTCCAGTGGGGAGTCCCAGTAAGTGTAAGTGACATTTCCTAGTTGTAAAATCATCTTGTCAGTGCTCTCCTGTGGACAAACTATGTAATGGTGATACTGTTTCTAAATGACCTCAAACCTAGTTTGGCAATTCTGTGCGGCAATTTCTTGAGTCTTATCAGCCAACATATACACTGATACCAATATATCTGCAATACACTCTGATATAGAATAATTACCAGTGAAACATACTGATTAGTTCTAAGAATATTAGAGGTGGATAACAGTTAACTGTTTTTAAAAGGTGAATATTATTCCCATAGCAATCTAAATTGACGTTTTGATTTAATTGAATCTTTATTTGTATCTTAAAACTACATGCAAATTTACTGCTATAGTGCACTCATCATGTTGGCTTGTTAGTGTTGGCTAGTGTTCCATAATGGTAGTCCGTGTCAAATATGCAGCAGGTATGTTAATGTGAGACAGGTTCATCTCCGGGGTCTCAGACACAGCAGTGTGATGTAATGTGGTCAGAATGGGGAAAGCTTAAATGTCGGTTTTAAACCCTACCATTTACCCAAACAACTATAATCAGCCTGTTTATGCTGACACATGAGTACAGAGGCACACACAGACACAGACACACACACACACCGCCACTACCACTCTGTTTCCTCTCACCTTAAAGGGATGGTTTAGGTATTTTGAAGTGGGGTTGTATGAGGTTCTTATCCATAGTCAGTGTATTACCTACAGTAGATGAGTCAGCGTGCCCCCAGCATGAAGTAACAGACGGGAGTACCAGCATTGGAGCAAAGCAATATAGTTCTGTGGACGGGGGCAGCAGCAAAACACATTTTAGCCACCTAAAAGAAGCTAAAAACATCAATATTCATTAGAATATGTTCACCGCTTTATCTTGCTGTCAGACAGCCCTTTCCTCCTCCTTTCCAACGGGGAACTGAACTGAAAGTGAAACTCATCTATGCTCTCTCCAAAGCTAGCAGGCTCAGATGACAAAAACAGTACAGATGCGTTTCATTTTCAGTTCAGTTCCCTGTTGGAAAATATTCTAAATATAGCGTACACTTAAAATAGGTCTGTCAATCGATTCAAATATTTATTCGTGATTAATCGCAAATTAATCACACATTTTTATCCGTCCAAAATGTACCTTAAAGGGGGATTTGTCAAATATTTAAATAATATTTAATATTAAATCAATGAACAACACAAAACAATGACAGATATTGTCCAGAAACCCTCACAGGTACTGCATTTAGCATAAAACAATATGCTCCAATCATAACATGGCAAACTGCAGCCCAACAGACAACAACAGCTGTCAGTGTATCAGTGTGCTGACTTCAAATCAAATCAAATCAAATCAATTTATTTTTTGTATAGCGTCAAATCACAACAGAAGTTATCTCAAGACGCTTTATATATAGAGCAGGTCTATGACCGTACACCATAGTTTTGAGACCCAACAGGATCCACCAAGCGCACTGTGGCCAGGAAAAACTCCCCGATTACTGGGAAGAAACCTGGAGCAGAACCGGGCGCAGGGCGGGCGGCCATCTGCCGAGACCGGCTGGGGGGATGACTATGACTTGCCCCAAACTGCATGTGATTATCATAAAGTCGGCGTGTCTGTAAAGGGGAGACTCGTGGGTACCCATAGAACCCATTTACATTCACTGATCTGGAGGTCAGAGGTCAAGGGACCCCTTGGAAAATGGCCATGCCAGTTTTTCCTCGCCAAAACTTAACATAAGTTTGGAGTGTTATTTAGCCTCCTTTGCAACATCTAAGTATGACCTGGTTGGAATCATATGATACCAGTATCTAGCTTTATAACTCAGCCTGCCACAACCTAAAAATTGCAAGTTGTGTTGATGTCTTCGTTAAATTCGTTAAAATTTATTTGCGTTAACAAGTTATCACATTAACTTTGACAGACCTAACTCAAACACATCCATTTTTCAGGTGAGCCTTCCTTTTAGGTGTCTAAAATATGTATTGCTGACGGCCCCATCCACAGCAGTACATTGCTTTGCTCCCGTGCTGGTACTCCAAACTGGGGGCGTGCCGACCGTCATCTACTGACTATGGATAAGTAGCTCATACAACCCCACTGAGAAACACCCAAACTATCCCTGTAACACCTGCAAGGTATCCATAGCTCCTTCTAAACTCTGGAAAAGTCCAATTAAATTAGGTATTTATTTTTATCGTGTTGTGCTTTTTTTTTAACAGATTATTTTTTGGAGCATATTGGCCTTTAGTAGATGGATGACAGTGTAGAATGACATTACTTGATGATGATCATGAACTTACTTAGACATCCATTGCTCGGGGCGAATGTGTCTGAAGCTTTTTTTCTAAAGTTAATAAATACATTAACCTTGAAATTTGAGTCTAATCTATTTACATTGAGTCGTTATGATTAGGCACAAGCCAGCATGCAATTTACAGATGATTCCCTTTTTTTTCAAATAAGAGGGTAGGCCTGGTGCTGGAGACGAGCCTCTAGAGGCCTCGCTGGGAGGGAGGAGGAGGGGGGGGGGGGGTAAAAAGCGGCTTTGGTGGAAAAGAGAAAGTAAAAATAGAGTACCCACACCACATAATGACAGAAATAGACTCACAGTCCTAGAAAGAGAAGGGGGTGGAGGAGGGGGGACCCCACATGTGGCACAGACTGTCTTTCCTTGAGTCATTTCCTCAAGGCCGCTCATTATGCTGTGTGCGTTTCTGAAGCTTGAAATGGCAAATAAAATCCACCACAAAAGCTCCGCTGGAATAAGTTTTATGTCAAAAATCTGAGAGGATGACATTAAGTGCACTGTATCCATGATAGCACAGTCAACCCTGCTAGATAATAACAGCTTCAGGTTGGTTATCATATACAAACCTGACTAAAAAGCCTGTGCAGAGTGCGAGTCACTGCCTGAAAAACACATTTATCAATTTAACATCAGGGATATCTGGAGGACGTACAATACAGACACTGGTTGTAACAGTGTTACCATATTAAGCCTTTGTTTTATTTCATTTGGCATAGTCATCACGGTTGTGAAATTATGAACACTGGTGACAGCACTTTTGGTTACCAAAATCCAGTAAATGTGTACCTTTGAGACCCCAAAATGATATGTTATTACACAAAAACGTAAGGTCAGAGAGAAAAGCTGGTAAATGTCACATAAAACAAATTATGGGACTGTAAAAAATTATTATAGATTAGTTAGATTAGATTAGTAGATTATTACTATTATTTACAAATTACCACATGTTTCTTAACCTTTCTCTGTCTAAAATAAATATAAATGACATTTATAATGAAATGAAATGGCCATTATGAAAGGCAAACTCTATGTAGAAAGAAAGGGCTGACAGCAGCAGCAGAAACGCAGCTGGTCTGAGCACCCAGCTGCCAAGGGATCCTACCGTGCCCAGCCTGTCCCGGGCATAAACCCATCTGCGGCAACAGTAAAGGCTCAGAGGTTTGTGTCCCGTGTTTTAAATTCCACTTTCAATTTATAATCAGCTGTTTTTTCATGTCCCGGGTTCACAAAACCAGTCACATTTGCACTTTAAAAAACATAATTTTAAGCCCAACCATGTTGTTTTTTCCGAAAAATAACTAAGTGGTTTTGTTGCCTTATCCTAAACAAGTGTTTTCGTTTAATTCACAACATTAAGCACGTGTTCACTGCGACTGAAAAGTGACGCCACGCGGTCTGACAAAGCGCCAGTATGTGACGAGTTGGGATGAGAACGTGTTGGCCAAATAGCTTGGCTACTCTTTATTTTCTGTCATAGCCAGGAGAGTCAAATGTGACACAGACACAGGCGGAATAACAGGGATTCCACGAAACCTCCGGATTGTTCTCAGAGCTTCTTTCACATTTACAAACAGCAGCCAGCTTTCTTACTCAGCTGTAACAGAGACAGAGCGTCTCTACATCCTTCAGTGAGTGCCTTGACACAGGAGCTATTGTGACACATTGTCAAACATGGCGGATAAACACAAGGAGATTAAGGATGGATCGACTTTTACGGCAGACTCTTAAATGTCTTTGTCTCCCATGGGAGTTGGGCAGCTCACCGACACGACTGGTTTCTGGTTTCTGATTGATGCCTGTCCTGACTGAGTCACACGGCGAACACCAGAACACAGAGCTGAATCAATAACAGGTGCAGTGATGAGGAGTCCTCACAATAAGTCCTAAAGACATAAAATCAAAAGTATCATATCTGCGTGATGTGTGGGCAGAACGAACCACTGACTGCATTACGTCACTATTGGTATTCATTATAGATTCATTTGACAAAGAATTTGGTTCAGATCTCGAACTATGTATCTGTGAGTCTGTTTTCTAATATGTGTTGGTTAATATTTACACCTCTAACTGATGATGATGATGATGTCAGGTGTCTCAGCCATTAGATGGTGAGTCATGATGTTTCCCACTTGATTGTCCCATCTCAGCTCCATCCAAGATTCCGCCTGCTTCTCCAAATTAGAATTTTCTCGTACAGATGTTGGCGAGCTGTAAAGTTCAAGCTCTCAACACTCGAGGTAATCGTTAAGATTTTAACGGTACAATTACTCTTACCGATACTGCTAATCGATCCGGGGCTTTAACGGCACTTTTTTGTTGTTTTTTTAAGAGAAAAAAATTAAAACAAATTAATAACAGAATTAACATTGCTTTATTTTGTCATACGTACTGTTCATAAATTAATATCCAAGTGACCGCATTGTTTGAACAAATCACTTACAATGTGATAAACAATTATTCATAGTATAAGAAGCGGTCATGTTTTGAACAAATCCCTATCATAAACTGTAACATGATGATGGTCGATGGGGCGACGAGGGATGAACTACGAGCTAGCCTGTCGAAAGCGGTGCATTTCTCCACCTGTATCTGATGCACTTTTGCTAGATGTTTTGACAGATTGCTCCCGTTTACGCCCTTACAAGCTAAAGACTTGTTGCCCTTTCAGCAACAATCATTGTCCGTGTCGACTCGACTGAAGTATAACCATTTTGTTCTCTCCGCCATTGTCGCTAAGAGCAGGATCTCCGGTCTCTGTGTGCGTGTATGTGTGTGTGTGTGATCTGTCCTCCGGTTTGGAAAATGCATCATTGAAGAATGTTTTAATCCTATTACAAATCAGAATCAGAGTTTGTGAGATAAAAGGTGCAAGATAACATTGATGTAGCCTAAATAAATAGGAAATCAATTTTCTTAATTTCTCAAATACCCATAGCAGAACTGTTAACGTCAGAGCTTATCGATACTCTGTCTCGAAAAGATTAGCACCCTAGCTTGTTTAGTACCGGGTTTTGATACCCATCCCTAGCTATGTCACTTGAGAGATGTAAAGAACTCAGTTTTGACATTTTGACAGTCAGCAGCCTCCTGCACACAATCAAACAGCATTGCCTCACAAACTCTAATCCCACAGTGATCAGGCTCAGGTCTAAGGACAAAGTAACCGAGCCTTCCATCTATCCTCCAGATCTAACAGGCAGCCAAACCAAATTCCCCTTCACTGGACCCCTTGTGGTTCTCATGTTGTGATTACACAGCCCCGACTGAATAGTCCCTGTTTAAAACAAGCCAAAATACAGTACACAGATACATAAGTCTATGTGGGTTCATATACCAAACTAATATTTACAACTGTAAAAGAGACCATAGGCTTAAATTGGTCAACCATGAAACAAACACAGCTGCATTCTCACACTGCTGCAGCTAAAGTTTCAAGTATGCCGTGTTGGGAAAATGTAAGCAATGGAGTAGTAAAACTTTATTTATATAGCACCTTTTAAAACACAAAATGCTTCACACACAAATAAAACATCGAAAAATTAGAGAAATCAAAGAATAATTACAATATGAAACAGAACAATGGGAGAAAGACCAAACTAAAGCAAACAAAATCATATGGATGAGGCCTATAAAAAGGCTTGCCTATAAAGATGAAGCCGCTTAAAGCAGTCCAAAGATTCAGCCGCTCTGATAGATTGGGGGAGGTGATTCCAGACGGTTGGGGCTAACGGCCGGGCCACACTGGGAACGTCAGCAGCGTGTGGCGGCTGCAGAACCTTTTGTTTTTTTATTTCGGTGTCTGTGTTAACAGGTTAGAGCAGCCACGCTCGGCTGCGTCTCTTCTAGAGATTCAAGGTCTTGCCTATTTGTACCGCGAGCCGCGCGGTTCACAGCAACAACAGAAAAGGAAATGTTCTTTTGACTTTATATTGACATCATACCAGCTACATTACTACAGTTTCAATGTCTGTATCTGTAGAATATGTCACGGACATGAATAAAGAAAAGATTTTTTTTATTAATCAATACTACCTGTTTATGTTTCAAAATAAAAGCCTTCAAGTGTTTTTTCTGTGGACAGAATTCTTTCATTTGTTAACACAACGCTTTTATTGTGAAATATTTACAAGACAATGTTGTAGAAAATGCAGTGACTTGCAGGGCTCCATGAATTAATAAAGTACGGGTTTTAATTGTGGATTATCACTATTATTTACAAATGAGCCACAGGCACAGTTTGCGTTGGTTCAGGGGGCTCACTGAACCCCCTAGAAATGCTATATATTTATTATTTTTATAATAACGTATAACTAATAATTTATTGTAATGATGATTAATATTGACCTTGTTGTGTCTTCATATTGAAAAAATAGGAAACCAACAAGATAAGACGATAGATTTGTGGTCTTTCTATTTACTTAAAGCCTATTAACATCGGACACTCTGTCCACGTACCTATCAGCTGTGCGGTCAAGATCAGACTGGAGACGTAACCACTTAAAAGATGGGTGAGTAGTAGGCTACTTGCTCTCTTCCATCATTTGTGTTTTTTAAACAGAAAACACAGGTTTTATACAGCGATATTTACTGAAAATGACATACAATACAGTGGATTATACAAAATCCCACCTCTCACTCGCTCTCTTCTTTACCGTCGCCATGCTGGAGATATATTAACGGAAAGCAGCCGATACCAGAGGTTTGCCGGCCTCTAACAGGTCCGGATGACGGGGAGCACACAACTTTCAGCTCAAGAGAGAAGATCGGGTCCAATTCAAAGAATTTCAGTTTTATCTGAGAAAGTTAAGAGACATCCAGTCATTGGTCGCAGCTAAGCAATCATTGAAGGAGGACAGTTGATTCAAGTTATAGAAATAGATCTGTGTGTCATCGGCATAACGGTGATATGACACATCATGAAAACAGCTGAACAAATGACCCAGAGGAAGCATATATAATGAGAAAAAGATCGGTCCAAGGACCGGCCCCTGAGGGACTCCACACCGCAAGGGAGCTGAGGAGGATACAAGATTGTTGATGCAAACATTGACATATCTGTCAAATAAGAATGAAACCAGTTTAAAGCTGTACAAGATATGCCAACCTAATTTTGCAACCTTTCAAGTAACATAGCGTGATCGATGGTGTCAAAGGCAGCAGTTAAATCTAATAGAATTAGAATAGAATATTCCCCTTTGTCTGCAGGTGTTCTTCTTCTGCCACTCACATGTGAAGTGTTTATGTCCTCAGGCTACATCACATCACTAACCTCACGGGACATTGTGTTGTTTTGTCTTCATCTTTTTAATTGCAGTTACTTTTGCTGCGCCACAATTGGCCTAACCAGTTTACAGGTAGCCTACATAGTGTTACTCTATTCTACATCAGTCTCCCTTTGTGCCCTCACAGCTTTAACTTCATCTCTTCTTTTCTCGCCCCATGTGTGTTATTCTTATTCCCCCTCACTCTTTCCCACTGTGCAGGGAATCATGTCAACATGTGTTAACAGGTGCATGTCTTGCAGCTACTGCCTGGAAGCAAGCTATGGTGATAAATACACAGTGCATACCTTCATTACATGCTTTAGCTCCCCGTAGCCCTTTATTTCTCCCCTTACAAAATTAAAAAAGTTTTTTTTGTTTGTTTTTTTACATTTTCATAGCATTAAGCTTAAATCTGACTTTCATCTATTATCTTAGATAAAATAACTGCACAGAAAACCACTCTGACATCGTCCATCCATTATCTGTAACCGCTTATCCTTTACAAGGTTGTGGGGGGACTGGAGCCGATGTCAGCTGGATTTGACCTAGACAAGTCACCAGTCAATCACAGGGCTGACACATTTATATACAGTGCGTAGGATCCATGCTAAAAATTTACATGCGCACAAAAGCCGAAAATGGCGTGTGCCAAAAAAAATCTGACTTGTAAAACCGTGCGTACGCACACCTGCAGGCAATGTTCCCTTTATAAATCACAGTACACCTGGAAATGTGCATATGTGAATCTGCTTCATATCCCGCCCTGTACACGCCCACATTCAACCATAAATGCTCATGAATATTTCTGCATATAAATGAACCTGCTGATCAATGGATCTTTACGGTGAATCACGGCAACTGCTGAGAGAAAGACTAAGAAGAGAAACTTCTCTGACACCGAGATCGAGGTGCTTGTGGGTGAGGTGGAGGTCAGAAATAATATATTGTTTTGTGGCCACAGCAGTGGTGTAACACTTTTTTACACTTTCATTTGATCAATTTTGAGTGTTCCCCAGCTAGAAGCGGCATTTTTTTTAAAGTTCTGATTGATGTATCCCAGCCAGAAGCTGGAAGCTACACTGACTTCACGTTATTGTATTATCTTTAGATGTTTTAGTAATAAGTTCAAGTTGTAAAACCATAAAACCAATAAAAAATAAAAATAAAAAATTCACTACAAACCTATACCAATCGACTCAGAATTGCCTGAAACGTGCTCCTAAACACCTTCTGGGGGTCCTTTTTTTGCCTCAACACAATTTTCACCTGCGTGCACCCCATTGCGAATAACAGGCGAACGTTTTCACGAATATCTCACGAACCGAACGTCGTAGGCACTCGGACATGTGCTCCGTCTCCCCTAATTCGGCCACGTTGAACACGCCAGTCTTGGTCCCGAGTCTCTACGACCTTCCGTTCCCGAGATAGACCACTTTATGCTCAAGGAAGTGACATAACTCGGGAACGGAAGTTCGGACACGCTCGGGGGTGGCACCATTGGAAAGCCCGTATATGATAACATGGATAAGGAACCAACTCCCATCTCTCTAGGACCTTACTTTCAGGTCGTAATTTAAGAAAGTATAATCCTCAAAAGTATAATCGTGGTTATCATCCCTATTCCTAACCCTAACCCCTAACCCTAACCCTGACCCATAACCCTAACCCTAACCCCTAACCCTCTGAAGAAGCAATATTTTTGCGAAACGTCGGGGAACATTCCACGGCACATTTACCTTTTACCCTTTTTATGGTTTTACCTCTCTTGGTTTTACCCTTTATTGGTTTTACCATTTTTAACCTTTTTGGTTTTAATCTTTTTTTAAACCTAATTTTAATAAAGTTCTTAATTTTGATCGTCAAGTGGAGGGCTCTGCCTTTCTGCAGGAGGAGGCCTACTCTCTCCATCTAACGGGCCTGCTCTCAAAAGACATTTCTCAGACATTTTGGACAATTGTTGGATTTTTATTCTCCCCTGAGTGTCCCCACCAGGCCCAACCAGCCACAAACAACTGGGACACACACGGCTACAAACATCTCCAGCCAGACCTCAAGGAGACGACTACCACCCCCTCCAACCACCACGGGCCAATACACACACACTCAACCACCCACCAGACCCAGAAACCAGGACCATCAGTAAACAATATTTTAAGCTAATACAAGCTATCCATCACAAACACACAATTGATCAGGCCATCCTCACACACACATTCCCATCTGGCATGCTCAGACAGGTCCATAGACTCACGGATTTCATTAAACCATCCACACCTACAGACAGCACACGCAGTAAAATACAAGCAAACACTACACACTGGATGCAAAACAACATGACAATACTCCAGGACCATTACCATTCCACCATACTCACCCTCAACAACACCACCCGCAACCCTCTGGCCCTACAAATTGCACTCAATTGGGCCAGAAAACGCTACGGACAACGCCTTAGACCGGACACCATACACACAGTAGAACACACACTGAACATACACAAACAACATAAAACAACCAGCCACTCCACCACTGTTCCATCCTCACACCGGAACACACTCTAGGACCCCTTACCTCCCTCTCCGAGTACATCACCAGACACAACTCACAGAAGGTCAACCGTCCACCTCTGCTCCCCACTCCACTACTGGCCCCAGCCCGTACACCCCCTACACCCAGCCAGGCTCCCAAGCCCCCCCTCACCCCCTCTACTACCACAACGTAGACCCCGCAGCCAGCCCCCCACCCTGCCAACCTACACCCAGGAACCTCCGCAGCCACGGAGGTCTCCCCGAAATTTTTTTTTACCAGCCACATCCACCCCACTCACCCAAAGAGGCAAGAGGGTCTCCTGGGGGCCCAAACAAGCCACCCTGGGGGCCCAAACAAGCCACCCTGGGGGCCCAAACAAGCCACCCTGGGGGCCCAAACAAGCCACCCAGGGGACCCCCTCTGCTTAACCTAACCCCCAGCTGTCACCTATCCTACCCATCCTTCACCACAAAACCCCAGCCCCACTGCAGTCACCTACATCCCTTCTCCCACATCCCACCTCTCCCACCGGGCCCTCCTGCACCAAGCCCCATCACATCCCACCCAGCACCACAGGTAATCTCCTAGAAGTTCACGCCCAGATCCACCAGTCACCCGAACACCTTCAGAACACCTCTGACCTGGACTCCATA
Organism: Sebastes fasciatus; assembly: GCF_043250625.1. Lineage (NCBI taxonomy): Eukaryota > Metazoa > Chordata > Actinopteri > Perciformes > Sebastidae > Sebastes > Sebastes fasciatus. The sequence continues at coordinate 36,095,077 of NC_133799.1, forward strand.
TGCCTTAGCACCCATACTACCTCCCGGTAGTGGTACTAGGGGACTCCAACATCAACAGAATCCCGGCTCACACCTATCAAAACATCCAACTGGACAGTTACCCTGGGGCTACTTTCTACCACTTCACTCAGGTCTTTCAAAAAAACATACCCAACACTACCACCAAAATAGTCATCATCTCCCTGGGTATCAACAATAAGGATGAACTACCCAAGATCACCTCAATCAAACAACTGAAAAACCTACATAAACTGACACAGCTTACCTTCCCCAACGCAGACATCTACTTCCCCATATTGAACTGCTCCCCTAACCTCACCCCTCTGCAACAGGCCAACCTCAAACTCCTTAACAACTACATAGCCACACACCTCCCCTCCCTTTTCGAAATCCCCCACGACTAATTCATCACTGAAAAAGACAACATCCACTGGACACCCACTACAGCCACACTCATCTTCAACTACTGGTGCCAACAGCTAAATTTATAATTCCTCCTGAAACCAACCCGGTACACAACACACACAACTACATACAACTGATCCAACTGACCCCTTGAACCCTGCATCAACACCCAACCCTGACCTGGGGTGGAGCTCACCCACTAACATACTCAACCTCTCCAAACTATTCACCCCCTCCCCAGCACAGCTCAGCCTTTTGGAGAAGGGACTTTCCTTCGTCCCCCGCCCATCATCATTTGACTGGGAGGAACTTCAAAGGGATCTCCACCAATATCATAGACGCATCAAAATCATAACATACTTCAAATCCGGAAGCACCCACAAATTCACTCCATTCACACACCCCTCCAACTGGGAACCAGCCACGTCCCAGTTGGCCAGACAAACCCGCCACCTCCTTCACCTCAATAGACAGGCCCTACATACATATCGGCCTCCGACGGATGTCCCAGACAATCTGTCGGAGGTCGAACACAGAGCCCTCACACAACTCACACATAATCCCAACATCATCATCAAACCGGCAGTCAAAGGATCTAAAATAGTCATCATGGACCGCCAACAATATCTTACGGAAGCAAACAACAAATTTCAAACACACAGTACTACAGACCCATCCCAGACAGCATCCAAATACAAACACAGTCAACTCTCCGCACTATCATACAGTCACTACCACAACAAATTCATCACAGCCAAACAGAGAGATTTTCTCTTCGGACCAGACAACCCCCGCCCCAGATACCTATACCTATTACCGAAAATCCACAAAGACCCATCCACCTGGACAATTCCCTTTGAGGTTCCTCCCAGCAGACCCATAGTTTCCGACTGCAACAGCACCTCTTACAACCTTTCTCAATACCTTGATCACTTCCTAGGCCCCCTTTCTACCAAACACCCCAGTTACATCAAGGACACCTACCATTTCCTGGAAATCATCCGACCCATGGCTGTTCCCAACCAATCACATCTATTCACCCTTGACATAGACAGCTTATACACAAACATTCACACAGAATCCGGCCTTCAAGCAGTCACTTCAATTTTTCAAAAACACCCCAACAGCAATAGACCAGACAAGGAAATCATCCAATTATTAAATATCTGCCTCAATAACAATGACTTCACTTTTAACAACCGCCACTTCCTTCAGGTCCACGGAACAGCCATGGGTCAGCGATTCGCCCCTTCCTATGCCAATATCTATATGAGCGAGTGGGAGCGAGAAGCCTTAGCAAAATGCACCCACACACCCTCACTTTACCTTTACCTTGGCCTCTCTTGCTCCCACTCGCTCCACCCCCACCCATGCTCCACCCTAGGTCACCATACCACCCGACAGTCACCCGCCACCACTACCGGACCCCCACCCCTCGACCTCCGCACCCCCACATATCCTACCCTTTGTTTCCACCTTTTCCCATAGAATCACCACGCTCCACCGCACCATCAAACACAACTTCACAGACTACCAGACACACCACCCAACACTTCAACATCACAGTACAATATCTGCATACCGTAAAAACAAACGCTTACAGGACATCCTCATCAGATCCAAATACTCCGACCATAGACCCCCACTTCATACACAACACAGCACACATTACAAAACCAGAAAATTCATCCACAACCCCCACAGTGGAGCAGCCTATCCCTCCCTTGGCTCCTTTTCCCTCAATACTACCAACACCATATACATCATCACGTGCACCCTCTGCCATAAACATTACATCGGCGAAACCAAATACACCATACTCACCAGATTGAAACAGCACCTGTATACCATTGGTGAAGGTAAGCTTACAACTCCTCTGGTCCAACACTTTCAACACCACTCACCCAACCATCTCATCATCTCCGGCCTTGAAGCCAACGAACAATGGACCAGTGGGCAGAGGAAAAGAGCAGAAAAAATCTGGATCGATAAACTCACCACTACCACACCAGAGATCTCAATGCCGAATAACCTCACTCTCTCTCCACAGTATCCCCTACTCCTTGACCCTCACCCCCTTCCTCTCTTTTCTCTTTCCCCTATCACCAGCCCATGTTTTATTCCAACTTTCCTAACCAGTCCATTTTATTCTTGGGGGCCTGTGCTTCTGTGCGCACACATGGGGGAGCGCTAATGTGACCACAACTATACCACTTTTGCATGATTACGATTAGCTTTTAGCACCTCTCACTCCAGCACTTTTGCATGTCTTTTTATTCTTCTTCTTATTATATTTATTACATTATTTAATCTTCTCTTATCATGCACAGAATTACCTATTTTATTCTTGCTCTTGGTCGCACGGTGGTGCTCCCTCCTGGGTGTGCCGCAAGCACGGGCCCCCCGTGTTTTATCTGGACTCTCTCTTTTATCAGAACCTGTGCAGTACCCTACCAGAAATTAATAAATTCCAGCCCAGATAGCAGCTTACCTGCTCACTGGTCCTCATCCTTGTCCTCCTTCATCACAGCCCCAGGGTCGACTGAGCCAGGATCCGAACCCGGGCCTTCCGGGGCAGGGAGCTGTCCTTTGCCTCTCATCTACTGTTCCACAAAGCATACTAACACAACACACATACACATTCTTCACACTCATACATTCACAAACAGATCATTAGGCCAGTGCAATAAAACCAAAAACAGGATCACCCAACCCTAATCCTAACCCCAAACCCAACCCCAACCCTAACTCTAATCCTCCCTCCAACCCTGACCCCAACCCCTAACCTTAACCACAACCCTCTACCCTACACCTTCCTCTAACCCAGATCCCAACAACATACAAGGACAACACTCCTCTGCGCTGCTACCTGGGACCCCCCTGGAGGAAAACATGACACCACAATTAAAACTTTCCACCAAACCACTCCAAGTGCAATTCATTTTCCATCCACTCCAAAATGGGCTTCTTTAATATACCTAATTTTGTGATACACTGCACAGGTCCCCCCCTTTTCTTCATCAAACCTTCCATGGTCATGATTTAAACTTCTCTTTATTCTTTTATTTATTGCTATATACGTTTGTCTTTGTTCATCTTATCCCGTTCCCATCTCTAATTTTACAGACGTAGGCAAAATTGTTGGTACTCTTCCGTTAAAGAAAGAAAAACCCACAAAGGTCACTGAAATAACTTGAAACTGAGAAAAGTAATAATGAATAAAAATGTATTGAAAATTAACTAATGAAAATGAGACATTGCTTTTGAATTTTGGTTCAACAGAATCATTTTAAAAAACAAACTAATGAAACTGGCCTGAACAAAAATGATGGTACTCTTAACTTAATATTTAGTTGCACAACCTTTTGAGGCAATCACTGCAATCAAGTGATTTCTGTAACTCTCAATGAGACTTCTGCACCTGTCGACAGGTATGTTGGCCCACTCCTCTTGAGCAAACTGCTCTAGCTGTCTCAGGTTTGAAGGGTGCCTTCTCCAGATTGCATGTTTCAGCTCCTTCCACAGATGTTCAATAGGATTTAGATCAGGGCTCATAGAAGGCCACTTCAGAACAGTCCAATGTTTTGTTCTTAGCCATTCTTGGGTGTTTTTAGCTGTGTGTTTTGGGTCATTATCCTGTTGGAGGACCCATGACCTGCAACTGAGACCAAGCTTTCTGACACTGGGCAGCACATTTCGCTCCAGAATGCCTTGATAGTCTTGAGATTTCATTGTACCCAGTACAGATTCAAGACACCCTGTGCCAGATGCAGCAAAGCAGCCCCAGAACATAACCGAGCCTCCTCCATGTTTCACTGTAGGTACAGTGTTCTTTTCTTTGTATGCTTCATTTTTGCGTCTGTAAACATAGAGCTGATTTGACTTGCCAAAAAGCTCCAGTTTTGTCTCATCTGTCCAAAGGACATTCTCCCAGAAGCTTTGTGGCTTGTCAATATGCATTTTGGAAAATTCCAGTCTCGCTTTTTTATGATTTGCTTTCAACAGTGGTGTCCTCCTCGGTCGTCTTCCATTAAGTCCACTTTGGCTCAAACAGCGACGGATGGTGCGATCTGACACTGATGTACCTTGACCTTGGAGTTCACCTCTAATCTCTTTGGAAGTTGTTCTGGGCTCTTTGGTTACCATTCGTATTATCCGTCTCTTCAATTTGTCATCAATTTTCCTCTTGCGGCCACGTCCAGGGAGGTTGGCTACAGTCCCATGGACCTTAAACTTCTGAATAATATGTGCAACTGTAGTCACAGGAACATCAAGCTGCTTGGAGATGGTCTTATAGCCTTTACCTTTAACATGCTTGTCAATAATTTTCTTTCTGATCTCCTGAGACAACTCTCTCCTTAGCTTTCTGTGGTCCATGTTCAGTGTGGTACACACCATGATGCCAAACAGCACAGTGACTACTTTTCACCCTTTAAATAGGCAGACTGACTGATTACAAGTTTGAAGACACCTGTGATGCTAATTACAGGACACACCTTAGTTTAATATGTCCCTATGGTCACATTATTTTACATCTTTTCTAGGGCTACCATCATTTTTGTCTAGGCCAGTTTCATCAGTTTGTTTTTTAAAATGATTCTGTTGAACCACAATTCAAAAGCAACAGCTGATTTTCATTAGTTAATTTTCAGTAAATTTTTATTTATTATTACTTTTGTCAGTTTCAAGTTATTTCAGTGACCATTGTGGGGTTTTCTTTCTTTAACGGAAGAGTACCAACAATTTTGCCTACGTCTGTATGTTTTATTTATTACTTACCTTATTATATATTACCCTAATTTACTCATTATGTGTGTATTTATTCATATTATTCTGCATGTTTTACCTCACCTAGTTCGTATACCATTGTGTTTTATCCTGAATCCCCTCCATGAACTTTTATGTCATTTTCTTAACCTCCTATATCCTTTCATATTCTTTTTAATGTATGGTTTTATTCCAACTTTTTTAACCAGTCCATTTTATTCTTGGGGGCCGTAGGTAGATTTGTTTTGCAGCAAAAATAGAGGATGACATCCGTATTGACAATGAGTTAGAGCACAGACAAGAGACAGACATACCAAAAACATGACAAAGGGTACTCAAAGGCTTACTGGGATCAGGACCCAGCAAAAAGAGAAGGCCACAAGAACAATATAAAAAACTACTGAAATATCAGGACAGAAAAGACACAATAAAATGAGAAAAGGGATAAACTTCCATAAATATGTGCAAAGCTGCTAAGACTTATTTAAGTGAACAATTGCAGCTGGAACAAAACTGTTCCTGTAGCGCTTTGTTCTGCACCTTGGGACCCTAAACCTCCGACCAGATGGGAGAAGCTGGAACTCGCCAAACAGAGGATGAGAGTCATCTTGTGAGATGTAGCTGGCTATCCGCTGTAACTGCCTGGTATACAGGGACTCTAAGCTCAGCTGTGACTCACCAATCAGCCGACTGGACCATTTAATAATCTAGAGCGTAACGATTGTGAGAGAGCTGTCACTGGCTTTATTTCTATACTTTGTTAATTTACACAATCCATATGTGCAGGTGGTGAAGATGCGTGAAGAAGGCAGTGTGTGTGTGGTGCACAGTGGTGTCTCCAAAGCACTGTGCGCCACAGTGCCTATTATTAGATCTTATTAAAGCTATTGGCGCTCTGTTCTGCTCTTCTTTAATGCTATCATGCTGTCGTGATGGTGAGACAGCGCTGATGAGATATTGAGCAGAATTTGATTTGAGATTTATGTCAGTTGGCTGATATCTTTTACATTTGTAAGGTGCTTGTGGAATAGTTATGGCTCACTATCACAAATATCACTGCTGTTTTAAATGTTTATGATAAAGTGGATATAAGTATGAAGAGAAGTTAAATGTGTGAGAGGCATCATTATACGTATAATGAATACTCTCACATTTCATTTCTATAGTCTGGCTTCGATTCACCACCTCACCGTCTGCGTCTCCAGTTCCCCCTACCTCGGTGCCTTCATAATGTGCGTACGCACGGGTCAGAGTTTCCGTACCGCTGCGCACATTCTCCCGTCAAGTTTGTTTTTATAGATCACAACTGTTGCGTGGGAAGTGGCGTACGCACTTTTCAGGCCCCGTTTTGTGTGTACGCAACGGTTATAAATGAGACCCCAGGTCAGGTGGTATGTTCAGTTGGGTGAGGCCGAGGAGATAAAATCCCATTCCCTGGAGTATGAGGGAGAACAGGAGGTGGCAGCTCGCTGTGAGGCTGCAGCTTTCCTTTGTTTGGTGTTCTTTTGATTCAGTTTAAATGTAGTTTCATTGAATTTCCCGGGTTTCATTTTTGCCACGTTTCCCCTGTTTCAGTTGTTAATAAATGACACCTTTTTTTGTACTACTCCTGCTTATCAACCTGGTTCTTCAACATCTTTTTAAAGCAATCCAGTACCAAACCACCTCATCTGCCCTTTATATGGGGTGGCAGCACACTACAAAGCACTGGTATTACAGTTTTTCTCGATTGTTTACACACATTTTCTGAAAGCATGCCTCATAGTCTCAGAACTCTACACACAAATCAAAAAACACACACACAATGGGCAAAACCCCTCAATTCTCCTGCAAAATGAAACTTTACATTCAAAACAATGTTATTTCTTCTCAAAATGGTATTTTGTTTTCAAATGACACACACAAACCATCATATGAATAGACATTTATAAGAACCAGTTGAACACTGATGTGCTCAATGTAAAACACTATGATGAATGGAAAACACTTCTTCTCCATTCATCATAATGACTTAGGCCTTTTTTTTGTTCAGTGTTACACTTACTACAGACAGTACATACATAAGTGTGTTGTAAAATATTTTAGAATATTGTTTTTATACTCAGAACACACAAATACACGGTAACAAATATATTTTATTTTCCCCACAAAAACAATGTACACAGTGTACATCCCAACCAACACAAAGTTGCACATACAGTGGTCTACATACAAAACAACAGAAGAATTTACTGTATACAGTTACAGTAAAAAAAAAAACGAAAAAAAAAACTATGCTGCATCCTCTCTTCTGTTTCGGTCTGGCCACAGCACCTCATCCACATCACAAGCAATGTTTTCCCTGGCCAAGCAGCGGGGGAAATATCGCTTAGCATGTCGAATCCAGCCATGAAAAGCATCAACTGCTATATCTCCACATGCGTCTTCCAAAGCTTGGAGAAGGGGTATACGCGTTTGTGGATTTCGGTCATACACTTTCCATGATTGCTAATTGTAACACTCTGTGACAGGTGTTTGCCCATGTGATGAGTCAGTGTGCATAGTAGGGCAATTGACTTTAGAATTTTGAATGACAGTGTGTTCCTTGTGAAAACGAGATTTTCTTCATGAAAATTGTGCCAAATGCAGAGAATTGTGTGTAGTGTTTTGAAAAAAGTGTGTTTTAGAACTGCAATTTGAGTGTAAAGCAGGAATTGTGCTTGTAGTTTAGCAGAATTGGTTCAGGGGGTTGGTGCATGAGTTACATGTTGTGGTCATTGTGTGTCAAGTACCAGTATTTGTGTGTAAACAATTGAGAAAAACTGTAAATGGTATTTATGCGTCTGTGTTTTTTGATGCATCTCATCATGAAACTGAAACGAACTAGGAGCAGTGGTTGGCTGGTTCACATTCCCAACCCTGAAATGACTGTCTCTGGGGACCTCTGATATACTACACGATCCCCTGCTGAATTTGCCTGGGTTCTTACCACCCAGTTACCATGAGCTGCCACGTGGAGGCCCAGTAGGAGTCTTGATGATGTAGAGGCACTTCAATCAAAAGGTTGTAACTTGATGCTGAAGAGCCTTGAATATTACAAGGTGATGGTATTTGATTTCCACTTGGCATTTTACCTGAAGTGATCACATCACCCTGTGGCATACTGCACACCAGCTCACATTAATGTGTGAGTGAAAAATGGAATAAAGTGTATGTATAAGAGTGTGAAGGTGTATCTGATCCTTAAAACTGGGCTCAAATCATGTCTCTGTAATGAGATGCATCCTGGTTGTTGGGCTGTGGTGGGTGTGGGTCATCAATGTCCTCTCTGAGTTGATGAAGAAGATCCTGCTCATCTTCATCAATTTGCTCACTGGAATCTATATGTTATGAAGAATGCAACACGCTGTGACTGTTGCACTGATATATGGCAATTTCTCCATGTGCAGACACTTGAGCCTCCTAAACTTGCATTTCAGGAAGCCAAAAGTGTCATGTTTTTTGGTTTTAATGATGGACCCAAATGCAGTGACAGTGGGCAGACAGGTAAATCCAACAAAAAGCCAGCTTTAATCTTAAAAGCTGAAGTCAAAAAACAAAGTTGACAAGAAACCAAAAACCAGAGTCCAGACTTGAGGAAAAACAAAGTATAAAGGAAATACACCAAAAAAACTAAAATGAGCACAAAAATTAAATTACAAACCAGGAGACACAAGGATCACAGATAGAATGAACACTAGTAGCTAGGCAGGACAGGATAGACGGGAGTAACATCGCAGACAGGTATACAAAAGGCAATCCAAAAAAGTAAAGTCCAACAGGAACAAAACACAGTGAAAAAAAACTCTCTCACAGGAGGAATCACATGTGGAACGACAACGAACTGACAAAGAAACAGAGACTAAATACACCAGGGAATCAGGGTGATTGGACACAGGTGGGACAAATCAGGGCGGGGCAGACAATTACAAAAAGGCGGGAAACAAACAAAAGCAGGAAGTAAAACCAAACAAGACACAGGAGAAGTGAATTTCAAAAATAAAAGTGGAAACACTAGAATGAATGAATATAAAAGAAAACCCAAATCACAAATAACAGAACTAATAAACCCCTAAAAGGATGAACACAAGACAGTCTTGACTCTTAACAAGAAAAAGTCCAATGTCCTCTGGGCACAGCGCCAGACCGTAACAAAAAGCATGCCCAATGGCTACACAAGCTGCATTAAGCTTTTTGTTAAAGCACGAGGATGAGCTGAATCACCGATAATGTGCATTCCCTCTGGGACCAGGGCCTGGGGATCTTCTTTCAGCAGCCGAGCAACATCTGTGTTCCCAAATGCTCTGGCATCATGTCAACTAGCAGGGTGACCTATGACAGAAGTGCCGTTCACTGTCACAGAATCCGGTGAGTATGATGGAATAGAATTGTTTTCTATTGTAATAGGCTATGGGATTTAATGTTTTTTAATGTGGTTTTACAATGTGAATGTGACATCCGTCGACAGCACAGACTGTATTTGGAAATCCAGCTGTTTCAAACCGTAACTGAGATGTGTGAAGTGCTTCCTCTGTAGGCCACAAAATGTGATGGGACAGCTGTGAATTGGCCGGGGAACAAAAGTGATGGAGATGTGTAGACTGTGTAGATTGTAGATTTTGAAATGTTGAATCTGTCTGCCACACCCCTACGTACAGCGGGTAAAATAAGTATTGAACACGTCACCATTGTTCTCAGTTAATATATTTAACTGAGAATATTTTCAGCAGATGTTGGTAACAACCCAAGTAATCTATACACACAAAGAAACCAAAACAAATAAGTTCAGAAATGAAGTTATGTGTAATAATGTGAAATGACACAGGGAAAGAGTATTGAACACGCTTACTGATATTTATTTAATACTTTGTACAAAAGCCTTTGTTGGTAACGACAGCTTCAAGACGCCCATTCTTCCACACAAACAGTCTTCAAATCTTGAAGGTTCCGTGGGCCTCTTCTATGAACTCTGATCTTCAGTTCTTTCCATAGATTTTCAATTGGATTCAAGTCAGGTGATTGGCTGGGCCATTCTAGCAGCTTTATTTTCTCTCTTTGAAACCAATTGAGAGTTTCCTTGGCTGTGTGTTTGGGATCATTGTCTTGCTGAAATGTCCACCCTCGTTTCATCTTCATCATCCTGGTAGATGGCAGCAGATTTTTATCAAGAATGTCTCGGTACATTTTTCCATTCATCCTTCCTTCAATTATGTGAAGTTTGCCAGTACCGGATGCTGAAAAGCAGCCCCACACCATGATGTTCCCACCTCCAAACTTCACTGTTGGTATGGTGTTTTTAGGGTGATGTGCAGTGCCATTTGTCCTCCAAACATGGTGTGTATTATGGCATCCAAAGAGTTAAATTTTGCTCTCATCTGACCAGACTATATTCTCCCAGTATTTCACAGGCTTGTCCAAATGTTGTGCAGCAAACTTTAAACGAGCTTCAACATGCTTTTTCTTCAGCAATGGAGTCTTGCGTGGTGAGCGTGCATACAGGCCATGGCGGTTGAGTGCATTACTTATTGATTTCTTTGAAACAATTGTACCTGCTAATTCCAGGTCTTTCTGAAGCGCTCCACAAGTGGTCCTTGGCTCTTGGACAACTCTTCTGATAATTCTTTTCACTCCTCTGTCAGAAATCTTGCGAGGAGCACTTGGTCATGGCCAGTTTATGGTAAAATTATTATGGGGATCATGGCCCCAACAGTGCTCACTGGAACATTCAGAAGTTTAGAAATGCGTCTGTAACCAATGCCATCAGTATGTTTTGCAACAATAAGGTTGCGGCGGTCTTGAGAGAGCTCTTTGCTTTTACCCATCATGAGATGTTTTGTTGTGTGACACCTTGGTAATGAGACACCTTTTTATAGGCCATCAGTTGGGACTGAACCAGCTGATATTAATTTGCACTGACAAGGGGCCGGATTGCTTTCTAATTACTGATAGATTTCAGCTGTTGTCTTGGCTTTCCAGGCCTTTTTGCACCTCCCTTTCTTCATGTGTTCAATACTTTTTCCCTGTGTCATTTCACATTATTACACATAACTTAATTTCTGAATTAATTTGTTTTGGTTTCTTTCTATGTATAGATTACTTGGGTTGTTAACAGCATCTGGTGAACATTTCATGTCAATAGCACCTTTGGAGATATATTTACTGAGAAAAATGGTGACGTGTTCAATACTTATTTTACCCGCTGTATATGACTCCTGGTTAGACAGAGTCCACAGACAGATGAGAACACGGTTAGACACTAGTGATCTGGTTTGCTGTCTGGTCATATAGAACGGTCATGAGGTCCTTGTTAGCAAAGAAGAGAAAATCAAATTATTTAAAGATTAAATTTGCCTAAGATGTTGGATAATTTCTCAACGCCTTTTATTAACCTACCTGATAACTTGAGAAACATCAAACATGGAGATACGTGGTTTTCACTGGCGGTGATCAGAAAAAAATATTAAACACTTGACTAAATGAACTGTAATGGTACGTGTCCACAGGTTTTTTTAATCGTACGGGATCGCCTCGCTTTCCAGCATTGGACGCTTGATGAGCTGCCACTAGACACAAAGTACTAAGCACCTGATTGGACGAACGCTTTCCCTCGTAGGCTGCTGCTCCCGGCTTTCAACCCGGAAACAACATGGCTGCTCGTTTGGAAACTTTCTTCTCTTATAACACGAAAATAGTTCACTGAAATGTGTTGCTGAAAACATTTTATGCGAGGAGTAAGCCATGGAACTGCTGAATCTGTCTTTATTTTGGATCGACAACGTTTAGTATAAAAGTTTTTCTGGAGTTTCCAGAGGTGGCGAGTCGGGTCGGACGCCCGTGATTAAGTAGCCTGGACCTCAACTTTATGCAAATGACAAGCGGCCAACGTGACGCCCATTTCTCGAATCGCTCCGCCACGCTACTAGAATGCATTGCACGGCTGCTTGCATAGACAATGAATGGGAAGCGTGGAAAGGACGGCGCCTGTTGACATGTACCATAACAGTGGCCACAGCTCTGGTTCATTTTAAATATTTAAATAAAAGAAATAATTTTCTCAGTTCAAGTCCATTTTCATGGAAAAGTAGGGGGATCTCTTCTGCTTCAACTTCATCAGCGATCAAGAATGCATACGTAATTTCTTCAGCCATAGCTATCGAAACGTGGTCTGTAAACTACAGATAGCCTGATTTCGTCTACTTTCCCGGCGAGGCGCAGCTCATCTCGAACAAGCCTGTTATTTGATGAAGTGTACACTGCGAAGATCTAACGCTCCGTCAGCACAGGGAACGTCAGCAGTGTGTGACGGTTGCTTCACTGAACGGCTGCGTGTTTCACGTGTGACATCCACGCTGCCCTTTCTTTCTACATAGAGTTTGCCTTCCATAATGGCCATTTCATTTCATTATAAATGTCATTTATATTTATTTTTGACAGAAAAAGGTTAAAACGCATGTGGTAATTTGTAAATAATAGTAACAATTAAAACTCCGTCCTTTATTCATGCATGGAGACCTGCAAGTCACATCATGTTCTACAACACTGTCCTGCACATATTTCAGAATAAAAGCCTTGTGTTAGCAAATTAATTCAGTCCACAGAAAAAAATGTTTTATTTTTAAATGAAAGCAGAAAGTGTTGATTTAAAAATAAATCTTTACTTTTTTTCCATGTCCGTGACATATTCTACAGATACAGACATTGAAACTGTAGTAATGTTGCTGGTATGATGTCAATATAGAGTATAACGATAATTTTCACTGTCTGTTGTTGCTGTGAACCGCGCGGCTCGCGGTAAAAATAGGCGAGACCTCGAATCTCTAGAAGAGAGCTGACACACAGCCGAGCTGCGCTGCTCACACGGTCAGTGTGGCTGCTCTAACCTGTTAACACGGACGCTGAAATAAAAAACAACAGGTAACGCAGCCGCCACGCGCTGCTGACGTTCCCAGTGTGGACAGAGCGCAAGTGCGCAGATATCCGTCACAGTCCCTCCTCCGTGACACCTGCCTGCCTAGTGCGAGTGTTTTTTTTTTTATTATTTTACTCTGCGTTTATTAATTTTACTCTACTCTGTGTTTTGGTATTGTTTGTCTGTATGCTCGTTTCCCTCCCCCTCCTGTCCTCTCTCCTCACTACTCACCTGGACATAATCTGCAATCAACGCTCCTGCCAGCCTCCTGCAATCAGCACACCTGGCCACCATCAATCAGCAAGCTCCTCTTCACTTCATAAAGCCTCCTCCAACGGCCAGTCTGCCGGATGCTTGCCATCCATGGTTTGTCAATGTGCCACGCTTCAAGCTCCTGCAAGTGATCTTGACAGTTTTATTCCTTTTTTTTTCTCTCAAAAGGCCAAAACAGACACACATTTTTGTGTTTTTCTTATATCCATCCATTATTAAAATTCGCAATCGCTTTGACGCAGTCATCAAATGTGTAACCTCATTCTCTAAATGTTCCTCAAAACCCCACACCATTAACGCAATTCACCACGGCACTACTTTATTACAATATCTTATGCATAGATATTGAGTATTCCTTCGCAATTTTGCTTCACACACAGAGGGTGCATCCCAAGTCTCTTAATTGCATCCACGTTTCCCTCACTATCGTGGAAATTTGTAATTTTGGGCTATACAAATTGAATTGATTTGACCTCTGCTGAACCTTCTTAGTGACACTACTGATATTCTGCTCCGACTTGCGGGTGATGATTGAGCCCAGGAAGCAGAAGGACTCCAGTATCAGGTTCTCTTTATAATATCATGGTGGATTACTGGAACAAAAACATTTAACATGGTGTGCAGGCCGGACACAAAAAGTCCTCATGCCTGTTTGGTTTTGCCACACACACCCAATGATACCAAAGGCGGCATGATGTGCATTCAATCTGAAAGTAGATAGATAAATTAGATTTGTTATAAATTAAGAATGCACTCCATGTAAAAAACTTTAAAGCCTTCCTACCCAATGATCAACAGGTCCTTTTCTCCACATGCCCTGCACAGGTCTGTCAGGTTGTCTATTAAGATATTCAAATTTCACAGTGGGTTAAGTATAGGGAAATGTTACAACAACTACACTACTATAACAACTATTTGAAGCTTACCAGAATCATCCATCAGTCTCCTGGCTATTTGTGTTCTCAAAGTGTTTATGCCGTCCTCATCCACAGCAAAGTCCATGCTGCCTCCGGTTGATAGACACTCGGCTACCTTAAAATACAGATCAGTGTTATTTGAGTCCTTTTTAAAATGGGTTTAAAGTCTTACTAGGGTACATAATCTTACTTTGCAAACTAACACTCCACAAGATGTGGAATCTTGCTGACGTGGATGAGAAACTGTGTCACACATCCATTGTGATATGTTGACACTCTTTTTCTGCATGAAAGCCCTAAAGCAACTAAATGAAACACATGAGAATAAATCATGGATTTGCGTACCTTGTTGAATCCCTACATTGTTTTAATTGATAGAGGTGGCTCCAAATGGGTCGATAAGCAAAACCCGTCCTTCATTTCGATACATGGCTTTTTACAGATAGGATACTTTAACATACAAGATTCTCAGAGTTGTACATTTAGTTGCATTCATTTACGTGCACTTACTACTAGAGTCCAATGATGATTTTTACAGACAGCCCCGACCAGGGTGTCCCACTCCCTTACGTCGAGCTGCAAGTGATAATTTTAGCTTTTAAGATTGCATAATTGTAACTAAGCCTTGGGACACACCAGGAACGTCAAGAGCGAGTGGTGGCTGCGTGATACACGCGTTGGGCATTCACACCAGCTGCATTTCAGCTGCGTGTCAACAGCTTGTCTGCTGCGTTTCTGCTGCTGCTGTCAGCCCTTTCTTTCTACATAGAGTTTACCTTTTAATGGCCATTTCATTATAAATATTATTTATATTTATTTTAGACCGAGAAAGGTCTAAAATAATCCTTTTTGGCACCCACAAGCATGTAAGCATTTACAATCTACACACAAAGAATATTCACATTAACTTTCATGTTAAAGAGGAAAAATCTGAAGCAGTTTAGCAAACAATACTTACCTCACTCTCCAATTCCTTCCCAGGTGCCAGCCTCTGGACATCCGCAGTAAAAAGTTTGTACGGTCCCACTTTTGCCCACAGTATCTCCCCTTTGATTTTCAATATATCCTCGAGAGCTGGGAATTCAGAACATTTCAGTCATGCTAAAGGGGACTTGTTATTTTTTGCCAGCTTTGCAGGAATCCTCTCCTCTGGCTCTGTAAATGAAATGATTTGATCTAGGTTTGCGATGGTTTTGGTTGAGTTGTTACTCAAACTAACAACTTCTCCCTGAATTGAAGTGATTGTGAATGGTCCCTCTCTGCCAAACATTAAATAATAAGGACTGTACTGAGTTGTTAACTGCTTCTTTGTCCGTAGTCCAAACATGGTGGCTTGGAGGTACTCATCCCATTTTTTCGGTCTATTTCTGGCGAGTTTACCGAGAGAACTGAAAAATAACAGCAGGCATTTTTATATCAGTAATTTATTCCATAGCATTCATGTTGTGTAGGTGTATGATCTGCCAATTTAAAAATATGCAACTTACCTTTGGATGGTGCTATTAAGTTTCTCCACCAAACCATTGGTTTGGGGATGATGGGGGGAACAGAAGGACCGTTGAATGCCAAGGGCCTCACAGAGTCCGGCATTCACCTTAAATTCAATTTTACAGAAAAAAAGTGAGCATTTACAGTATGGCTAAATAATACGTGACGTTTCAGGACGTTCAAGAGTGTTCTACCTGGTTTTTAAACTCTGTCCCCTGGTCTGTAAGCAGTCTCTGAGGTGCACCAAATTTGTATACAAATCAAGAATACAATTGGTCACCTGCTCTGCAGACTTATTCTTCAGAGGGTAGGCCTCTGCCCACTTTGTGAAATAATCAACCATTACACAAATGTATTGATTACTACCCTCAGTTACAGCTAACCTCAATAGGTCCATGCCAACAGGTTCAAATGGCACGGTTACCTGAAAAAGTTGAACGACAATTAGAGATCTGTATGTAGTAGCACATTTAGCAACATGGGACATTCAGTCGCACAAATAACCTCACCTCTATTGGGTTGTACTGGGTCTTTCTTTAAGACTGGCCCGCTTTGCCTGGCAATCTGGACACTGAGCAACCGGAATCCAAATAATATTCAAATTAAATGTACCTAGGGCTTTGGTCAAGTACAAACAGCAGGCCTAAATGGAGGGAATATCACAAATGAATGTTTTAATAGAATTCATTTAGTTATTGCTTTTGCATTTGACAAAAATGTTTTCTTAAATAGGTCTTCATGTTAAAAAAAAAAAAAAAAAAAAACTGAAGTAAATTTGGGTGACCCTTATAACTTACCCATTTGCGGATGTCAGCTTCCATTCCAGGCCAATAATAACGGCTGATCACTGAATGGTGTGTTTTCTCAACACCACAATGTGATCCAATTGTGCTGCAGTGTAGTTCTTCAAATATTTCATTAGCCTCGGCGGCTGATAGGACCACCTTGGCCAAATGCTCCTTTTCCTTCCTGCATATGTAGTGGAGAACTCCATCTGGTCAAAAAAAGCTCAATTTAATCTTAATATAACAGAACAAAATGACTTATTGTGATTGATGGTATATAACATTAACACTTACCCTTGAGCACAAATGTTGAAGCTCTTCTTTTTATTGTGTACCTCTGCTGCTTAGTGAGGCCATCAGGTAAGCCATTATGGACTTTGAAGTCCATAATTTCTTTCACAAGTTTTTCTTCCATTATGTTTCCGTTTTCTTACTGTGTTGTCTCCTTCTTTTCTTTCTCCCTACTTCCAACACAGTCCAACTTCTCCACAACCTTATGTATGCGTTTCCATAAATTGGTGGTAATGGGCTGATTGGACAAAGGCTTGGTTTGGTGGGCTCAACCATTTTGAACCTGGTAACTTCATGTGGTTAATGCCCATGTATGGTCAACGATCACATATGGGTGTATGTTTGGGTATTCATATACTTCTGGTCATATATTAGAGCAGGGGTGGGCAATTAATTTTTACAAGGGGCCACATGAGAAACCTGAGTTGTGTTGGAGGGCCGAACCAACAATAACTTGAACTTAATTCTGCTCAGTATTAATTTTGATTAATTGATTTTAATTGTAAAAAGCATTAAATTATATATTTTTGATTAGTTGCTACTGGTAATCAGAAGAATAAGGATATTCTGTAAATATTTATATAAATATGAAATTGTGGTGTAGGTCATATAGGAAAATACTCCTATAGAAGTAATAAACAGTAAAAACAATAATTGCATCAGTGTTTCATTTTATTTTTAACATGTTAATCTTCCCAAATACTGAATAGGTGTTTTACAGTATGTTAAAGATAGGCAATTGTCAACTTGATGCAAAAAGCAATAAATGCTTTTAATGTTTTACAGTTCATTTTACTTGCTCTGAAGAAGCTATGTTGCTTGTGGTGGTGTTGGTTCATAAAACATCTGATGTGGTGCACATTTAAACACAGGATCCAGGGAGCCGTTCCAACAATTTATTAAAGTCAAGGTGTGAAGTTGGATGGCAGTTGGTGGATGATTTTTTCTATTAAGAAAAGACATTAACAGATGATATTATAAATCTCATAAATATAATACAGATTACAATTAATAAGTCAATTCATTTTAACTTACATCTTTATGCATCCACAATCTGGAATTTGCCTTTTCTCCTTCACATATTAAACTCAGGTATCTAACATAACACAAAACAATCTGTTAACTTTCAAACAATATATATCTCATTTCAACCAAATAAATTATAAAGGCACAAAAGCCACATTAAACTCACATCACTCTCTCTTTGTTCTGCCTGGAATTGTTTGGAGGGAAAGGGGAGGGTTCAGGCCTGGAGGGCAGACTTATATAACCTACGGGGGAGTGGTTTAGTCAAGTGTGCATTCTATACCATGCCTGCAGGTGGGTTAGGGACTTGTGATTTAACATGTTCAGTGGGAAAAATCCAGCCTGCTCTGGGCTTGAACAAGTGCATTGAAATCTGGCTGAATGTCTGAGGTGGATATGCGAAGGACAGCTGAGAGGTGGTCATCAGTGATAGAGGATCTGTATCTGGATTTGTTGAACTTCATCACTGAGAATGTCTGTTCACATACGTAGGTAGATCCAAAGAGGACTAGAATCTTCTGAGCATGCCTCCTCATGTGTGGAAAGTTCTCCTCTTTGAGGGAAGAGTAGAAGTCCAGTAGTGAGACTGACCTAAAGTGCTCTGCCAGAAGTGTGTCAGACTGCAGGTCAATCAGTTCCATCTGAACATCACTGGGTGCATTCTCCACACTGCAGGTGAAGGGAGAAGAAACCATGTGCATCTCACTCTCAACTGTTTTAAAGTCTTGAAATCGCCTTGAAAACTCACCATGCAGTGCTTCTAACATGGATGAGTACTTGTCGAGGTGATCAGCTGATTTTGTGGCTTCCTTCAGTGTTGGCAAGTGGGTGAGAATGTTGTCCTTCATTTGGCTTGAGAGAAGCTGCAACTTTCTCATGAAAGCCTTCACTGCGCTGTACATTTCATGTACAAAAAGGCCTCTGCACTGCAGTTTGACATTTAGTTCATTCATTAGTGCCGTCACATCTACAGCAAAACCAAGGTCAGCAATCCAGTCTGCATCTGTAAGCTGTGGAATGTCCTTTCCTTTCTTCACACAGAACTCGTGAATCTCTTTTCTCAGGTCCCAGAAACTTTTCAGTACTTTGCCCAGGCTGAGCCACCTGACAGCTGTGTGGTAGCCTATGTCACAATGTTCAGTCTCGCTTTCCTCCAAAAGTGAAACAAACTCTCTGTGATTCAATGCTCTTGCCCTGATGAAGTTAACTGTTTTAGTTACAACATCAACAACATGGTTCATTTTTAACACTGACTTACACAACACTTCCTGATGTATAATACAATGCAAAAATGTCAATTTCTGCTCAGGGTTCATTTCTTTCACTTTATCCTGCATTCTCTTCAAAAGTCCAACATTTTTCCCCGTCAGATTTGGACAACCATCCGTTGTCACACCTGCCAGCTTGTCCCATTTTAGTTCCAACTTGTCCAAACATGCATTGTGAATAAATCACTCCCGGTTGTTGTCCCTTTCATTGACTGCATGGCTGCCAGCTCCTCCGTGATTTTAAAGTCCGTAGATATCCCACGTATGAAAATGAGTAGCTGGGCAGTGTCACGTACATCGCAGCTCTCATCCAAAGCCAGGGAAAAATAGTCGAAGCTGACCGCTCTGTTCTTCAGCTGAAGTTCCAGATTCCCCGCGATGTCCTCAACCCTCCTCGTTACAGTCCGTCGCGAGAGGGGCACGTTCTCAAAAGCTCCCTTTTTCTCCGGGCATATTAGGGCAGCAGAGTCCAGCAGACACTCCTTAATGAACTCCCCGTCAGAAAACGGTTTACTTTTTCTAGCGATTTTGTGGGATATGACATAACTTGTCTTGACAGCTGCATCTCTGGATGTGCAACATTTAGTAAAAAGTCCTTGTTGGTTTTGCAGCTTAGCTAGCAAAGCATCCGACTCCTTTGCGCGCTCTTGTTCAGACAAGTTCTTGTATTTCTCCTCGTGTTTGGTCACATAGTGGCGGTTCAAATTGTAATCCTTGAACACGGCGACCTGTACACCACAAACTAAGCACACGGCTTTACCTTTGACTTCTGTAAATAGATATTTAGCTGTCCATGTCTTGTTGAAAACGCGGCATTCGGTATCGATTTTTCTTTTGCTGCCGTGGGCTGACATGTTGAGGGCTAGCTTAGCATACCAGAATCACATGTAGCTGTTTAGCGTAGTCACGTAGTCACGTAGTCACGCATGTGCGTGACTACGTAAATAAAAAAACCTTTTCAAAATAAAAGCACACAGCCGTATTGCGTGCACAGCATAAATAGGCCTATTTTTTTATTTATGTTCTAATTTACTTGACCTCACGCGGGCCAGGCAGGGACAGCCAACGGGCCGGATGTGGCCCGCGGGCCGTAAAATGCCCAGGTCTGTATTAGAGGCTAGTGTATGTTTTCTATAACTGAATTTATTGAAAGGCTAGGATAGCACCTTGAGATGTAGCATCTCACTTTCGAGGGGGTCCTATAGACACAAATACAAAAAACACATACAGACAAAACAGCATTACATAGAAAACATACACAGATACAGATAGCTTGCTCACCATCTCCCACCCAGACCCCCGGCCCTCTGCTATTATACAAGAAAAATTTGATACAATGACCATATTTAAATCAATTACATCGGCATAAAGAACAATTGCAACAGTTTGTCTTCAGTTTGTATGTAGCACAAATAAACTGAGGATCATAAGTACACACAAATTGAAAACATGAACAGGTTGTTTTAAGTGATATTCTTCACTTTTAAATTGAATAGCTACTAACATAAATATATATTTTATCTTAGAAAGAACCTGTGTTAAATGGCTGCTTTGTGTAAATAGTATGATTTCCCCTTGAGAGGGTCATATGTTGTGCAGATTGATTGGCTACAAGTGAAATTTGTTGGCCTCTCCAGAATAAAATGAACTTGAGTGTTTGACCTCTGTGTTGTTGTTGTCTGGGTCAATTCTCAATCCAGTGCATTTTTGGTCTGAAAACATTTTCTTTATCGTGCAGCTGATGCAAGATCTTCAAACTTCAATATTTCCACGTGAATACAACAACATAAACATAAACAAACACTTATTTGTGTTGTAAATCAGATGGTCTGAAGTACACAGACAGTGTGGTCACAAGTTAATCTGGCTGCCTTCTGCGTCTCAGAGCGACTACTTAGCGTATGATGTTTGAGATAAATATGACATTCACTTGCAATCATCCTAGTGCTGTCACACAAGTTGTGCTTTTGGTAGTTTGGAGTTCGAATCCCGCAAAACCTGACTTCTTTTTATTTATTTATTTTTTACTTAAAGGAATGAAGAGTTGTTCTACCTGACACATGTTTACTAAAACAGACTCCAAAGACGAATATGTGTATTTAGAAACTTGTATTACTTAAACAGGAAGAGCAACGCTGCTCTTCCTGTTTTCAACATATTCATCATAACAAGCAACGTTCCCAACGCGAGCAGAATATAGCGGACACATGAGCGTGACTGAGCTAAAAATAGCATATTTACCGTAACAAAACCGTCAGGGAAAACCGGGAATCTTGGCCGCAGATGTTGTTAATTTCTCGCCGATTTCGGATCAGATTCCTCCGGGAACGAGCGCTGTGTGAAGTTTCTGCTTTATAAACTTTTAAGTAGTTTATTTTTCACGGTAAAAAGCAGTAGCGCCGAGATGGAAGTCACTCCTCTCTTTTCCTGCTCTCTCTCTAGCTGCAGGGCGAGCTCCAGGGCGGGGAAGAAAATAACGCTGTGTTGAGGACGTTTGATTGACAGCAGAGACCAGGAAACGCTGACCAGGCTCTGAATCAGAGTTTTTCAGACAGAGGGTGAAAGGACTTTATGAAGGCAGACCCGAGGCAGACAGTATGAGAAGAATAAAGTTTTTTTTGAACACAACAGCATGTAAACATGTTCTGGTACAACATTAAAATACATCTATGAACCTGGAAATGAGCATACTATGAGACCTTTAAACAGTGTTGGCCGCGGTTGGAGGACGTAGCTGTGGTCTCCAGGGCCGGAGTCTCTGCTGTACTCTGCTCCTCTGCCTGCTTGCCTTCAGTCACACAGCACGTTTGTCCTCGCTCTTTCGCTCCACTCACGTGCATGCGCGCACACTCCACACTGCAGAAGAGTTAGTTTAGCTCTGAGAATATCTAGTGAATGTACAGTGGACGTTTGTGCAGTAATAACTGCTGCAGCTCCTCCAGACCAACAGAGGTTTCCCGTGTCTTGTGAAGTGACGGGGCTCCACAGAGAGAAACGTTATCGTCTCCAACCAAAACTCCGGTGTCTCCCCTGTTCCCTCCGGCCGCGGTCGGGAGGCTGGGGCAGGAAAAGCCAACACTAGGATTAGCATTGATTCATGGAGAGACCTTCGTCTGGTCAGCTAACATATATAAATACTATTACTATTTCCACACCAACTTCTCTTCGAACAAATCTAAAACTCCTCTTGTGTTATCTTGGGTAGTCTGGAAGCGCTCTTTTCCTCCTTTTTGGACTCCTCTTCAAGGAAACGCATCAGTGCCCCCCTTTGTGGCACGCTGTTTTCTGGGTGGGGGGACAGGTAGAGGTGGATGGCTCATCATCCAGCTCTGAAGTGCTGCTTTTTTGTGCCAGGGTGGGAAGATTCCTCTTCCTCCTCACATGACTGGCCACAAGTAGCGGCCCCAGCTCCAGATGATGAGCCACTGGGGGCCACGTCAGCCACAGCCTCATGGTTTTCCCCGACACACGAGTCCAGCAGGCCTCAATAGAGGGCCGCCTCCCGATGGCCTCGTG
The DNA here is from genome assembly GCF_043250625.1 of Sebastes fasciatus. NCBI lineage: Eukaryota > Metazoa > Chordata > Actinopteri > Perciformes > Sebastidae > Sebastes > Sebastes fasciatus. Next base: position 36,117,740 of record NC_133799.1, read on the forward strand.
CATCAGGAAATAACCACAGCCAAGTGGCTGCCGTGGCCTCTCCCCCTCTCATCTGTCCCTGTAGTTGTTGTTGGATTTTACAGCTCCTGGAAGATGTCAAACAAGGGATTTATGAGTTAGATGTAGACACACTAAACACACTACAATGCGATGCATTATCTAAAATAACAATAGTCTCAAATGCTTATTTTGTTTATGCTTATTTAATGAACTGAGCTCATAAGAAATACAATATTTAATCTTATACTTTCTCTTTAAAGCTGGACATACAATGCTGAGCCACGTCATTTGCCGTGCAGTGTACAGGGGGGACCGAGGACCCTTACAGACCGCTGCTAGCAAACAAACTTTACCTGCCCCGGAGCTTTCAAACCAATCTTTATTGACAACTGTCAACAGCCAGAACGGCCCCAAGGAGCCGACAGGCCGTGTTTTTTTTTCTATTTTACACGTACAGTGTGAGCACTAAGGTCGTGGCTGACGATCGGACCGTACAGTGTGAGCACATAAATCATGAGCTTTTGGCTTTAGATCGCAAACAATCTATTACTACTAGTCGGAATAGGCAGTACACAACAACGTTTCTAAAATGGCACAGCGTATGCCCAGCTTAAGTTGTCCCACGTTTTAGACACCTGTGTGGAGGTGAGCCGTTTCCTCATGGCCCATTAGCCTTATGGTTTCCCTGTTGAGCACAAAACATGTCAACTTATTGCATCCCAGATCCCAGACACAAGATGGTTCTATTCAATATTAATAAAAGGGCATCTCTCGTTAACGTGACAATGTCAGATCATATTCAACTGTGAGTCTCACATGCAAAGTGAGGGGAAGAGCTTAAGTGTGATTACTTATAAGTATAATACATGATAAATGGAGCACACACTTAATAGGCACGTGGACAGTTGTGATAGCGTGACATTGTATTGATTATCATAAATTGCAGCGAAATAGCACGGTCAAAACAGACATAAAACAGTTAACTCCCCCCAGGCCTTCTGAGCAGTATGCCTCTTCCCTGTGAAGAGGTGGTCATTTTCAGACCTGCGCTTTATTAATTTTTTTTGTGCCTCCGTCCGTCCCTGTTAAATGTGACATATTTCATACATGTCAGAAAAGGAAAACATTAAGCAATGTCACACATCATTTCTCTACAATGCTGTACAATGACATAACTAAACGGGTTATGGATTAAATAAATGTAAACACGTTTATTAACGTCACATTATTTAATAAAATAACATTAAATACCGGACACTTACATTTGTGCTGTTTTTCCACCATCTTGTTTAAATGCCTGACAGATGTAACTGGAGGCGAAGTCGGCGGAGTACGTCGGCTTTTAAGCTGCACGACTTCCGTGAAGGCTGCTCTCGTGTATCCTCGGTCATGGCTCCTCAGAGATCCCTCCTCGCTCCTCTGTGCAGAAATAAGAGCTTTGGGACGGTCTTCAAGACGGCGCACCAGAACAACTTCCGGTTCAAGCGAGGAGCGATGAAACGACAAATAAGACACTTGGGATGAACCCGGAGTTATATCAACCAAATCTGAAACAAATCCGATGATTGAGAAAGTTGACATAAAATGCATGAAAAACGCACAATATTCAAAATGTCATACTTCCGGTTGGGTGGAGCTAACAAAAGCCAATGTGAAATATGTCTGAAATGATGGTTACCACATTTTGTGTATATCGGAACAACTATGTCCAAACTAAGGCCATCCACGCATTAGGGGTCGCTATGGAGCCCACTAAACACGCATGAACCCAATCGCTGTCTATTCTCACATATTGTGAAGGGAAGGAAGGGCCTCCAAAACGTCCGGAGCCCCGGGGCCTCAAGTAATATTAAAGCGCCTCTGATCACATGTTGTCTATCTCGCACAACACACCTGGTAACAAATGTTTTTGCATGCCTGATCTCTGGTAATCTTCTGCAGATATGTCCAGACATCCAGCATTCACTGTGTCCAAGAGGGACATCTGATCATGTGGCTGGTGGTCATCAACTTTCCACCTCAATGAGGAAACAAATTCCTATCTGATCCACAGTTTAGACCACATTGACTTCTGTTGTGCTGACTGTGTGAAGAGTTTTGAAAAAGTGAACTCCGTAATGAGAAATGCACGTTACCATTAGTAAAAACACTGCACAATAAAAATGACTTCAAGAAGCAAAGGCTTTACTTCCTGTTTTTATGTAGTAGAAAGAAGAGAGCCAGCACAGCGCACTGCTGCAGTCTCTATAGAGAGGTATGTTGCGTGCTATCAAGTCACAATTACGCACGGACACGGCAGATCCGCTGGTTACATTAAGTGTAGTTTTGAAACACAGAACCCTCCGTGCTTATGTGCACATCAAACATGTTGTTTTGATTAACTATTCTACACAGTTCCATCAACAGACATCTCGCTCCTCCTATAACTCCCTCAGGGACCTTTCGTTCCCGTCAGTCTTTCACCCGGTGTCTCCATCCTGGACAAAATGTCGTCTGAGCGCCACATTTTTAATTATAATAGCCTACAGGTGTGTGGCTGTAGCGAGCAACATGATGTGATAGAGATTGTTCGGGTTCAAAACTAAAGTTGAAAAATAATTACGTTTCCTCTGAGGGAAACTCTCTACAGGACTCCCAAACTGTCAGTGTCATGAGGGGGATAGTCCTGTGATTAAGTAGTAGTGAATGTGATGAGTCATGATTGTCACAGCCTCTAATGTCCCCCCTTATAATAACGCCTTCTTTCTGATCCCACTCCGTGCTCCATCCTGATGAAAACGCCTATGGAACATGCGCGAGCGTGCACGTAATAATATGTAAAAAAGTAATGTTGACTTACTTTGTCACATTAGTCTTTAGTCACGTGACTCGTCGTTATCGTCAGCTCCGCGAGTCGCTATTTAGTGAAGTTAACGTCAACCACGACCGTTTCCTAAGCCTACCTTAGTGGTCGTGTTGCCTAAACCTAATTTCCTGTGAAAACAGAAGTTTAATTTGAACAGACACTATCGAGCGTATATTGATTGACATATCATCCCTGATCCGTCCAAAAGTAACGCAAGGGGGGTATCCCGTGTGTCGATCTCCGATGCCGAGGGGCGCTGACTAAGCGGCAGTATTTGAGTTATATTGAGTTAGGAGTGAGAATGTGTTGCGTCAGACGATAGCTGGTGGTTACGTGCGTTCAACCAAATCCTGCTCGAACGTGATTGGTCAATACTACTCTGACTACTTAACGGAAACCAGAATATTTTCGATGCCAAAATCTTGTCCACAGATTCTACATGTGAATGCAAAATCTGTTTATAGAGATTAGTACTCTTACTGTACAAACATGGAGGAGGAATGCCAATCTACATATGGCTGAGGTTTTCATAGTTTTAAAAACCCATTTTGGACCATCAGTTTTATTGCACCGCTTCACCTCGAGCTGAGATGATCGTATTTTGGAGGCAGAGGGGAGCAGAAAGAATGCATTAAAGGGAGATATTTCACAACACAGATTCTAGTTATTCATGTTTTGGAACTGGACCATGATGACTGTTTTAGTAATCACTGCACTCATGCACCACTCACTCACTCACTCACTCACTCACACACACACTGTGGGTGCTCAGTTACTTTCATATTACTCCCAGCGTTTGGCTCTGTGTCCAGCAGAGATTCAACAACCATGATATTTATTATTGCTCTGTGTGTCAGTGTGCTCTCAGGGCTTTCGTCCAGCCCTGTTCTGTTAAAGAATCTCATTTGTCTCTGGTAGGGACGTATCATTACCGGAGTCCCGAGCCCCCGGGAGCACTGGAGAAAGGTAACAACAGATTCCTCATTAGCAGTGACTCCAGATGCTCCACACTGAATGGTGGCTGGATGTGACCTCTTTGGCCTGAATAAGGCTTCTTGCAGGCTTTGGAGGTTCACATACAGTATGTTGTCTTTAATTTCCCCTAGTTTGTCTTGTTTATATGTCTGTTCATGGATGCCTGAACTTTAGTTTATTATTTACAGTACTGCCAAGTGGAACTGGGATATGTTTAGATTGTATTGATTCAGATTCCAACTCTGCTAATATGGTTCTTATTGAATCATGGTTCCAATTCTTGTCCTAGTATTTTAGAAGGAAAAGGAAAAAATGTCAGTATAATCCATCTTCAATTTCAGCAGTAAATCTAAAATACACCACCAAAAATGTGTTTTCAGGGATTCTGAAAGCATGTTCCTTTACAAAGTCTTTCAGTATTTGGGACAGGTTCCAATTCAAAACTCGGTCCCTTTTCTTCCCACCAAACACTACTGCTCGTTCTCACCAAGTGCTCTTTTTTCAGCTCATGCATTATTTCTTTCCTAAATAGAGTGCTCCAGGGCTGACGTATTTTTGTAGGCCAACTAGGAAATTAGCATCGCCCTGGTTCCCTGGATAAAAAGCCAAAGGGATTTTTCCATTAGGTTTTGGATTATTGCAGAAAATAAACTCTGGTAAAAAAATGTTTGATTCTTACACATTTTGTTCTGTAAAATAATCTCCACATATGAACACCACTTTTATGACTTTTGAAGTGTGAATGCAATCGCCAGAAGTAAAAGCTAACGTTAGGCTATAAACAAACTCCACCACGGTGGCATGAGCGCGTGTTAGAGTGACCGTTCGTTGTTGTTATTGTTGTATATTGCTGTGCTGCGCTCTCCCTTTTGCTCTTTTTCTTTTGGTGCGCTCTCCTGTCCCTCCGCACCGAGATGACGTCACGTCTGGGGGATCCCCTTCAGGGCAACGACTCCGGACCGCCCTCAGGTGGATGCCCTCAGTTTCCCGCCATTTGTGGTCCTGCCTCCGATACGTCACCGCTGTGTCCACCACTCCGCGGTCGGGGCGGAACCGAATCATTTAAAAGAGGACCGGAAATGAACGACACGGGTGGCTGTGATTATGCTTGATCAGTCCACCTCGTTGCTTTTTTGTGTGTGGTTACCTTTGTAGTATAGAAGCATTTGTTATTTGGTTGGAACTGGGCTAGAGAGAAGTGTGTTAGGTCACAGTAATGTGCTAGTTGGATAGGCTTTTCCTCTGTGTAATGCACTAGTTAAAGAGGTGGCTGCCATTCGTGTGTTTTGTTTATTAGTGTTGAGAGCAGTTGAAATAGAGTTTTATTTTTTGTTTATATTTAATTGTTTGCTAGCTCAGCTGTGATCCTAATTTCTAGTTTTGCAGTAGTTTTATCAAGTTATTGATTTAAGTTACATTTTATGTCAACACTTGTGTTCGCTTTTGTTTGCTGCAAATTGTTGGTAAATTGCCTGCAGCCTGTTTCTATCAATTTTAATTGTGCATTTAACAATAAACGGCTACTGTACGCCTGATACCATCGGGTCATGTTGCTTCCCTTACCCCTAGACCTAAATGGGACGTAACATAATGGGGGCTCGTCCGGGATCATTGTAACCAATTCCCAAGCTAATTGTAGTTGTTAAATTGTTTGTGGACAATCACAGTGAATTTGTCACTTTGTAGGTGACCTAATTGCTGATTGGATGATGGCTCCGTTTAACCTGGAACAGTTCATTGCTCATCCCACTTGGGAACAATTTGATCATTGTCTTAAAGATGACTTGCTAATTATCGCTAATCACTTCCAGATCTCTGTCTCTAAACAGTTGCTAAAAAAGGAGCTTAAGGCTCAACTAGTCGGTAGATTGGTGGAACTGAGGTTCTGAGACCTAAATGGGACGCAACAGCACGAGTATACACAACAAGGCTGTAAAGGAGGACGAGTCGGCGTGATGACGTTTAGTAGTCTCATTTAGCCACTTCTTTCGCAACCGCCTTTTTTAAGACACAAAGGCTTCGAGTGGGGAATTTATTGATGTATTTTATATTGTATAACAATACGTTAAAATCTCTTCAGCTTGTCTTAACAACAGACCTTATTTCAGGCATCTAACTAAAAACCCATTCAAATAACCCATTGATTTCCAGACGAGGGAACCAGAAGTACTAAAATGCTAACTCATATCCGGGTTTAGGACTCATTCCTGTAGCACTCAAACAATCACACATACAGAGAGCAAGCTACACTTTCCCAATCGGCCTCCATGTTAAAGTTCTTGAACATTAACAGACACCTTACTAAAACCATATAGGGTTCTTTGTCTTGTCCTCATAGGAGAACCCTTTTAGTTCCTGCTGGATCCTTTTATAAAGGTTCCACCTGGAGAGGTTTCTACCTAGAACCCAACATAAAGGGTTAAATCTAGAACCATTTGAGAAAGGTTCCACCCAGAACCTCCTATGAGAGGTTCTACAGAGAACCCTTCTATTGTGTGTAATGGTTTCAGAACCCTCTCTGGAGGCTGTATCCAGAACCTTTCCACCTTCTCAGGGTGCTAACAAGAACCCCTTTTATATTCTAATGGTTTTATCTAGAACCCTAAAGGCGCACAGCACTGTCGTAATGCGGTGCAAGCCACTGGAAATAATGGGTTTCAGAGTGCAGTGTTGTTCTGTCTAAAAGGGCCTTAAAGGACCAGGGCTGATGTGGTGCAACGCACCTTGGTACATCGTTCACAATCAGTTTTAGAGAGGTGTGGTCTGGGTTGTAGATGTTCCCTTTTAACAGTCAGGCTTTCAAAAATATTTGAAGAGCTGTTTCTTCCAAAAAGGGTTCTTTGGATAAAAATGGTTCTTACTGGAACCCTTAGTCTTACAAAGAATGCTTGAAAAACCCTTTCTTCAAAAAAAGGGTTCTTCAGAAGCAAATGGTACTTGGTAGAACTTCAGCCCTTCAGGAAGAATCCATTTGGAATCTCTTTTGAGAGTGTACCATGAAATTGTTCTTCACAAAGATAGCAATACTACTGCTCATGCTTCAACAAACACCATGCTTTTCCTCAGCAGGAACTGGGCATCTGGTTAGTATTGAAAGAAGAATGGATGGAGTAAAAATAATACTGCAAGAGAACCTGCTTCAGTCCACTAAAAAACTGAAGCAGTTCACCTTTCAGCAGGACAATGATCCCAAGCACAAAACCAAAGCAACACAGGAATGGTTAAACAACAAAAAGGTGAATGTTCTACAATAGCCAAGTCAAAGTCCAGATCTCAGTCCGATCACTTACCCCAAAGGACTTGAAGCTTTTATTGCAGCAAAAGCTCTACCAGATACTAATGGATAGGGGGTTGAATAATCCGTCCACACATGCACATGCAACTATCATGCAACCCTGGCAAACAGCAGGAAACGGACTCAAAAGCACGACTCAAAGACAAAGAGTACAGTTAAAGGCCGTGACACACCAAGCTGACAGTCGGCCGCTGGCGGGTTTGGGGACGTTTTTTTGCGGTGTGTCCCGCACCATCGGCTCTAGTCTGCCCGTGTCTGAGTTTTTTCGGCTGATTCAGCATGTTGAATCTGCGGCGGAGCTCGTCGGTGAGATAAATCACTGATTGCCTGTTCCGCTTAGGCGAATCAGTGCACGAGAAGAGAAACAAAAGTGAGTAAAGCAAGCCAACAAGTTAAGTCAAGTTTGGCCGAGACAAAGGCAACATGAGGCGACTCAACGATTGGCCTTTGTCACTGATGGTTCTTTGATGTCGGGTTGGTGTGTCTGGGCCTTAAGAGTCTTTACTTAGCAAGAACACAGTTGACTGTCCAAAAAGTCAGGAAATGGTACCAAAAAACACTAGGCAGAGTCAAAGTCAAGATCCAGAAACAAGGTTAGAGGACACTAGAGAACTACTCGAAAACTATCGCTTTGCACTCAGGAGTATCACTGTAGATTCTGTTTTACACTGAGCTCAGGTTCGGTCTCAGACTGCATCGAAGGCTGAAATTAATTTTCCATCTCTTTCAGGTAAGCTTACTGTGACAAATCTTCCATCGCATGTTCTGATAGTTGAAAATTCTGACTGCACCTGCACACTCACATGCATGAAAGCATGCTGCATAATGTTAACTATCTCGTGAATCCTGCATGAGGCATAACTGCACATTTTAACAGGGTTTTATTATCCAAATGATTTTGATGTTTATTGCTCATTCATTTCATTTAAACATGTCTGAAAATGTGATACAAAAAGTTAGCTCATGCTGAGACAAACTTTAAACCATTTGGATCACTGACTGTCCTCGTGCTCGAACAAGGCGTTTTTTCTCATGTCGTAAAACATTGAAATGATTAAGATACAATGCTTTCACCTGACAGCAGCGATATGCTGGTACATGCATCTAATGTACTCACAAATCTAAGCTACAGTCATATACTACTGTCTTTCTGTGTGTATGCACACACACACACAGAGGTACACACACTCATGCACTCAGAGGCATTAGATGTCATGTGGGAAGTATTATTCCTCCCTCGTGTGTAATTGCATTAATTGCTCGTCTGATGTTCTTTCTGTTCTGGTGTGTGTGCCTCTCCTGTCAGACCTGACAGCCTGTTTGATGGCTGGGACAGAGGCGCCTGCTGCCATTACAAACACACACTGCTTAGATTGCATGCAACACAAAATCTGGCACACACACAAATATGAGCCTTCGCTAACTGAGTCTTTGAACTGCAGCCAGAGCTTCATGTACGCTGATTGTCGCGTGTGTTTGCCAAGCAGTAAAATATGGGCCTCGCTTATACTCTACTCTGTCTCTTACAGAGCAGTCTATAGGGTAAGGGACCTAATTAATGTAATGACAGGTTATTGTCTCCTGTTGTTTCTCTCTCGCTCTCTCTCTCTCTCTCTCTCTGTGTGTAAGCGATGACAAATTGCAAGGAATAAAATAACACTGAGAGCTGCTCATGTTCTGCATGAAAGTGATGAATGCACACCACCTACGGCTCTCCCCAGACAGGTCTCCGCGTCAGGGACCCCATCCATCAACACTGGGACGTAGGAGGTCACTGGTCCCAGCGGCATTCCCTTCAACAGGTGTTGTGGGGACCCCCAGTAGCGTAGGTCATTCTCTACCAAAGTGGGAATGGTAACCAAGCGCCGATTGTGCTTCTTGGCATCGCAGCGGCGGCGCCAGGTAGCAGCGCCAGGTAGCGCCGCCAGGTAGTGCCGCCAGGTAACGTTAGACCCCTGCGGCCCCGCAGCAAAAGCTGGACTGGAGAGGCAGGAAACGAGGAAATACGTATTTAGAGACACGAGACGTCGTTTCCTCTGAAGCGTCACATGAAGCGACGTCTGTTTCTGATGACAGCAGCAGCTGATCACAGCTGGATCAGCTGTCAGTGGCTTTAACAGCTGTTTATGTCTGAACTGATCTAATACTAATAAAGACACGCAGTTATTATCAGTGTCAGAGCAGTAGTGTTTTCTCTCTGTAGCCTGTTACCTGTTTAACAAACACCTGCACATGAATAACAGCTGCAGTCTGTATTTCTACTGTGGACTGAGTCCTGCTTAGAGACTCAGGAACCATCTCTACTGCCACAATATCTTTATATTATTTATTCAATATTAGGGTCTGTATTTATTGATATTCTGACAGTAGAAGTTATGTATTAGGCTGAATGTTTCAGGGAAAATGTAAATGATATAACTCATATCAAACCTGACGTTCAGGAATTATAATAATAATAATAATAATAATAATATCTTGGATTTATATAGCGCCTTTCATGAAACCCAAGGACGCTTAACAAAGACATAAATAAATACAACAAATGTAACAGTAGCTAGAGGCCATAGGCCTTGGTGAAGAGGTGGGTTTTGAGGAGTCTTTTGAAGGTGTCCAGAGATGGTGCGTTGCGGAGCTCTATGGGGAGAGAGTTCCAAAGTGTGGGGGCTGTCACACTGAAGGCTCTGTCCTCAAAAGTTCTCATTCTTGTGTGAGGGACGGAGAGCTGACCCGTGCCTGAGGATCTAAGGTTCCGGGGCTGTGTGTAAGGGTGGAGGAGGTCAGATAGGTACTGAGGAGCCAGGGCGTTGAGGGATTTGTAGGTGAGGAGGAGGATTTTGTAGGTGATGCGGGACTTGACCGGGAGCCAGTGGAGGTGGATGAGGGTGGGGGTGATGTGCTTATCAGCCTCACATGTGACTGAATGGAAATGAGAATAAATGATGTAAAAGGTGTAAAAGACAGACTCTCCTTCTCTCTCTGACTTTAACTGGATCATTAATCAAAGTTAAGGGGGGAAATAACAGATCATCAAAAGAAAACTCTTTCTAATAAATGAAGAAAGTTATTGGAGGTCTGTCTATTGTCATGTCTTATAAAGCTGTTTCAGCTGTGGTGTGTGAAGCAGAGGTACTGCAGGTCCTTCTACTGCTGGAACACTTCACCATCAACATGGTCCGTTTGTTGTTCACACCTACAGTTAACACAGATTTAAACTAGATGGTGAATCAGAAGACAACTAAACTATAAAACTTTTAATCTGTGATCTGTCTTCATTCCGGTATGAAACTCCAGTGACGTTCACAGATCAGTCCGATCGGCGCAGTGTCCAATCAATAACTGATATCCAATAAGGGGGCGTGTCGGTCGGTAAAAGACTTCTGCAAAGGATACACCGGCGTATCCTCGCTTATGGTTCCTCCGGCAAGCCTCCTCGCTCCTCGAGATGCATTTTAGGAATTGGGATGTCCTTCACGATGGAGCGCTGAGATAAATTTCACACTCTCTCTTTCTCACCATCGCGTTGTAACACCTCACCTCTTCTGAGGGGGAGCAAGTGGCTGGTGGCTGCTGAGCTGTGGTTTCTCCTCATCCAGACATTTAAGGTGCTGAGGGACCAATAAAACCGGCATGCTGGGATGAGCTGTCTCCATGCGACCCTACACCCTGAGACGGCTCACCAGATTTTCTTTCCACTGGGGAAGTCCCAGTGGAAAGATGTCGACGGTGGGCCTCTGTGGGATACTGATATAACAAACACTGAGGAGATATTGTCGTCATCACAATCATCGGCACGAAGTTGAGAGAGACATAAGATGAGATAGATAACAGAGATTGGTTGAGGAAATACCAAGCACCGCCCACCAGCCGGAGCAAACGTTCTCATTTTACAGCTAAACCGTGCACTACAAGATGATTCTGAAAACATCTGAGGGGAGATATAGGCATTACAGTAACAGAATATTGATTCATATTTGATCAGCGCTGCCTAGTTTGACCGTTTGGTCGGAGTTTGCGAGTGATTGACAGCTGCCTCCGTTGAATGAACAGCCAATAGGAACGCTCTCTCAATGAAATGACCTGTGATTGGCCAGTCTCCCGTCAAGGGCTAGATGTTCTAAAGGCTCAAAACAGAGCCATGAGGAGGAGCAGAAGTCTAGTTTTCTCTCAGAACACTTGAATTTCAATATGCTGAAAGGTTATTATGGGATTGTTGCCCAATGATGCTAAAAACATTCCGCCTACTGCAGCTTTGAGCCCACCAATGGCATTTTCTTAATAAAGGACAAGCCCAAAGAAGAAGGGAGATGTACGGCAAACTCATCAATATCAAACTGAAATGTATAATGTTATTGTGGATATGTTAGATTATGTGCATGGTAAATTATCTCAGTCAAACCTCTTCTGATCAGTTTTGCTTTCATTACTTTAAGATGTGATTCCATCCTGCAGAAAAAGATCAAATGAACAGAAATCCAACTACTAAGTCCAAAACTGAAAGACACAGGACAGAACATTGAAAATAACCCATTATTAATGAATTGCATCAGTAAATGCATTAATGGATAAATATAACCAAATGTGGTTGAGATTAAAGTTTTTCTTTTGTATTACATGTAGGTTTTGTGAGAACTCCGGTCCTTATAAATAACGATGAACCCAATCATCACTTCTCAGGAGTGTCTCACATAGTCCGGTGTTCTGCTATCAGAACCTGGTTGTTCATCACAGATAGAATCATCTCTCTCTTTCTGATTGTTATTCAGTTCAAATTAGAGAATCTCATGAATCAGATAAAGATTATCTCTGTCTCTTCCCCTCCCCCACACCCCCCCACCTCCCTCCCTCAGATCTACTGACTTCATCATGTTCTCGTCACTTTCAGATTATTGTGGATGTTGCTTTTTATTTATTTTGAGCCTTCCTGATCTTTATCTTTAAAATGAAAACGTCTGATGGAGCAAGGGAGGAAAGTTTAGACTGGGGCTAAACCTTGATTCATGTTGGTCATTGAAGTGTCTCTGCTGTCATTGGTCAGCACTCCTTCACAGCCAGATGAAGCTCCGTCATATTGCTCTAAAAACAACGGGACTGCAAACCAGATGTGTGAAAAGGGATCCAGCACTACTTGGTTGTTATCAGGGTAGTTTTTTTCCCCCAACATCTTGTTTGATGTTACAGAAACAAAAGAACCGAAAAAACAAATGGAGACATAAGTCCACGTTGTTTTTCATTATATAGTTTTGTGAGATGACTCATGATGATTATGTTGTTAAATCAAGCTGCTTCAGTCAGTTCAGTAAAAAAACGACGTCTATACAAGCACCGTTCATATAGGGTTAACAGCTCAGCAGACACAGTGCGACTGTTATCACCTTGTTTGTTTCTGTGGTTTTCTGAATGTCTTTTCATGAGCTTTTAAACCTGCAGTAGGCGGAATGTTTTTTGCTTCATTGAGCAAACATCCCATAATAACCTTTCAGCATATTGTAATTCAAGTGTTCTGAGAGAAAACTAGACTTCTGCTCCTCCTCATGGCTCTGTTTTCAGGCTTTAGAAAATCTAGCCTGTGACAGGAGACTTTGACCAATCACAGGTCATTTCAGAGAGAGAGCGTTCCTATTGGCTGTTCATTCAACGGAGGCAGCTATCAATCACTTGTGAAGTCCGATCAAGCGGTCAAACTAGGCAGCGCTGATCAAATATTAATCAGATGTTCTCAGAGTCATCTTGTAGTGCACTGTTTAGCTGTAAAATGAGAATGTTTGCTCCGGCTGCTGGGCGGTGCTTGGTATTTCCTCAAGTGATCTCAACATGGCGGCCAGTTTCTGAGAACATCTGAAGAGAGAAATAGAGATTACAGTAACAGAATAATGATTCATGATTGTGTGCCTCGGATTATCTTTGAAGGAGACTTGCATTTTGTACTTTTTTGAGACCATATTCCTCCCATGCAATGAGCCTTTCACAAGACTGAATGAGAATAATGATTCATATTTGATCAGCGCTGCCTAGTTTGACCGTTTGTCGGAGTTCGTGAGTGATTGACAGCTGCTCAGAGACGGCAAGGCTCCAGCTCGGCTCTGATTGGTTGTTTTCCTCCGGTCTGTGAAATCTTACAGATGCCATTAGGAGCACCAGAGGACAACGGAGGACACAGATTACCTGTCTCATGCACTACTGTCAGGATGTAGTCACTGTTTTATAATAATTCATATTATCTTATAATCTTTTTTTTTATCATATTTGCTCCAATTCTACCCACTGCTGCTGTAAAGAGGAAGTAATGTACGGTGGAACGGTGCTCTCAGGCACCAGTTAGGAGCTCAACTGCTAAAAGCTTCTGATTGGGTCAGTGACACAAAGTGATTCAGTAACAGCCCGTTCACTTTAAAGGTGTCAAGTTGAGTTATGCAGTAGTTTGTCAGTAAAGCAAAATCATTTTGATTTGCTGGATTGGAGGAGTCAAAGACAAACATGCACCAGATGATCAGAAACCTGCATAATGCCAGAATATCAACGACCCAGTTTCTCTGTTTGATGTGAACATCATATACTGAATATGATGAAAACCAGGATAAGATTTAAAACCAGCATAGTAGTGTGCATCTATCTGTCATTAATAGGAGTTCTTTTCTCTGGCCTTCTTCTTGCATTTTGTTATATATATTTTGCTATTTAATATTTATGTCGAGCACAGTACTGGAGGGGGCCACAAAGCATTTCATTGCACAACGTAGATTTATGTTAACCTTGAAACTTCATATCATCTCCTCCTTCCTGCTGACCAACCAGCCCAGTCGCACAGCAGTTCGTGGCATAGTCACGAAATTTAATGTATTGATTTGTGTACGTAGACACGACTTTCACGTTTCTTTCGTGATGGTTAACACAAAGTCAGTTCTGATGTAATCCATGTAAGAGAGCGGTATAAAGTATAAAGAGTGGTGAACAAAAAACACAGGCCTTTCACCCAGGAGAGCGGTGTTCGTGTCCCGTGTGAAACCAAAAGTCAAAGTTGATTTATTTGTCACATAACTTCCGTACTTAAGTCACAGCCCTTCTGGAGTTATTTTAACCCAAACCGGGATCTTTTCCTAAAGCTATCTAAGTTTTTTGACTAAGCATTGCCAAGGTCAATCTATTCCTAAACCTAAATAAGTCGTTTTATTTTGAAAAGACTGGAGTGGAGATTGACTTATGCCTCACGTGTTGCTGGACATTCGTAGAAAAACTGTTTCACAAACTGCCATGAGAGTGTGTTGGACCACCACACACACACATTCCTACATTACCAACAGTGGACTATCATGCTACTCCAGCCAAGTGTGGCCCTCTGTTTCTGGTCATTATAATATATATATATATATATATATATATATATATATATACTATAATATATATATATATATATATATATATTATAATATATTATTATTTTTTAAGAAATTTGTGTTTCAAGAGACTGGTTTCTTCACTAAGTAGCCTGTTTAAAAACCCCTCTACAGTCTGAAAGACTGTCTGGGGCTGCAAGCCATTCATGCAGTCATTAAAATCCTATTGCTGAGCATGGACTTAAACACTCACACACATGCAAGACATCTCTTGGCTGAAATAATAAAAACAAAATCAGGGTTTTAGACATGATTTTAGCACGATTGGGAACTTCCAAAATGTCCCCTGTTGGCTTAGTCCACTGTTGAATAGGAAGGTAAGTGTGACTGCTGTCTACAGTACTCCTCTCAATACTGGACCAATTTAAAAAAATGCTGTCCCCCATTAGACACTAAAACATGGGAAAATAGGGACCAGGTTGAAAAATACCAAAGTTGACCTTTAGCCTTTAACCTGAGACTTTGACATTAATTTGAGACTTACTTTAACCTGCAAAACAGTGACTTTGTCTGTCCCGTGGTGAAAAACAGTGTGTATTATGAACAGACAGTGAACAGACAGATAGATCTTGAGCAGTAATCTTGTTTGTCATTAACTGTTGGGCCCACACATGCATAACTCTCCCTGTTGCTTAATAGGGTGTGTGTGTTTGTTTGCTTGCTTGCAAGCTGAGTGTGTCTTGCAGGAATTCACTGGCTGCAGTCTAGACAGCTGATCCCCGTCTGTCCTCTCCCAGGATCCCAAAAAACAAAACTGTTGCAACACTAAACGTCTCCTCAGAACTAGTTGACCTGGTCTGAAAGTAAAAGGAGCGGTCCACTGAAACTGAACGAAACCACTCCATGAGCTACATAAACGGACACATTTAAAAAAATTGTCATGTTATATTTGCAGTTTCACAAAGAGCTTTGCTTTGACCACATCAAAAAATACACTTAGGGAACTGTCAGTTTACATTTTGAGAACTGCCTGTAAACATCTACTCAGATATGAACCTGCAACCCCTCGTCTCCGTCAAAATTACGTTCCCATACAACTAAACTGCATTCTCATTTAGGTTACGAGGAAAATGTATTTTCTCCCGGAAAACGGTGGGAGTTTTAAACACGTGGTTGAAGTTGTAAATTGAGAAAAAACAAAACAAAAACACAACAAAACTACTTGGTTATATTTAGTAAATCATCATGATTTGGCTTAAAATAGGTACGTTTGTTACGTTATTTTATTATTCCGCCCCCTTTTTTAGAGGGGTAGTGGTGGGGGGGCAGGGGATGTTCAGGGGGAGATAAAGAGTCAGTAGATATCACATAGAAGTGGTGTACATCATCTGAAAGCTGGAACCTGAAGATTAATTTGAGATGCAGCTCAGTGCTGTGTGTCAAATTGTTCTTGTCATTAATCAGAAATAATCATTAATTAATTCAAATAAATAGTAAAAGTGTATAAGGGTTTAGAACATTATGATAGATTGAGGAACACCATAGAAAAAGCCATGCTGTGATTTGGTATCAAAAACTTTTGACATTTGGAGATTTCAGTGATTGGATGGTGAGCACTTCTGTTCTGGAATATAAAATAAGATCAAATGTACATTTATTAATTCCTGAGGGAAATTCGGGGAAAACCAAGAAAGCCATCCATCCTCTGAATGTTCTAGGTCTCTAGTCTGATCCATCCATCCTCTGAATGCTCTAGGTCTCTAGTCTGATCCATCCATCCTCTGAATGCTCTAGGTCTCTAGTCTGATCCATCCATCCTCTGAATGCTCTAGGTCTCTAGTCTGATCCATCCATCCTCTGAATGCTCTAGGTCTCTAGTCTGATCCATCCATCCTCTGAATGTGTTCTGTACCCATAGAACCCATTTTCATTCACATATCTGGAGGTAAAAATTTAGTGTAATTTCATAGCGATATTTATCGTTCTTACCGACTTGGTTGGTAACAATAGATTCCTTAGGTTTTCTAGACAGGAGGAAAACCAACCCACGGTGTCATGTTATTTCTTGTATTTTTTCTGTATGAACTCAGTGCTGCTTGATATACTGTATGTGCTCTCATGTTCCTCATTTTATCATATATTATTTATATATTATATTATATATATTAGTTATATGGGATTTAGATTTTTAAAATTTTTACTCTGTAAATCTTTTAATCTGGAAAGAACTTTGTGCTTAAATGTTATATAAATTATTATAATTATTACTACACTAGTTGCCTAGGTTACGTATCTCTACTTTCTTATGTAAAACTAAAAACTAAGCAGTAAAACAATGGCTTATGAGATTTCTTAAAAACAATCACTGCATCCTCAGGGTGGGAATAAACCTTGTGTGTGTGATGTCACTAGAACCTGTCTGTAAACTGCCAGTACAGCAGTCCGTTGTCCACACCGAGATCCAGAGCAGCACGTCGGGCCGCCGCACGTCTCCGTAGCTCCGCTGTGGGTCCGGCCCGGACAACTGACGGCGAGCCCCCTCTCTCCATCCACCGTTGAGGCATTTTAATTAGACTTTATTAAATAATGGATTTTTTCCAAAGAAGAGAGAAAAAATATTTTATAAATGTTACTGAGATTTGGTCATGGTTTATTTCAACCAATTACTTGTTTTTTATATTTTGATCTCCCTCTTGCCTCTCAAAAAAATAGAGGAGGAGCAACCTCCTCTGCCTCTATGGACCAGCGTCTTCACTCTTGCTCACCTGAGCCCCCCTCAAACCTCTGAAAGACAGAATAGCGGCCGGGCCGTCAGATTGTTAAGGGGTTAAAATAAGTGAACATTGTCCTTTGGTTTAACATGGGACACGAACATCATAACATAATCTGGGAGAAAACACGTTTCCTTTCCTTCTCTTTTGTTCTGTAATTCAGTTGTGGTTTGTGCCAAATGTAACTGTAAAATAAACCGTTTTGACAGTGAGGAACTACTCTTAGGTAGGAGGCAACCGCACAATGTATGGCGGTTGTGCCTGGCATCTCCTAGGTTAGAATATGTGTAACTGTGTGAATCATGGCGTGTCTGCTAATTCAAGTCTTCATTCACCAGAGCCAGTCCAGTCCTGTTTCATCAGGCTCATCAGGTCTGTCCTGATGGATCACTCTGATGGCGTGACTGTGTATGATCTTCACCTCAACCTTGGCAATTTATTTGTTGGTGCTGCCAATCCACTTAATAGGTAACTTAATCCCAGTTTTAGCTGCTGGAACAGTCATGATGCTGTCACAGCTGAGCAGATTTATCTGACACATCCGGCTCAGAGATCAGCATTAGCATTAGCATTAGCCATATCAACTGTCAATAAAGGTCATGTTATCAGTAATGTGAGCCTTGTTACTTTTGTGTTACTTTTATATCAGCACTCAAATGGTGTACGAAAAACTGGAACTTGATAATAAATGTGGAGATTACTGATTTTCATGTCTTCTTGTGGTCGGCATGGAAAATGGAACCTGACTCGACTGTTATCAGGCCATTAAATAGGAGTTATCAGTCGTTATAAGCACCATAGTTGTGGGTCATTAGGGGCGTTCTAACATGTTGTAAAACTGAAGGAAATGTCACGTTTTTAACACAAACAAAAAGTCTTTAGGTTTAAGACAGTTAGGTTTAAGCAACAAAACTACAACATCTTTATGTTTAGGCAATAAAACTACAACTTCTTTATCTTTAGGCAAAAAAACTGTTACATTAAAAAATACAACTTTTTTTAGGTTTAGGCAAAAAAAAAAAAGTTAGGTTTAGGCAACAAAACTATAACTTCTTTAGGTTTAGGCAAAAAATAAAATAAAATGAAAAACAGTTGGGTTTAGGCAATAAAACTGCAACTTTTTTAGGTTTAGGCAATAAAACTACAACTCCTTTATGTTTAAGCAAAAAAAAACACTTGGTTAAGTTTAAGAAAAAACATTGTGTTTCGGCTTAAAATAAACTACGAACACAAAGACAACAAGTAGTTGGTTTCACACAGGATGCGAACTCCAGGGTGAAAACCCTGTGTATTGTCTCGCATCCATCCATCCTTGATCTCCACCCCTATTCTGTCTGTACTACAACGCCTGACTTTCACTTCAGCTCTTGTCATAATTTGTATGGTCGCTAGGGGTCGCTATCCTGTTCTTTTATACCTTCCTTCGATAATCTATCATGTGAATAGATGATAAAACCTACTAGTGGGTGTAGTAGGCCCCTATTGAACCACATTTATGGAGCTTATAGCGACTGATAACGCCTATTTAACAGTCTAAAAATGTACTCTGGTATATTCACCAAGCTTGCCTAGAGGCCTATTGAATTACAATAAATCAGCTTACCAACTTATCAATTTGTCTACCTACACAGTGACTACAGAATTGGCATGGAGACAAGGACCACTAGTGCATGCTAGAGTGCTAGCATAGAGCTAGCTGTCACTCAACAAGTACCCTAAAGCAGAGGTTCTCAAAGTTTTTTGGGTCACGGCCCCCGTACAGGAGAGAACATTTTCCACCGACCCCTTCTTGATGGTAACACTGAGTAAGCATGATGCTTACTACCATTTGTACTCTTTATGCCATTGGAACTAGTTGTAGTCTAAAACGTTTCAACCTAAATACTTCAGACATGCTTCATAGTGATAAACAGAAACACATTTTGAATCATGTTAAGATAAGATGAGATAATCCTTTATTAGTTCTGCAGCGGGGAATTTAATGATAGAGCACAATTTTATAATTTATATAGCAAATTATTTCATGGACCCCCTGAGTGGCACGGTCCCCTGGGGGTCACTGGACCGCACTTTGAGAATCACTGACCTAAAGTATTACAGTGTTGCCATGTATTACTTAACACGGTGTAGGCAAGTCCCCAAGAAGAGCGCCAGGTTTTGAAGCAAATTTTACTTTGTGTCTGTCACGTGATGCCATTGCACCCAAAAATACTTTCCCCATAGACTTACATTGGGAAAGAGACGTCTGTAAATCAGTGGATCATTTTTCTTTAGGTAAATCAACTTCCCAGTACGAACACTCTAATAGCCCTTATTTAAATCACTAGGTCCTAAAAGTTGTAGAATGCACTAACAGCTGAATCCAAAGTTATTTCCCTTCCACCATTCATGTGAATGAGACCCAGACCGAGAGCTGGAGCGAGGGCTGGGAGGTGGAGTAAAAGGAAACACTACTGCGCCTGCTGTAGGGGCCCAATGGATGCGGAAGATCGATGGAAGATCTGGGTACTACTGTATATCACTCAGCAGTCGGGCCACTTTGGCTTCATGCACCACTGAGCAACTCTCATAGGAATGAATGGGAGCCCGCCTCCAACGCTGTATCCAGTTCAGTGGACGGGGGCAGCAGCAAAACGTATTTTAGCCACCTACAGTAAAAGAAAGGCCCACCTTAAAAAAGAAACGCTAACCATTAAAGTGTACACTACATTGAGAATATTTTCACCGCTTTATCTTACCGTCAGACAGTCCTCTCCAACGGGGAACTGAACTGAAAGTGAAACTTATCTGTGCTCTCTTCAAAGCCACCAGACTCCGTTGACAGAAACAGTATATATGCGTTTCACTTTGAGCCTTTCTTTTAGGTGTCTAAAATATGTTTTGCTGCTGCCACCTCTATTCTCTAGAAGAGACGCGTCTCAGCTGTGACTTCTCTAGAGAATAGAGGTCTCGCCTATTGACACGTGCCGTGCGTCTCACAGCAACAATAGACAGTGAAAATGATCTATTTTGGCAGTGTGGCTGCTCTAACCTGTTAACAGGGACGGCGTAATAAAAAACAACAGGTAACGCAGCCGCCACACGCTCCTGACGTTCCTAGTGTGTCCGGGCTGTAATAGTGTGCAGGTGATTCAGCCTGGGGGTGAGAGTTTCCTACATGCTGTCTGCTGTGCTGCAAAACCAAACAGTTACAGGCCCTTTGGATGCCTCTAATAACTCCTTCACACGGTACTCTCACTCATCGTAAAGTTCAAGCATAGAGCACTGGAGTTTACGACCACAAAGGTGAGTTAAGGTTTACATTTTCGTCAACGGCTAACTTGACAGATGGGACGCCGTTCAGAAAACTACAGCATCCTTCACAACTCCTCGCCACCTGCTCTTAACCTTACGACGAGGGCACGTCCTGGCTGTTTACATGTTGCTGCGGTATCGTGGGAGTACACATAATAAGCCAGTGACATTTATAAAGCGTAATGAGCTCAGTGACAGACAAACTATGAGAGCATTACTGGCTAAGCCACAGGTACGCTTGCTATGCAGACAGCAGATGATTTGTAATGCTACCAGCTTTGTCCTGTCGGCGTGAGCTGCTGGAGTTTACGACAGAGCTCTGTGACACAAATAGGCTGCAGCTCGTGGGAATCTACTACGGACGGAATGTGACCATGCGGAAGAACTCAGGAATCCTAAACATGCAGCTCACCTGAACGGCACAGCCAGACACAAAAGACTAGAATAGACTAGAATATACCAGAGCAAACTGTCTTACAGGCCTCTATCATTCCACGCTCAAATGAGATGGAAACACAAGGAACATGTTTAGCTTCCTATTGATTCAGGGGACCCAGCCAGAGGTCCTCAACTGATGGAGGGGCTCTGTTTCCAAAGCACACTACGGTGGAGAATATTGACTTTAATGGACTTATTAGCACATGTTAGAGGAATAATATTGTCTCGGCAGACTTCAAAGACCAGAAAGAGAGTCCGGTTTCAGCGTCTGACCGTAGGTAACGTTGTGGTATCAGGGGAGGTGAAGTGAGAGAGGACGACAGGACACTGACCTGTGTGTGATTGAGGTCTCCTTCTGTTTTCTGGAACATTAAACATGAAGGGAAAGCCCTTCTGAATGGTTCCTTCCTTTGTGTTTGTATTTATGTGTATACTGTAAAGGCTCGCCCACACTAAAAGATTTTTCAAATCTTAACACATTTTGAAAATGTGAAAGAGCCCACACATAACGACATGTTATGTTCAATTTAAGGTTTGTTCTTATAGTGTGTGGAGAGCAACGATTGGGCCAAAACACCACACACACCAACCTAACAGATTCATTCATGAACAACAAGAGTTCTGACTAAAAAAAACGGAAATCTCGCAAAATCTCTCACGATCAGACGTGTAAACAAACGATGTTAGTTTTTACTTTGAACTGAAAAATTCACGAAGGATGGATGGATGAAGTCATGGAGACACTTTAAATAAACCAGTAGCTCCTCCATCTCTGAGCTCCATTTTACTACTACTTTATGCTTCGCGTTTTGCATTAGCTCATGAATTAGCCGCGGCCGCCATGACTACGGCGGTGGTTGTCCTTCCGTTTCTTCAGTCAGCTTGGTTCTATCGTTCTTTCTCACGTGACTGCGTCATCGGCTGTCCTCGGGGTTCCCCCCACACGCAACAGGATATCCCATCGTAAATATTAAATATGTTTAATGTTTACCATTTGAGATCGGTGCGGCCAGGATGGACTTCTGAGCAGATCGGGGGATGTAAAAACACTCTTAACATACCTCACACCCCCACAGGAATATCTGGAAAGATCATCTCTAGAACCATCAAACACATCGGGGCTTTGTTGACGATTTGTCGGGAGGAATCAGGCCCAAAATGGGCTTGATTCTCGTGTAGTGTGTACCCGGCATTAATGACCAATGGGATTTGCTTGGACATATTAGTGTGTGTGTGTGTGTGTGTGTGTGTGTGTGTGTATATGTGTGTTGAGATGGTGATGTTTCAAACTGGTTGGGGTCTCAGCCTTAGAGCAGCGGTGAATTTATTAAACAAACCTGATGGTTGGAATTTGTTTTCTGTAGCCCCTCTCTCTCCACCTGCTGTCTGGGAATGTTAACCAGCTGTGGGAACACACACACACACACACACACACACACACACACACACACACACACACACATACACATCATGCATGTCAGACTTGTCATAATAAATCAAAAAGGGTCCGTGCATAATAATAATAATTATGCACGTTGCGTTTACCGTCACATGGCAGATTGAGATTTTAAAAACCCAAATGGTTTCTTTTAAGATACAGATTGATTATTTCCTATATTGTAGTGATCAGAGAGAGAGAGAAAAAAGTGAATAATGTATAAACGTTAGGCCTCTCCTAAATACAATAAGTGCTGTTGAATTCCAAGTGTATTTGAACCTTTGCATCAGTGCCATTCTTAGGCCATTTAAATAACTGAAAATATGGATAAATAACAACAAATGAATACATGACAATATAACACACGCACACACACACACACACACACACAATAACACATTTTTATTGCTACCTTGTGTATAAAGTATGCCTTATTTCTGTCTTTTTACCCATGGACGTTTGATGTTTTTTTTTTCCCTTTCTTTCAATCTTGATGTCTTTATTTGGGCTGTCAATTGATTAAAACATTTAATCGCGATTAATCACAATTATTTTTTATTTTAATCTGTTCAAAATGTACCTTTAAGGGAGATTTGTCAAGTATTTAATCCTCCTCAACATGGTAGTGGACAAATATGCTGCTTTATGCAAATGTATGTAAATATCTATTATTGGAAATCAATTAACAACAAAAAACAATGACAGATATTGTCCAGAAACCCTCACAGGTACTGCATTTAACATAAAACAATATGCTCAAATCATAACATGACAAACAACAGCTGTCAGTGTGTCAGTGTGCTGACTTGACTATGACTTGCCCCAAACTGCATGTGATTATCATAAAGTGGGCATGTCTGTAAAGGGGAGACTCGTGGGTACCCATAGAACCCATTTACATTCACACATCTGGAGGTCAGAGGTCAAGGGACCCCTTTGAAAATGGACATGCCAGTTTTTCCTCGCCAAAGTTTTGCCAAAGTTTGGAGCATTTTTTTAGCCTCCTTAACGGAAAGCTATAACATGGTTGGTACCGATGGATTCATCAGGTTTTCTAGTTTCATATGATACCAGGATCTTCACTCTAGCTTTAAAACTGAGCCGCTCCAACCTATAAATTGCAAGACGGTCAATGCGTTACAGAAATCAGTACCATTAAAACAAATTTGACGCGTTATTATTATCGCGTTAACTTTGACAGCCCTGGTTTTGATGTTTCTTGTTTTGTGGTATTGTGTGTTTGTGTCGGGATCCCAATGAATCCATGTTAGTTGTATATAATTTAAGATATCTGATTTACATGTTTTACATTTACATTTGACCATTCTAGACTGTAATAAATTACTGAGCTATTTTAAAGGCTTCAGTATTCTTAAAAGTCAACTTGCACATAACATATGTCGTCTGACAATGTCCAAAGGTTAAAGCACTTCAATCACACAGATATACTGTTCCTCTCCTGTTCTGACTGGTTGGTGGATTCCAAATGAATCGCCTCAAAAAAGCATCAAAACTGATTACATGATATTTGTGGGCTTTAGTATCAAAGCAACTGTACAGTGTGTTGCCATTTTACAGCAGCAGTCGCAGGTAAAAGGCTTCACTGTGTCCGTGTTGTTTTCCCAGCACTGCTTGTATATTCAGTGGGCAGTTGCCTGAAGAAAAGTCAAAACAAACACATTCCTGTGCAGTTGTAACAGGTGTGTGCAGCTACTGGTGGCTTGGTAGGAAGGCCAGAGCCTCCACAGCAGTATCATAACCTACAAACACTGGTAGCCTGTGTGTTTCCATCAGGAGACGGGGATCGAACGGGAGACGTCGGCTCTTTGATCCCAGCGTTGTCCCAGCGTTGTCCCACCTCTTGGTGGTTATGTTCACCCTGAGAGCGGCAGGGGTGGAAGGAAGGAATTACATGGACCCTTGTTTTTACTTTGAAGTATTTTTTTTATAGTAAGTATTGTACTTTGCTTCATGTTTACTGGCTGAATGTCAGGAGGTGTGAGAGGTGGGTCGGGCTTAGCAGTCCGTGAACAGTACAACAATGCACACATAATGAATAATTATGTCATTATGGGTTATGGTTTGCATTATTGTACCTTGGCAAAGGTAAAAAAATATATATATTTGCCTCTACCTTATTAATCACTGCTTAATGCACAATGATGTGACTGCAGAGCCTCATTTAGCTTAAGGATAGACTGAGTGATCACACCCTCCACTACATCCATGGTTATGGAGTTATTGAAGAAAATGATTATTTCTTGTGTAGCCCAGGTCTGTCCCAGATGTGTGTTCCAGTGTCAGTGTTGAGGAATGTATGCAGTTGCCACAGGTCTAAACACTGCCCACTCACTGCGGTGTGGAACGGTTTACATTCCCATTACAGGATATGTGTGTGTCTGGCTTAGAGTTCCCTCTGTGTGCATGTCTGAGTATGGCATTATTGCCAACTACCAACCCACTCTTGCTGTCTGGTGTGAGGCATGACTCATAACACATACTCTCACACACAAATACCACTTTTATGAATGCTTGTATGTGTCAGCTGGGCTCGGTTCCAGCACCCTGTCAGATGATACAGTAGCCATATCAGCAAGATGAAATACAGCCTTAACCCTCGGAGACCCACAATACACCCATTTTTGTTTTTTTTAAGCTGGGACAGGGGGTCTTTAGGGGTAGATAGCAGGTCAACAGTAGATGTCACATAGAAGTGGTGTACAGAATAGATTAATTTCTTAGGTCAAGGGACCCCTTTGAAAATGGACATGCCAGTTTTTCCTCGCCAAAATTTAGCCCAACTTAGGAGCGTTATTTAACTTCCTTCATGACAAGCTAGCATGACATGGTTGGTGCGGGTCTCAGAGGGTTAAAGGTCAGTGAGCTGGATAGAGCCGATGAGAAGGTGGGTTAACTTGCTCCCCATCGTCGAGGGTGTGTAAGAAAACAACTGGCTCTCCCATGCCTTGTATGAAAGCATGCTTTTGAAGAATGTTTTCATACATGGATGGATCGGTTTCATGTGTCCACAAAGTGAGCAAGTGTGTCAGAATGTGAAGGTGAGCAGCCACTCCTTATTGCTGCTACACACACAGGAACAACAGACAGTGGTGAGTCCATCTGATACAAGACAGCTGTCATCATCATTATCAGCTTGGCAGTTTTACTATGTGTGAAAACGACTGTCTCATCATCTGCTGTTTTATTGCAGGGGAGAACGTACAAGGTAAAGTATAGGCAGTTGCAGATTGTAGTGGAATATGCAAAAAGATGGAATCAATCACTTTTGAAATGAGTAAGTAGTCAGAAAATATACTGTAATGTATATCAACACATTCTCACTCCCAGCTCATCAAATACCGCCGCTTGGTCAGCGCCCCTCGGCATCGGAGACTGATGCTCGGAGTATCCCTCTTGCATTACTTTTGGACACACCAGGGACGGCGTGTCAACACATGCATAGTGTCCTTTCAAAATATACTTCCGTTTTCACAGGAAGTTAGGTTTAGGCAACACAAACACTTAGGGTTAGGGTTATGAAACGGTCATGGTTGACGTTAACTTCACTAACAACTCACGAGACTGACGATACCGACGAGTCACGTGACTAAAGACTGACGTGACAAAATAAGTCAACGTTACTTTTAGTTTCACACGGGACACGAACACTTCCTGGTTGAAAGTCTTGTGTTTGTTTGACTCATCCACCGGCCCTTCCACCCTCAGCGGACTATCAAACTATTAATACTACGTCACTGCGCTCCGACCGTCGAATAACGCCACGGGTGGGTTTACATTGGAGTTAGTTGAAAGCCCGGTTAGTCACATATTGTCGCTAAAGGGTGCCTCTGTGTGGCGGTTTTCCGATGCGGCGGGGTGCTGCCCAATCAGCACTATTTGACGAGTTGGGAGTGAGGATGGGTTGTGTATTTATTGCCCCTGGTCACAACAGAACAGGAACCGACCAGCATTGACTGCGGTGTGTGATCAGCTTCAACACCGCACTCTCCTTTTTACTTTTCCAAGTAAGCCTCCATTTATATTAAATACATTCATATTTATTTCTAAAAGCTCTATTCTTTATATGTTTTGACAGTCTGTGAGTTCATGTGAACAGTGACATTAATCTCATATGACCAGTATGTGTTAGAAATAACCAAACCTGTAAGTCATATCTATACCATGGTGACCACATTCTATCAGTTTCAGTGCTTCAGCTTAGCACAAGTGAGTATTTTCAAGTCCTCTGCTGTTTTCCCTGACTTAGTGTGAAGTCTGCTCTCTGATCCAGTGTTTCTCATGGTTTCCAGGTTCCGTTTAGCACTCCGTACTCACACACCAAATTATGGTTCGACTGAGAGCTGCTTTTCCCCCTCACCCTGGTTCCCTGTCTGGTTTAATAGCGGTGCCATTTTTGTAACCTGCTGAAAGAGCGAGTGACAGAGGAAGGGTAATTGTGAAAGGGAGACAAAGGACTGACATGGGGAAAAAGAGTAGAAGAGATGGTGTGAGAGAATCAACCTGATCTCATGGGAAGGCATGTCATAACCACGCCACTGGCTTAACGTTGTGAAACAGCCGCAGTTATGTTTAGGCAACAAAACCACTCAGTTAGGTTTAGGAAGAACGTCATGGTTGGGCTTAATATAACTACATAAACTAGGTAAACTATATACGTAAACATCATAAATACGTTACAAAAAAACATGTCGCAAAGCCCACTAACATAACTTCAAAATAACAGAACCACAGTTTGGGACACAAACGCCGGTCTGCTGGTTGAAAGTCTATCTATCACTTTTAATTAGGGATGCACCGATAAAAAAAATTTCAGACCGAGTACAAGTACACATTTGGGTACTCGCCGATACCGAGTACCTATACGAGTACTTCTCTGTGCCAAAAGACCCTCGTTAACAGCCAGCTGGAGGGTACGAGCGACACACGGCAGGCTGGGCAGGCTGGGCAGGCTGGGGAGTCCCGCCACGACCGGGTCTATGTCGGCTTGGAAAGACACGGGGCGAATGTGCTTCCCAGGGCCATGGACAAAGTGTCAGCGGGGCGGACTGTCAGCGAGGCGGACTGTCCTCAGTGTGCCCCAACCGTGGCGTGCCCCCAGGGCGGGGCTCAGGCCACGTAAAAGGCACCAGGGGTCTGCGGCGATGTCTGCAACCCACCCAACCGGCTTTGAAACATGGGCCAAGGACTCTAATCAGAGGGTGCAAGCAAAACCCCGTGGCGCAAGGAAAGTGAGGGCCGGCGCACGCCAGCTGAGCCCGCACCGTCGAGGAGGTGGAGCGTGAGCGCGTGCGATAGGACCCGAAAGATGGTGACGTTAACGTCACGCTGCCGTAAAGTGGTATCGGTGCCGTTGTATCGGAGCCGTTTTGCGAGTACGAGTACATGTGCACGGTGCATCCCTACCTTTAATTCTACGTCACTAGCTCTGAGCGTAGCATATTCACGTGGATGCGTTTGCATTCCAGCCAGTACAGACTACATCGCGTGTAAAGACACGCCAAAAGCAACCAAGGCTTTGTTAAAATGACTAACAAATTACCGTGTCATTCATACATCATTTGGACCAACCGGACTGGAGAAAATACAGGAATTCTCAGCCTTGGTGTTGTATGACTTGTGCATGTTGGAATGCAAGTGTCTGTGTGAGTATCTGTATGAGCAACATGTTTTTACCGCAGTTTGGCCGGGATATACTTGATCAGAACTAGTTCTTATGATGTGCTGTCTGACCACATAAGGAATGAAAGTATTAAAGATCACATATTATAATCCTTTTTAATAAGTTAATTTAGGTCTCAGATGTCTCCAAACCGTGTCTTTGAAGTGTTTTGTTAAAAAAAAAAAAATCAGATCACTCACCCTAGCATGTCTATATTCCCCTCAGTCTCAGCCCTGTTCCAAAAGTGCTGATTCTGTGTCTACAGCTTAAAATGAAAATGAGCTGCTGCTCCCCACCGTGGATGTATAAAGAGAACTGGATACAGCGTTGGAGGTGGGCTCCCTGTTACGGTCTCGTTGTGTCCAGAGGACATTGGACTTTTCCTTTTTTGTTAAGATCTTATGTTCCTCTTTTTAGTCTATTAGTTCTGTAGTAGTGATTTGGGTTTCTTGGATTTGGGTTTTCTGTTTTCTGTTTTCTGTTATCCGCTAAAACACAATTCAGTATCATTATCGTCCTCTACTTATTTGAGTTCTAAGCTGTGTGCGGCGTTTTGTAAACTCGATTGTGCTCCATCTCAACAACCCGCAACGACTTGCTGTTACAAAATTCTATCATGATGTGCATTAGAAATGTAAAAAAGCTTTCTGCTCATCCACCTCAGCTTTTTTTGCAACGTCCGTCAGATTTATTGTTTCATGTTTTGTTGAAATGTTAACATTATCTATTTATTTGTCCAAGTGCACATGTGGAATTTGTGCAGCGATGCCTACAGAAACAGAAAAGATATGCTGCTTGGAGACACCACAGGTAACACTTTTGTTAGCGATACTAAGTTATATGTTTAGACATATTTTTCACATACCATGACCCTTACCATATGTAATTCACTCTAGGTTACAAGACGGATGCAGCAGCTTGAGGACGATATATCATGTATGGTAGAACATCCTGGGTTGGACCCTGTGCAGTATGTCTGAATGTGTTCTCCCTCCAGAACGCATTCAACATATACAGAGCCTTGGTGCTGACTATGGGGCTTTACGACTAAGGGGAATAGAGCAGTAAGTGGTTTCTGACTTTTTTATCATCATAATTATAATCAAAATGTACAATTAAAAGCTAATGCTGTTCATGAAAATAAATACCAGTATATGAGATTTGATGCAGTCTTCCTGCCCATTACTTCAGTGTGCCTGACATTACAATGTTCACAACACACCATGAATGGCGTAATACACCAAACGATATTGCTGAATATTGCCCCAAAATCAGAACGTGATTGCGTTTTAGTGTATAGCTCAGTTTGACATCAGCAGATACTGTTTGTATTAAACATGAATTCACATGACACATCTTACAGATATCTGTAAAGCCTTTATTGTCATCATGTTGTGACGGCCCCAGGGCTTCATCCAGGGCTGGTGTACTGTTTGGTGCTGTGTTGTGCCTGTGTGTTGCAGTGTTCTGGTCCCTGGCTGGTTGGAGCTGGAGGTGAAGGTGGATCAAGTGATTGGAGACAGTTGGCCACTGTTGCTCTGGTCTATAAGACCCGCCCCATCCTCAGAGTCCACGGACTTCATTCCCCTGGCACCACCGGGTGCTATGTCAGCGTTGCTTTATCGTGTAGTTCCCATTAACATTCCTTCAGTAGCCCTGGCAGCCTGTTTTTCTGTTAGTTTACTTTGTTAATATTCATCTTTATGTTACCTTTGTTAACATTATTCAATTTTGGTTAAATAAATCTCTTTGTGTGTCTGGCGTGTTGCTTCCTTACTTGTTATAGTCTGGGAGCCAGGCCATAACAATGTTCAATCAATAGTTGCACTACAACATTATCGTAACATGACAACTTGTGCATAAAGTATTCATGACAATGGAGAAAAACAAAGGATTCATAGAACCCAAATAAAAATAAAATCATTTGCGACACACCATAGATTGGTGTTCTCATGACTTACAGTAAGCTGTTATCACTGTTACACTGAATATCTTGTCCAATCTAGCAGCTGTTACAGGTATCTAGCCTATAGAAGCTTTGTGAGCTGGTGCTTTACATACATGTATACACACACACATACAGTACATACATACATACATACATACATACATACATACACACATACATATACATACATACACACATAAACGTTTTAACGCAAATTTGTTTTAACGCCACTAATTTCTGTAACGCATTAACGCAGCTTGTGATTTTTAGGTTGCAGCTGTCTCAGTTTTAAAGCTAGAGTGAAGATACTGGCATCATATGGAACTAGAAAACCTGATGAATCCATCGGTACCAACCATGTTATAGCTTTCCGTGAAGGAGGTTAAATAACACTCCAAACTTGGGCAAGATTTTGGCGAGGAAAAACTGTCATGTCCATTTTCAAAGGGGTCCCTTGACCTCTGACCTCCAGATACGTGAATGTAAATGGGTTCTATGGGTACCCACGAGTCTCCCCTTTACAGACATGCCCACTTTATGATAATCATATGCAGTTTGGGGCAAGTCATAGTCAAGTCAGCACACTGACACACTGACAGCTGTTGTTGCCTGTTGGGCTGCAGTTTGACATGTTATGATTTGAGCATATTGTTCTATGCTAAATGTATTACCTGTGAGGGTTTCTGGACTATATCTTTCATTGTTTTGTGTTCTTCATTGATTTCCAATAATAAATATATACATACATTTGCATAAAGCAGCATATTTGTCCACTCCCATGTTGATAAGAGGATTAAATACTTGACAAATCTCCCTTTAAGGTACATTTAGAACAGATTAATTTACGATTAAGTGTTTTAATCGATTGGCAGCCCTAATTATATAAATATATATAATTTATTTACCTGGATAAATCTAAAAGGCCTATATCTACAGAAAGAAATGATATCCAGGAAATCCACCACTTTACAGTTTTAAGGATCAGATACACCTTCACACTCTTATACATACTCTTTATTACATTTTTCACTCACACATTTATGTGAGCTGGTGTGCAGTATGCCACAGGGTGATGTGAAGCACTTCAGGTAAAATGCCAAGTGGAAATGAAATACCATCACCTTGTAATATTCAAGACTCTTCAGCATGAAGTTACAACCTTTTGATTGAAGTGCCTCTACATCATCAAGACTCCTACTGGGCCTCCACGTGGCAGCTCATGGTAACTGGGTGGTAAGAACCCAGGTAAAATCAGCAGGGGATCGTGTAGTATATCAGAGGTCCCCAGAGACAGTCATTTCAGGGTTGGGAATGTGAACCAGCTAACTACTGTTCCTTTTGGAGAGTTTGTTTCAGTTTCATGATGAGATGCATCAAAAAACACAGACACATAAATACCATTTAACATTATTATTTTGTGTCACTTTGTAGTGTGCTGCCACCCCATATAAAGGGCAGATGAGGTGGTTTGGTACTGGATTGCTTTAAAAAGAGATGTTGAAGAACCAGGTTGATAAGCAGGAGTAGTACAAAAAAAAGGTGTCATTTATTAACAACTGAAACAGGGGCAACGGGGCAAAAATTAAACCCGGGAAATTCAATGAAACTACATTTAAACTGAATCAAAAGAACACCAAACAAAGGAAAGCTGCAGCCTCACAGCGAGCTGCCACCTCCTGTTCTCCCTCTTACTCCAGGGAATGGGATTTTATCTCTCGGCCTCACCCAACTGAACATACCACCTGACCTGGGGTCTCATTTATAACCGCTGCGTACACACAAAACTGGGCCTGAAATGTGCGTACGCCACTTCCCACGCAACAGTTGTGATCTATAAAAACAAACTTGACGGGAGAATTTGCGCATCGATACGTAAACTCTGACCCGTGCGTACGCACATTATGGAGGCACCGAGGTAGGGGGAACTGGAGACGCAGACGGTGAGGTGGTGAATTGAAGCCAGATTGTAGACATTAAATGTCATTATACGTATAATGATGCCTCTCACACATTTAACTTCTCTTCATACTTATATCCACTTTATCATAAACATTTAAAACAGCAGTGATATTTGTGCTAGTGAGCCATAATTATTCCATAAGCACCGTACAAATGTAAAAGATCAACCCCCATCTCCGGAGCTCAGAGGAGAGGGCCGGACTACCGACACTGGCAGTCAGCTGTGGAGCAGCTGCTGAAATCATCATCATCGGTTGTAGAAATCCAAGATTACATCAAATAGCATTAAAGAATGGCAGAACAGAGCACCAATAGTTTTAATAAGATCTTCTAATAGGCAGATATCACCAAGTATGACATTAGTTTTCATAAAGTTGTTGTGTAAAATCGCTGCAGTGAACATGAGATGACTTATTCATTTATTTATGGTTTATTAGATAGGGACAGATACAGTACATAGACATTTGAAAACAGCTATCCGATGCAACTATAAGACTGTCTCCAGTGTGCCACCGCGCTGCACCACACACCCTGCCTCCTCCAGTCACCTCCACCCGGCACATCTTCACCAGTATGGAGAGTGTAAATTAGCAAAGTGTGTAAATAAAGCCAGTGACAGCTCTCACACAATCGTTACACACTATATCCTCATTATCATTATCAGTCCCATTCATAATGCAGGACATGTTCACCACAAAAACTTTAATTAATTAATTAATTAATTGTGTTCACCTATCAGTAAACATATTACTGATTGTATTGATCATTTTGGCAAGTTGTGAATGGATCAGTCTGATTGTTGTAAACATATAAACACTGCAGTGATACTGGTAACATGCTGCATGGTGGATATACCGGAACTGAGGACTACGTGACGTGAATCAGGAGGGAACGAGTGTTCAGAGACCTCCTCACCTACAAGCTCCTCCATCTCTGTGTCAGAAAAACTCCTTTTCTCTGTCTTCCTCTCGGTAGTCGCCGTGATTCACCGTAAAGATCCACTGATCAACAACAGGCTCATTCACATGCAGAAACATTCATGAGGTGCTTTGCATCGACCATTTATGGTTGAATGAGGGCGTGTAGAGGGCGGGATATGAGGCGGATCCACGTGCGCACATTTCCAGGTGGACTGTGATTTATAAATGGAACATTGCCTGCAGGTGTGCGTACGCACGGTTTTATGAGTCCGATTTTTTTTTTGCCGCCCGCCATTTTCGGCTTTTGAGCGCACGTACAATTTTAGTATGGATCCTACGCACTGTTTTATTATGATCTACCCCTCCATCCCAGGCAGGACAACAACAACATCCTATGAACCCATGAAACAAACTAAACAAGCTAATAGCATTTATACACACTACTTGACATGGTGTATGTTATGTGGCTCCAGACAGATTTATTTATTTATTTATTGCCTAAAATGGCTCTTTTGATAGTAAAGGTTGCCGACCTCTGACCTAGACAGACCCAAAATAAATCAAGAATAGCTCCACAACCAATAGTTTGCATGATCTTGGTCTCGATGGGTAGGTAAGACCTCAGAGAATTCATCCCGCGTGTCGGTAAACTGGTGCCTGAGTAAACTCTGATGAACCAAAGGAAAAATTTACATTTTTATCCTCTCCTAAAATGTTTTCTATAGATCAGACAGTGGATAACACCATTATAGCAATGATGCCATGCATAGAGATGACACTGAATTCATTCAGCAACTCCTCGGCTACAACTGAGCCTAAGCAGATATTAATAACACAAAGCACATAGATTCTACAAAGGTTTTAGTTTAGGATAGGACCAGGAGGACTCTCCGTTTGGCCACTAGAATACCCACTTGGATACATTTACCCTGTGCATCGTCTCATTCTACTGTGCACAGTATCAAATCAATAAAAAACAGCTAAATTGTATAATTTTGACTCCAAATTTGATTAAAATAAACTCCAAAATGTTATTACAATAATGAAATATAATCAAGTAAAACTCAGATAATAACAAATAAGATCAATAACAATTTAATAAAATAACAAAAAAGAATCCAAAGTCAAGTATGTACATTCAATATAAAAACGGTCAAAAATATTATAAAGTAAAAATACAATTTCTCGTGCATTGATTTTGTAACTAAAATATTGAAATCATTGCCAAACAAACATTGTTTGGACAAAATACATTTAGAGTGTTGTTTGAGTAGCGTTTAGGCCTCGTCTATTTGAAACTATTCAGAAATGAAACCACCACAGCATTTTATGATGTTTTTAAAGGCAGTGTTTTAACACACAGCTGTTGGGTAAAAGAGGTTAAGGAATCATACTTTTCTATTTCA
The DNA here is from genome assembly GCF_043250625.1 of Sebastes fasciatus. Taxonomy (NCBI): domain Eukaryota; kingdom Metazoa; phylum Chordata; class Actinopteri; order Perciformes; family Sebastidae; genus Sebastes; species Sebastes fasciatus. The sequence goes on from NC_133799.1 coordinate 36,152,040, forward strand.
CACACCAGTTAACAGTCTTTCAGCAGTTTCTCTGGTCACACGTACTCAGACGACACCTTTGTCATCTCTCACTGTAACTATAACTTTATCCATGGTTAAAGGGACTGTTTGTAAGAATCAGAAATTGCTTGTTAACAGCGACACCTGTGGCCGTTAAGTCAACGAAAGTCAGCTTCCTGTTGCTCGCGCTTGTGCTCGCTCTACATAGACATGAACGAGCATCGCTCAAAACAGTGAGGCGACACACGTCAGCTAAAAGCACAATATCACTCTATAGTTCAGCTGCTTGGCAGTAATGTTAGCTGACCAGACGAAGGTCTCTCCATGAATCAATGCTGATCCTAGTGTTGGCTTTTCCTGCCTCAGCCTCCCGACCGCGGCCGGAGGGAACAGGGGAGACACCGGAGTTTTGGTCGGAGACGATAACGTTTCTCTCTGCGGAGCCCCGTCACTTCACAAGACACGGGAAACCTCTGTTGGTCTGGAGGAGCTGCAGCAGTTATTTCTGCACAAACGTCCACTGTACATTCACTAGATATTCTCAGAGCTATACTAACTCTTCTAACTCTCGTGGAACGAGAGAGCGAGTGAAAACGAGCGCGGTGTGTGAGTGAAGGCAGGCAGGCAGAGGAGCAGAGTACAGCAGAGACTCCGGTCCTGGAGACCAGAGCTACGGTCTCCCCCGCGTCCTCCGACCACGGCCAACACTGTTTAACAGACGGGCTTCACTAGATACAACCAAGAGGTTTTGGTGCTTCCGTGTAGTTTGTGTTGGAGTCCGAGTCTGAACAGCGTAGCCACACGCGAGTGCGCTTGGGACACCTACCCGGATTGATTTATACGTGTAAGAAGTTACAAATAGTCCCTTTTAAAGGTTCTGCAGGTGCTTTATATACCCTATAGCATAACAAGGAAACAAGAACAACTGCTTGAAATGGAGCAGATCTATTGTGTGGAAACGGATTACAATTGACAGCAGATGGTGCTCATCACAGTGATTACTGAATACTGATGACGTCGTTCAAGAATGTATTTCTTGTGCTTTACTGCAACAATAAAAGACCATTAAATTTGTCAGAAACTAAACTTTGACTCAGTGTGAATATTTTTTCTTTAGTAGCTACTGTAGCCAGGCAATAATGGCTATTTTGCACATAAATTCCACTGTATTAATCATCCTAATGGGCATATGAGATGTGGTTTGTACTTCCGGTCTGTGAAATCTTGCAGATGCCGTTAGGAGCACCGGAGGACACCGGAGGACACAGATTACGTGTCTCATGCACTACTGTCAGGATATAGCGACCGTTTTATAAAAATAACTTTTTTTAATCATATTTGCTCCAATCTCGCCTACTTCAGCTTTAAATACATACTCATGACACGTGCAATGTCTGTAATATCATGGTATTTATAGGCCTTCCCGTGAGACCGGGTTGGCGTATCCACATCAATGAGCTGTGGCCCGCGACCATGATCCTTCGTTACCATGAACATACACACTGTAGTTCATTTTGACTCATTCCAACATCTCACTAGAGCACCAAATGTGGATTAATCCACTGCTGAAAATAATCCAATCAAAGGAGGATTTCAGTTTATTTCCACTTTAAGTCGAAGTTGAAGCGGGTTTACAGGTTTACCCATTTAGTTGTTTTTCTTCTGTTTGCCTCCGTTTATTCTTCTAAGATGAACTAACCTGGGGGTTCGTTTCTAGCCTGTCTGATCATCTGACTGCTTGTGCTTCTTAAGATTTCTTTTTAGTGAGGTCAGCATGTTCCAAGATTTCAGCTATCAACTTGATGAGTATAATGGCATTTTTGGCTGGACCGCAGAGGACCAGCCCTACAAACACAAAAGTCTGTCACTGATTGATTGACTGACTGATTGACTGACTGACTGATTGACTGACTGATTGATTGATTGACTGATTGATTGACTGACTGACTAACTGATGAAGTTACACGATTGGTCGGCCGAGTGTTGGAGTTTCCTCATTGGCTGTTGCTCAGTTAAAATAAAAAGGCGGGAACAGTCCTTTATGCAAATGAGCCCGTCCAGCGCGGCGCGTCTGGCGCACAAAACTTGGACCAAGCTGTCAAACTAGGTGATCTGGTTCTAAAATGAAACCAGATTCAGCAGTTGCATCATCGCCTATTTCTCGCTTAAAATGTTTTCAGAAGTAGATTTTGGTGGATTGTTTAGACGTCTAATAAAGTTAATGAGCAGGCCGCCATGTTGTTTCCTGTTTGAAACAGGCAAGCAGAAAACCAGGGACCAATCAGGTGCATTCCACGATGGGACACGTCACCGCTTGAACGGCCAAGTGAGTGGAGCAGCGCGTTCCATAGTGTCCTCGCCAGACTTGGTGGACATGTAGCGCTGGATTTAACATCATAGACATGACCACTGACTATTTGTAAAACAATTAAGCCACAAATTCACAGACTGAACAGACACTGTCCAGACATATACTGGGTTTGGACTGAGTCTTGTTTACAGATAGAAATGATGGCCAATTATACAAATACAAGCTGCAAGTTGTGATAAAGCAGAATTATTCATTTCAATAATCCATTATTCCCGTTAGGGGGAGGTCGCTGAATTAAAGGATTCATCACATTCCTTTGTTAATTCCCTCCATTCACACACACAAATACATTCCTACACATAGTGTAGTATCTACATAGGAAAATGCTCGGTCCTGGTCCTGGCTTGGATCCACAAAGACCACCCCCCCTCCCCTCCCACGCCTTTGCTGTGGTGACGTGTGTGTTGCAGGAATCCCCTCTTGGCTCTCATTCACGTCTTTAGCCAGCCGTTAGCTGTGGTCTGGCAGCACAGTCCCTGTGACATTTCTTCCTTGTCAGAGCTGTTGCGCCATAACAAGCTGAGCAGTGGATTTACTGCCAGAGCCTCTTTGTAGACCAGCCAGGCTAATGGAGAGGAGGCCAGCGCTGGAAAATACCCCAAGTTCTGCTGGAAAAGCCTCCTTGGACACGCCTGCGACTCTCCAGGGATCCTGAGGGCGCCCGGCCTGGCTCATGTTATGCGCTGGTGTATGTGTAGAATGTACGGCTGAGTTGAATGAATGAATGTGTGTGTGGTTGCTGAGAGAGGATGTGAGCTCTGGAGAGAAATTAACTGCGTGTCAAACTCCTCTCTCTGTGTTTGGGCCTCGTTCCCCCTGGCAACAGAGAAAACATGCATACTTTTTTTTTAACTTTAAAAAGCTCTTTGAGAATGTCCTCAAGCACACGCTGGGAAGGAGAGTTGTGTGTGCGAGCGCGGTAGTCCGTCCTGTACGTCACGTGCAGGCACGGCGGTGAGCTCATATGGAGTCGATTTGACGGTTCTCCCTCCGGAATGATGACAGGAATGACGGCGATGAAGATGATGAAATGATGATGGCTTAACAGGGAACGGTCAGTGAAATCACTTAGTGCCTCAGCTGAAGTGATGAGCAGCAGCGGTTAACACCCTTCAGCCGTGACGCTGTCCTCCTGACTCCGTGTCCACAGGACGTCCTGCCTGTGCCCTTACAGAGAGACTCTCTCATACTGCAGGCCCACACAGCAGAGTTCCCCTCACTAAGTCTTTATTAAATGGATGGAAAGACTGTTGAACAGCATTTAAGCCAACGTAACACTCTCCATTAAAGCTCGTGTTGTGATTCACTGTGAAGAGTCAGTGGCAAGGGAAACACTGAACACGCACAGAGCATGTCAAACACAGTTACTGTTGCATTCCTTGAAGGTTTAGAAGGGAAAAGGGTCATTTTAAAGGCAACTCTGCCTTATTGTATTTGGGTCTTATTTGGCTTATATGGCTGTCAATCAATCAAAATATTTTACGATTAATCGCATGATTGTCCGGCGGTAAACACAAATTAATTGCACATTTTTTATCTGTTCAAAATGTACCTTAAAGGGAGATTTGTCAAATATTTAATACTCTTATCAACATGGGAGTTGGCAAATGTGCTGCTCTATGCACATGTATGTATATATGTATCATTGTAAATCAATGAACAACACAAAACAATGACAGATATTGTCCAGAAACCCTCACAGGTACTGCATTTAGCATAAAACAATATGCTCAGATCATAACATGGCAAACTGCAGCCCAACAGGCAACAACAGCTGTCAGTGTGTCAGTGTGCTGACTTGACTATGACTTGCCCCAAACTGCATGTGATTATCATAAAGTGGGCATGTCTGTAAAGGGGAGACTCGTGGGTACCCATAGAACCCATTTACATTCACATATCTGGAGGTCAGAGGTCAAGGGACCTCTTTGAAAATGGACATGCCAGTTTCTCCCGGCCAAAATTTAGCACAAGTTTGCAGCGTTATTTATCCTCTTTCCGACAAGCTAGTATGACATGGTTGGTACCGCTGGATTCCTCAGGTTTTATAGTGTCATATGGTATCAGTATCTTTACTGTAGCTTTAAAACTGACCCCGCTACACCCCCGAAATATCGATTGTGTTAATGCGTTAAAGAAATTAGTGCCGTTAAAGCAAATTTGCAATAACGCATTATTATGGCGTTAACTCTGTTATTTTGTAGTTTTGTCCATAATGTTTATCAGTTCAGTCGAGACATTTGTTCAAGAAATGGACAGTTAATAGCAAATGGTTATCCAGTTAGATTTGGCAGAAAAGACTCTGGTTTGAACGCACTCTCAAAGAATCTGAGCAGTGATGTAAAGAGAGAGATCTAACCCCTTAAATTAAATACATATACAAATATTAAATCAGTTAAATCAACGATGCAAAATACCACATAAGTCAACACATTCTCACTCTCAACTCGTCAAATACCGCCACTTGGTCAGTGTCCCACTTGTGTTACTTTTGGTAGGACCAGGTATGGCGTTTCATTATACGCTCATTACATGCGTAGTGTCCTTTCAAAATAAACTTCGTTTTTCACAGGAAGTTAGGTTTAGTTTAGGTTTACACTGAGTTTAATGTGAAAAAACGCCAAATCTGCAGTGACATCACAGTTGAGTTCAACGACCAAAGCACACTTGGTGATTGTTGGAAAGAGTAACGACGACGGTTTAGGTGAGTTTTATTTTGTTTCTGTCCAGTTTGAGTGAAGTGTTTTACAATGCTCTGCTACGTACAGCTGATCTCAACATAAACAAGAATACACGTGGATGATGGTGCAAGCTGCACGGAGAGGCGAGGGGGGGGGGGGAGAGGTCTGCGTTCTCCGAGTGCCATTTTAGTTTTAAGTCATTCACTTGTCTTGGACTCGTGCCCCGTTGGATTGTCTCGGTCTCACCTGTTGAGAACGGGTCAAGCAACACATTCTCACTCCCAACTCGTCAAATACCGCCGCTTGGTCAGCGCCCCTCGGCATCGGAGACCGACGAACGGGGTACCCCTCTTGCGTTACTTTTTACAAAACGTTGCCTGATTCCACCAACACAGTGTTTCCCCTCTATGCATTCAACAGGGTCACTGCTAAAAACATCACAAACGCAGTTTGGGCCGCCATGGCGAAAAAAAAAGTAGTAGATACTGGATGTAACTTCAGTTCTGAGTGCAAGAGATGCAACGAGAGGAAGAGGGAGTGAGACGCCGCCTGGATGAGAGATGTGACCAGACTATCATAGTTTGTGAAAATACACCACACCAGTCCCTGTCATCCCATCATACATTACATTACATGCCCTGTGTTAACTTTCCATTACTGTTTATGTTGGAACATGGGCAGTTTATAAGGCTCAAGGTGAAGGGACACATGTCTGCTCTTGTCTCTGTGCGGACATATGTGTGCCAGTGTGTGTCCATGTGTATGACCTTTAGTGTGTGTCCATGTGTCTGTACTTTAATGTGTGTCCATGCAGCCTCCCTCAGGCCCACAGGATGGGGGACTACTGGTCTACTGGTCTGCAGGAAACAGGTGATCGTCCACCGTCACGTAGGGAAGCACGAGGCACAGCAGGGGGTGAGGGGTCAAGGTCAGGGTCAATGATTATGGGTCAGAGGTCTGGAGGAAGGTGCAGGCCCACCAAACCCCAGCTGTGTTGTGGACAGGCAGCGTCTCCCAGGTGCTGTTGTTAAATAACGCCTGCTGACTGACGTGTTGTGTGACCACGGATCACCAGAATGCTTCGTTGTGCATTAAAGTCTCCACACAGACAGACAGACGGACCGGATCTCCCACATGATCAGAACCAATTCGCAGCCTGTCTGGAGTTTCATCCAACCATACCAGTACATTATATCAATGGCTATTCTCATTCAGCTATAACAAAGAAAAACTGTAAGTTTGGAGTTTGAAGGCTGTCGCATGATAGGCATGTAAAAATATACGTACATAATATAAATTATATAAAGATATATGTAAAGACCAAGAGGGTGATTAGTGTTTGTCTGTGTTGCACTTCAGCTGCTGTTTCTTCTGTTTTTTCTGAGATTCATAATGTCTATTTAGGATGAATATCCATTCAGAAATCACACAAAAGCGTGCAAACAATGTTGTAAATTGAAACAAACAACACTACTACGTTAGGTGTAGGCAACAAATCTACTTCGTTAGGTTTAAGTAAAAAAACATCATGGTTTGGCTTAAAATGACTACCACGTGGAAACAAAAACACTTTTGGTTTCACAGGAGATTCAGGAAAGTCCTGTGATGGTTTGACCCATCCACCCCCCCTACCTGCCCGTAGTGGACTTTGGTAGTGTCTAGAAGGGGACCCGCAAGGTAACTCTGAGACGGTTAAGTTTAGGATAGGTCGTCGGGCAGCGAGTCTCGCAAGAATTTTTGCAAGTTTTTGCAGATATCGGATCAGATTTCGCAATTTGCGGGTTACCTTCTAGACACGGCCGCGGACTTTCTCATTTGTAATACTCGTTATTATACCAGGTAACTTAATTATTTGCGTTGCTCGTTCTGCGTCACTTGCTGTGGACTTCCGTGGACTGCCATTACAAACGGGGGCGGCATAGTGCAGTGGTTAGCTCTGCCGCCACACAGCTAGAGGATCACAGGTTCCAATCCAGCTTGGGGTCCCGTGTTAGCGTGGGTTTTTCTCTGGGTTCTCAGGTTTCCTCCCACAGTCCAAAGACATGCAGGTTCATTGTTGACTCTAAATGTCCCGTAGGTGTGAATGTGAGTGTGAATGGTTGTCTGTCTCTATGTCTCAGCCCTGTGATAGTCTGGAGACCAGTCCAGGGTGAACCCCGCCTTCACCCAATGTCAGCTGGGATCGGCTCCAGCCCTCATTACAAATGTATTTGTGATACGTCAAAGACAAACAAAATCGGTAACAAAATACGTTTCCCTCTCACAGGTAACTGAGAATGCAGTTTAGTTGTATGGGAACGTCATTTTTAGGATTAAGGGCGGCCAAGACACAGCCAGGAGGAGGCTATAATGGCAGGCCTTCACCTACTTCCAGTTCGGATATTCAGAACAGCTAGGAACACGTCTGCCTTTAAACATACAGTAGTTGGACTAAACTGCTACACTGCTTCCAGGATTTAACCACACGCTCACACTCTAAGTCTGACACTGAAAAGGCTGTTGCCTGCTCCGACCTACTCGGCTTTTACATGTTACCAAATTAACTGCCAGCGTTCAGAATGGATGCATTACACCTAGGGCTGTCAACGTTAACGCGATAATAACGCAAATTTGTTTTAACGCCACTAATTTCTTTAACACATGAACGTACCTTGCGATTTTTAGGTTGTAGTTGGCTCAGTTTTAAAGCTAGAGTGAAGCTACTGGCATCATAGTAAACCTAAGGATCCATCGGTACCAACCAGGTCAGACTAGCTTGTCACGAAGGAGGCTAAATAACGCTCAGAATTTACCCTAAATTTTGGAGAGGAAAAACTGGCATGGCCATTATCAAAGAGGTCCCTTGACCTCTGACCTCCAGATATGTGAATGTTAATGGGTTCTATGGGTACCCACGAGTCTCCCCTTTACAGACATGCCCATTTTATGATAATCACATGCAGTTTGGGGCAAGTCATAGTCAAGTCAGCACACTGACACACTGACAGCTGTTGTTGCCTGTTGGGCTGCAGTTTGCCATGTTATGATTTGAGCGTATGTTATATTTATTTATGTTAAATGCAGTACCTGTGAGGGTTTCTGGACAATATCTGTAATTTGTTTGTGTTGATTTCCAATAATAAATATACAGTATACACACATTTGGGAAATATAAGTTTTACATCTACTCCTTTTCGGACACTTTTACTCGTTTTGTTTGTTATTATTTTGTATCTGTTTTTATTTTTATGTTCGAAATAAAGTTATTCATTCATTCCTTCATTCATATTTGTCCATTCCCATGTTGATAAGAGTATGAAATACTTGACAAATCTCCCTTTAAGGTACATTTTGAACAGATAAAAAATGTGTGATTAACTATGGATTAATAAACAGCCCTAATGACAACCTTAAACAGTGTCACAAAGTCATACTGCTGATAATGTTTAGTTTGCTTCAAGCAGTTTAAGCAATTTTCGTTCAGAAAAACTAGAAAGTTTAATATATACAGTGTATATATATTTATATCTATATCTATATAAATATAGATATAGAAAGATATATAGTAAGTGCTAGTATGAGGAGGTAATACTACTAGTAAGTTAATAGCAGAAGTCCCAGTATCAGCCAGCAGCTGCAGTTCCAGCTTAGCAGTGGAGGTTTTGGTCTTGTAAGTTTTCATCAGAGTTCACAGAAAACAGAGCAGAATAGATATAAATATGAATTCATGCTATTGCTCTGCTTTTCTACAAAGGCCGAGGCCCTGTGTGATAATACATAACCAACATAAATATGATGTATGAATGACCTGTAGCCTCCTAGGGAGCGCAAGGATGTCTTGTTCCTTATATTTTTAGATTTAATACACGCCAGACGGCACTAGTTCTCCCTCTTGGGGTGATGTCCACATCAAGAAAATTTATATTAGCTAAAAATTCTGTGTCTGGCATGCCTGCTGTGCTTTGTTCAACCTGGGATGTCTCATAGATGACATACAATAATCTCGCCGAAGCACTCCTCGTGTGGAATGTGCTCTCTGTGTGTAGTTTGGATCCCGACTTGACATGATGTAGAATGCCACAGTAGTGCCAGAAATAAGATACAAATGAAAGCAGCTTTTTAAGGTTAGCTGCACATGGACTATCAAAGACTCCGGGAGGCAAAGCAGACTTTATTGGTCGCCATTTGGGCGGTAAGAGACGAGAAACAAAGAGGAAAACAAGTTCCTCTGTAGGGAGTAACTACAGCTGCAAATGGAGCTGGATACTCTAGAAACGCTTCATTTGTTACCAGTTTTCCTTCATGAGTACCGCCATCTTTGAACTCTTTTGAATAACTAGACCATCTATACTGGAATGTCAGTTAAGAAATTAAGAAACACATATTTTGTGTTGCCAGTGTTGCACAGAAATGATGACAAACAGAGATTGGTTTTGAATTTAGGTTTATTGCAACTTTGCCCAACGGCAGCCCCAGATTTTTGTCGGTAAATATGTTTGAATGTTGAGTTCTATACCCTGGAGGAATGCATACTTGCCAACCCTTCCAATTTTCCCAGGAGACTCCCGTTTTCATTGCCCTCTCCCGGTTTCCTCCCGGGGGGTCACAATTCTCCCGCATTTCTCTCAATTTATGGCAATTTTTCACACCATTTTTTCCCTTTTCGTTATTTCAACATGTTTCTGGATCTGTACAGTGTATACAAGCTCTACTGTTTCCACCCGAACGGCAGTACAGCTACACCAAATGGCTTTTTCTGGCGGAGGAGAGCTGCTCGCAACACTGCAGCACGATTTGAGCTGCGCTCGCCCACACATCACAACAAAGCCGTCATTGGAAATAACGGGTTTCAGAGCGCAGTGGTGGCGTTTTCACGTTGCGTCTGAAAGGGCCTTCAGTGAGTGAGAGATGGAGAGAACTAAGAGAAAGAAATACTCTAGCAGGGGCAAAAATATGAGATTCACACAAGTACACCCCAGAGGGGAGAATTATTTGTTTTCTTTCCTGAGAATTAGAAGTCAAATTAAAAATAGGCCTATTCAGCAAAAAATGCTGTTGCATTCTGCTCCTCCTCGTGGCTCTGTTTTCAGGCTTTAGAACATCTAGCCCGTGACTGATGGGAGTTTTTGACCAATCACAGGTCATTTCAGAGAGAGAGAGCGTTCCTATTGGCTGTTCATTCAATGGAGGCAGCTGTCAATCACTCCCTAACTCCTAAATCATATTTGCTCCAATTCTACCCGCTGCTGCTTTAATGTTTGTGTACATTACACCTAACCTAGTCACTGTCATACCTGTAGTTTGGTTCACTTGATGCGCGCCGAGGAAAAGAAAGAGCCACTGTTGCCTTTTTGTTCTGGTTCATGTTCACATTGAATAACTACAAACAAACCAAGAGGAGTAAACATGTCACCGACAGGTAACTCATTCACTGGACAGTTAAAGCCAGGGTTGGAAATCTTCTTCAGAAACATTTTTTTGTGATATAGGTTGAAATGATCTTTACATTCCAACAGCAATCAATAAATCAACTGCTCTGACAAAATAAAGAAAAATAATCTGGTATCTGTGGCTGTCACAGGACTGTAATAAAGAATGAAATGACTGGACGGGCTACCTACATACCTGTCTACCTGCACACACTCTGCCTGTGCACTCATTAGGCATCACTGGAGTCTTCCACCAGCTGCTAGCTTGACAGCTGTGAGTACTAACAATAACCATGTTTGTGTTTATGTTCATAATGATAATTTTGGGGGAGTGGCTTTGGAGGGAGGACTGAAGGGACGGACTGTCAGTGTCGCTGACTTGCCGATTTTCTCTCTAGATTCGTGGACTTTTGGAACTAGTGCTGCTAGCTACACTCACTGGAAAAGGGTTGGTAACACTGGGCTGGGTTTTTCTAGTGTACTCTTGCTAGTTTCTTAAGATTATCAACAGGGGTGAAAGTAGATTGAAGTTATTGCCGGTACTACTAGGCTACCCCAACCTTCATCGCTTGATATTGGTCTCCTCCCACCCCGAGCTTAATGCATCCCTGAACACACGATTCAATGCCTGTACGGTGTAGAAAGAAATTAGAAACACTTGACATCCTGTACAGCAAATTATTTATTTAAATGGTGAAAGTGCTGCAGAATCATTTCTAAATGTTGACAAAACTTTTCAAGTTTTGATTGTCGTTCCGACTAGGGGCATTCCCGTGAATTTTACCAGTCGGGAACTTGTATTTCCAATTATTTCGACACCACATGAATGCAGCACAAATAGCCTACTGTATATATTACAATGTTAATGAAAGTGAAACAGCGTTGCCACGTCAACAAATCGAGCTGTGATCAGGGATATTTGACCATGTGACCACACAGCTGTACTGGCAGGGATACATAGCCTACAGTAGTGCACAGATGCCGTTTCCATGGTTGCCACACATGGCGTTTACTTCCAAGCAAGTACGGAGGCGGAGTGGCGCTAACCGTCTGAAAAGACCTTAATGCGTGTACAAACAAACGGAACCGAAAACAGAGCCTCCTCGGTGGAGGTAACTAACTGAATGTTGACCTGATGTCAGCAGATGTGTTTTCTGGTTGGAAATGTGATCCCGTGTGATGGGTTGTATGTGACAGGCAGCTGCTGTCTCCTCTTCCCGGTACTGCGTACCGGATCATACCGGCCTACTTTCACCCCTGATTACCAACCCTAGCTTTAACTGTCTTTTGCATCATCAGCTCTAAATAGACACACCTGGGAAATTAAATCAGGTGACTGAGCGCAGGTCGTGCGGCGCTTGACTGAACCCTATGTGTATTCATCCTGTCACAAAGAGCTTTCCAAGTCAATCTGATCATTACCAGCCCCGGCTGAAGCTGGACGTCGTCATAAATAATAACCCACATACATCTCATTTTCACTAACTGAGTCACAGTTTGTGTAACTGTGAGCTTTATTGTCAAAAGCTGTGAACCACATTAGGATGCACAAACAACTCTAGTTCAATATACAATAAAGCAGAAATGTTACAACATTTCTTTTTAGTCGATATATAAATTACATACATATACAAACAACAAATAATAAAATATAGAGAGATAGATATTGTAGATGTGATTTTCTTTCCTTAATCACATTCTTTCTGTTAAATCCTAGATCTAATCCTGTCTGTTTTCCTGTGAAGGCCAACATTTCAGCGGTCAGCCCTGAGAGCAGGAATCCAGTTGGAAGCCTGGTCTGAAGTTTTCCATACTGGTCAGGTTCTCAGAAATCAATGCTGGAGGAAGAGACGTCTGCAGTGAGTTTTTCAACCGATCGCGCTGTCTGTACTTCCCTGTCCCTCCCACTCATCCCCTTTCCTCCCTCATTCCGTTTTCCTTTTTGCCACATTGTAAATCCAGCCTGTGGTCTGGACAATTCAACAGCATGCTAAGGTGGATTTAGCTCTACGGTTGAGCTGTAGTTTTCCTGCGGTACAAGTAGACAGTTCGTGCTGATTTTGGCCCTACCAAAGGATAGGGGTCACTAATGTCAGTCGGATCCATCCATGTTAATGTCCAATAGTTGTTTTTCCCACATATATCATATTACATATCACAAATAACATTGCAATAACTGCATATTATCCTTGCAAATAAAATAGTCCTGTGATGGACTGGCTCCAGCCCCTTGCGACCTTGCACAACGTAAGCATGGATGGATGGATTGTCATACGCAGCGATGACGTAAATCAGGGATTCCCAGCCAGGGAAGCCACTTGCATTTGTTCAGATTCTGACCAATCAAATGATGCGTAATTGCGAGGGCTCTCTGTCTGATCAGCCCGTTCTCATTCCCAGGGCGCCAAATACCCTTTGACACCCTTTAGCGTCGGTATGAAACGCACCGGGTGTCTGTGGTGACGTAATTTGAAGAGCAAAAAGACAAACACCGGGGGGGGGGTGGGTCCAACAAACACAAGGCTTTCATCCAGGAGACCGCCGTTAGTGTCCCGTGCGTTAAGTTTCACTTTCACGTTACAATCAGCTGTTCGTTTGTGTCCCATGTTCACAACGTTCATCTTCACTGTACAAACGTAGTAGTTTTAAGCCCAACCATGTTGTTTTATCCTAAACCTAACTAAGAGGTTTTGTTGCCTGAACCTAAAGTGATTCAATGGGGAACTATAGTTGTTTTATTAAAGGGGCGTGACACTTGACACCAAGGGGCGTGGCAAAGCGGCGGTATGTGACGAGTTGGGATGAGGACGTGTTGGTCTGATTGGCCAGAGAGTTAACAGCACGGCACGTATCAGATGAAATAGTACAGACAGAATTTAATTTAATTTGTTGTTACTATATTCAAAAGCGGGTTGTCTTTTTATCACAAAGTTGACGGTTCGATTCCCCGCTCCCACTGTCTGCATGGTGAAGGGTCCTTGAGCCCAACCCCAAGTTGCTCCCCAGGTGCTTTACAGCAGCCCACTGCTCCTAAAAGGCTTAGGATGGGTTAAATGCAGAGGTCAAATTCCATGCATGTAATATATGTGATGATTAAAATAAAGTTTAAGTTTAAGGCTTTTTTAAATGACACAGAATCCAAGCTGGGCTTGATTTTATATTGATGTACTATTTTATACCATACTATTCATGCATCAATCTTTGTATATTATCTCTCTGCAAATATCTCTCACCACATTTGTATTTCAGATAGGTCTGTCAAAGTTAACGCGATAATGCAATAATCTAACACAAATGAGTTTTAACAGCACTAATTTCTTTAACGCATTAAGGCAACTTGCGATTTTTCGGTTGTAACAGGCTCAGTTTTAAAGCTAGAGTGAAGATACAGCAGGACATCATATAAAACTAGAAAGCCTAAAGAATCCATCACTACCAACCAGGTCATACTGGTCACGAAGGAGGATAAATAACGGCCCAAACTTTCGATACATTTTGGTGAGGAGAAACTGTCAGGTCCATTTTCAAAGGGGTCCCTTGACCTCTGACCTCCAGATATGTGAATGTAAATGGGTTCTATGGGTACCCACGAGTCTCCCCTTTACAGACATGTCCACTTTATGATAATCACATGCAGTTTAGGGCAAGTCATAGTCAAGTCAGCACACTGACTCACTGACAGCTGTTGTTGCCTGTTTGGCTTGAGAATTAAATACTTGACAAATCTCCCTTTAAGGTACATTGTGAGCATTGCAATGTTCGATATGCAATTCATTTTCAATTAATCGTGATTAACTATGGACAATCGTGCAATTAATCACGATAAAATATTTTAATCGACAGCCCTAATTTTAGAGTTTAATATTCTCACTTTTCACAGTACCTTTGTTGTCATCAGCATATGTTCAATTGAAAGCAAAATATTTTTCATACTTTTTATGTGGACTGTCCAAACGCATCTCTTAAGAAGGCCGATCACCAAAAACAGTTAATAACAACTCTTTTTTTCATATTCACCAGGTGACTTAGTGGGGAGTTCAAACCCAGTGTATAAAAACATTCTGAACCCAGTTCACTAACATGAGTTAAGAGCTTGTGTGCATTCCTCTGTGGCACTCTTCCTGCTCTTTAAGTGTTCTTTTGGTGCCCTGGAACATTACCCCAAAACTAGGAGTCACACTAAAGCAGACCACCTCCATGATAAATACCTTAACCATTCCCCAAATCCTCAACACAGTTCTTAAGTCCAGTATTTTACAACCCCTGTATCACATTTCCAGTTGGACCTGAACCACTGGCACACACTGTACTATTGGATGGCGTGTCAAGAGAACTGAGCAAACTGGACTATGGACTCTTGGGTGGCACATTTCAATATTTTTTGATGTGTTTGGCGAAAACGTCGACATTTGATTTTGAGATTAGCTGACACTGAAACCTGCATACCTTCACTGGCTGTCTGTGTAACCAACCTCACATTTGAATGGCAAATCGTCTGGACACTCAATTTTTCTCCCTCTTCATACTTCTCTCTCTATTGGAAAATTGTTGGAACATTCTGTGTGTGTGTGTGTGTTTTATCAAGGGTGCCTGACAGAGCAAACAAACCTAACAAAAATCTAATAAAATGGTACGTTAAGCTCTGGAGCCGATATGAAAAATACTCTCTTTATTTCACAATGGATAAGCCAACATCAGGTTATAGCTGAAAATGGGAGGCTCCCCTGACTTGGCGTATAAATAGTACGACATTACAAGGACATTCCGTGTCTCAAGTAAAATAAGTATGGAAACAACGTAACAGAAGTACGTAAAACACATCGCAAACGTCACTAAAATACACGTAACAAACATCACTGACGTAACATCAAAATAACTCAACAACACTTTAGTCTCCTGGTCTAAAGTCCTGTGTTTGTTGGACCCATCCACCTCCCCTCCCACCCACCGTAAGCAGTCTTTCTCACTTTGTATTCTACATCACTGGCTCTGAGCGTAGCATATTTACGCAAATGCGTTTACATTTGCTGTCAAAATAAACTACATGTCTTACAAATGACACGCCAAAAGCAAGAACAGCGTTCTTACTGCACGCAAAATGACTAATCACAGCCACTGTCATTGTTATGTATGAATGGTTATGATTATTAAGAAGTTAGAACTAACCATACATAAAGATGGTCAACATGACAGCTCCCCAAAAGTGAAGCCAAAACATCTGGATCGCCCCCCTGGAGGCTGGCTGCAGTATAGGTCATTAATCCCACCTCCTCCATGTTAGCAGATGGGACATGGGACAAATTAAAAAGTCGAAGTACACATGAAATACATTTTTCCAAAAGACGATTTCTGTCATTTTAGGTAGTTCTTATCACGCTGATGTATGCTCAAGTGTTTATTTTTCTGATAACTTTGGTTTTAATTAGTTATTTGATGCTATAAGCGGCTGAGACATCATGATTGACAGATGTGTTTTTTCTCTCGCCAGCAATCTGCTGACAGTGCTCGGATCACGATTGGCTTCGGCGGGTGTGTGGGCTGAACCTCAATACAGCGGCTTCACCGCCTGATCACTACTGTTTTTTAGTTTAAACCCCCAACAAAAGTGTGAAAAGTCTCTGGTGCAGAAGAATTCCTTTTGTGAATATGAGACCATCAGGAAATGGGTGTCATACATTGAAGAGAACCCTGCTTTATTCTGCTTCATTGGTATGGCATTTGAAAAGCCCACCGAGAACAGCCCTATTAAATCTATTTTTACTAAGTTATTGTTCTAAATATTGTCCAGTAATCTTGTTTACATAAAGTGTGTCGTGGGTTGTGAGGGTGGCGGTGTATCGCTGGGGGGTTTTGGTGGGCCGGTCTGAGTCTATCTTACACCCGGCGCAAAGTTGCGCACAGTGCTGCGTAACTGTCATTGCTAGTTTCAGACCGACCCAGTTGTCATTTTCCCACCTATCGCCCACATACTTGCGTCCATGGGTGTGTTGGTCGGTGTGATCATTGTTGGCGCATTGATATATTGAGGCAGCAGAAAGCAATTGCGCCACTGACCAACAACAACCTGGTTAAAAACCTGTCTTTTTACACACATACACAGGGAAGCGCAGCAGCGCTCCTCCTCCTCAGTTAAATACAGTGTATGCGCTACAACAATGTTTTTATTTATGTTAAGGAACACACTAAATTCAGGCGTCAGGTGACAATTGAGAATATAATGGAATATAATGAAGTGAGGCTCTCAGGCATTCTGTATTGCTCAACCTGCAGGGCTCCTCCGGTCACTGGAGTGATCGCCGTGACCAGAGAGATCACGGTGCATGCACGCCTTTGTGGCGTCTCCTCTCATCATCCCTCTGTGTGTGCGAGTGTAGACGTAGACTACTTCAAAGTTCGGCCCTCTCCCCCTAAATGGCAGCGTTTTGTGGCTGATGGATCCGCGCATTACGCACCGCCTCTCCGGCAGCGCCCGGCTGCAACACGTGCATAATGCATCTCTGGAGGATTCTGCTCAGCCGGTCTGAGCATCGGAAAGCAATACAGTTTTCATTATTTATCAATACATTTTTATCATATTTAGCCTAGTGCTTATTCTCATAATGAATTTTGCCCCCTGTGTCGCCTGCACTGGTTAAATAGGTTATCAGTGCGTTTGTTCATATGCATTCAAATGGAGTTGTTGATGGAGGGTCCGTCGGCCAAAGACCACCTGTATCTATTCTACTTTTTCCTTTCCTTTTCTCCGTTTCCTCAGCAGAAAACAGCTCGCTTCTCCAATTTGCCAAATCTGCCTTTTAAATAGCAAAGCGCCCGGTGCAGGCGCACCTGGCTTTTAAAGGGAATGAGACTCTTATTGGTTTAATTCCTGTTAGGCCCAAAACACACCTATGATTGATTAAGAGACTAATTACAACCCCTTTGCCCCTTTCATCTTACTTTGTACCCAGATTATGCACCGTTTAACTAGTAAAAGAGGAGTTGGACATGACCTAAATGCACTTGCACCATGCACTTTAGACCATGCACTATAGATCGTTTTAATAGGGCCCATCAAGTCCAGGGCCATTTTTAATTCCCAGTCCAGTAACTGCCTGACTCCAGTCTGAAAAGACTTGAACCTGAGCACAAGCCTTGATCAAAACATTAAAATGCAAATTCTTGACTGTTAAATTACCAATAGTATTTTTGAACAAGGCGTTTGAGCCCAACCCAAACCCACGCAATTATATGTGAAATTTCGCTTTCCCTAACGCTGGCCCATCGAGTCCTCTCAGGTTTTGTCAGGTTTGGGCAGAAATATCTCCTTCTTGCTCAGGCAGCCTGGTATTTGCCCCGAGGCTGCTCCCTCTCTCTTCCGTCCTGACTTGGACCAGGTCTGGGTTTGGTTGGGTTCTGCTGCTCTGTCTTCCAGGCCTCTTAGCCAAATACTTTCCCCACCACAGGTTTCCACTGACATGCAGCAGGACTCTCCTGTGTGTCTGCTCCACACGGCTGTTAGTTGGTGTGCACTGGTATGTTCTCTGTTTTGCACCCACACACACACACACACACACACACACACACGCACTTTCAGTATAAAATGCTTTTTTCCCAGGCTGCTCCCTTGTTTGTGTGGATTTAGATCAAATGCAAAGATGCTTTATTAAAACCACCACAAGCTGAATGACCTCTGAAAGGACTGTTAGCCTTTCATTAAGAACTAACGTTGGAGGAGACAAAAAAGCTCCAGACTTCACAAGTAGGATGTTTAACAGTTTATTTCATTCCACAGGATGAAACATTAAACTGTCATAACTTATTCATGTCAGATCTTCTAGAATCTAAAGTAGATCCAAATTGTGATCCCTTTTCAGTTGAGAAAGCCAATAGCTGTAGTAGGTACTGTTCTACTTCCGAGGATGCAAGAACTATTTCTTTTACCAATTGTGAGCATCTTGGCAAATGGAAATGTTGCGATGAATGAGTTGAAAAATGTAAACCCTGTAACCTCTGTAGTGGCCTCTTAAAGTGGCAGTAGGCAGTATATTTTTGGCATCATTGGTCAAAAATCCCATAATAACCTTTCAGCATATTGTAATTCAAGTGTTCTGAGAGATAACTAGACTTCTGCTCCTCCTTATGGATCTGTTTTCACAGACAGTGAAAGTGATCTATTGACTGTATATTAACATCATACCAGCAAGATTACTACAGTTTCGAGGTCTATCTGTAGAATATGTTACAGAGATGAAAAAAAGTAAAGACTTATTTTTAAATCAACACTTCCTGCTTTCATTTAAAAATAAAAGCCCTCAGGCGTTTTTTCTATAGACAGAATCCCTTCATTTGTTAACACGAGGCTTTTATTCTGAAATATGAGCAGTCAGTGCTGTGGAACACACAGTCACTTTAAGAGCTCCAAGAATTGATAAGGTTTGGGGTTTAAATCAACACTTCCTGCTTTCATTTTGAAATAAAAGCCCTAAAGCGGGTTTTCTTTGCACAGAATTCCTCCATTTGTTAACACAAGGCTTTTATTCTGAAATATGTGCCGGACAGTGATGTGGAACAAGCAGTGACTTGGAAAGCATCATAAATGAATACAGTACGGAGTTTTAATTGTGGATTATTACTATTATTTACTAATTACCACACGTTTCTGAACCTTTCTCTGTTTAAAATAAATATAAATTATATGTATCATGAAGTTAAATGGCCATTAAAAGGCAAACTCTATGCAGAAAGAAAGGGCTGACAGCAGCAGCATAAACACAGCTGACAGGCAGCCGACACGCATCTAGTGTGAACACCAGACTCCTGCATCACGCAGCCACCACGCGACGCAGACGCCACGCGCTCCTGACGTTGGTAGTGTGCCCATGGCTTTAGACGGTCAGAGCAACTGACGTAGTATGAAGAGCAACAAAGGACGCTTAGGGCGAGTGGAAGGCGGGAGGTTGGACAGGTCAACCAAACAGAGGACTTTCACCCAGGAGACTGCTGTTCATGCCCCGTGTGACACCAAATCAACGTTGACTTATTTTACCTTAGTGTTGTTACGTAACAAATGTACAAAATTGAACCCAAACCACGATCTTTTCCTGAGCATAACCAAGTGGTTTTGCGTAATAAACCTTCAAAACTAAGTGAACCTATGTTGGAAGTTTATTATACCCCCGCGACAACGTAGTCGGGGGGTATATAGCGCTCTGCGTGTCTGTCCTTGCGTCCGTCCGTCCATCCGTTCGTGTCACACTTTAGTTTCCGGAGCAGAACTCGGAAACCATTTAACTTATGAACTTCAAATTGTATGATGGTTGACAGTGTGGTCTAGTTGTGCCTATTGGGGGTTAGAAGTCCAGGGTGCCCAAAAGTTTTGATAATAACAAGCTAGAGTGTGCTCAATAGACTAATTCCATTAGTTCCAAAAGGGCAAAACCTTTGGCCCTACTTTAGTAGGGGTCAAGCAGTGAGCGGGGGTACGTGAGCCATAAGCTCACTTTTGCCACTTTTGTTTTGAAAAGATACTGTATGCATGTAACAAGCGGAAACTGACACGCCGTCCCTGACGTCCAAAACTGTCTAGAGGAGTAGAGCATCATGGTTTGAAGCGTTGGGCCACTGACCAAGCGTCAGTATTTTACGAGTCGGGAGTGAGAATGTGTTGGTTTGTTGCTGTTGTTTACATTCCTCCTGATGCAAATTTTAAAAATACACTACAGGAATGCTCTACTGTTTTTTGAGTTTCAATTGTATTTCGTTGTGCAACCCTGTGTTGTACATTCATTCATCTTCAACCGCTGATCTGGGGTCGGGTCGCGGGGGAGACAGCTCCAGCAGGGGACCCCACACTTCCCTTTCCCGGGCCACATTAAACAGCTCTGACTGGGGGATCCCGAGGCGTTCCCAGACCAGTGTGGAGATATAATCTCTCCACCTACTCCTGGGTCTTCCCCGTGGCCTCCTCCCATCTGGTCAAGCCTGGAACAGGCCCATGGGGGGCCTCCTTACTAGATGCCCGAACCACCTCAGCTGGCTCCTTTCAACGCAAAGGAGTAGCAGCTCTGGAGACGCCAGCCACTCTCCTGAGGAAACCCATTTCGGACGCTGGTACCCGCAATCTAGTTCTTTGGGTCATGACCCAGCCCTCATGACCATAGGTGAGAGTAGGAACGAAGATTGACTGGTAGATCAAGAGCTTTGCCTTCCGGCTCAGCTCTCTTTTCGTCACAACGGTGCGGTAAAGCAAATGCAATACCGCCCCCCCGCTGCTCCGATTCTCCGGCCAATCTCACGTTCCATAGTCCCCTCACTCGCGAACAACCAACTGTGTTATACAATGACATTAATTATCCTTGAATAACTCCACTGTTTGTCTTTACTGTAGCAGAAAGTCTGTCTGACGCTGCACGGTCTCCCTTCTCTTATTGTCTTAACCACGGCTGAGGGAATCAATCCAATCAACACACTCTGTCTCATCATTCCTATCTCTATTTCGTTCTCTCATATACTGTACAAGCTCTACTCTCCTTTCCTATCCCTTTTCTTCCCACTCTCCTTTTCTCCTCCTCCCGCTCCCATTATTGTACACATTTCTTCTTCTCTGTCCTCCCCCCTGAGCCAGTATCAACAGGAGTGGGAGAGGGAAAGAAAACTAAATAAAGAGAGGATTGGAACGTTTTCAGTCTACCAGCAAAACACACTATCCTGGGAACACAGGTGGGGTTTAACACACACACACACACACACACACACACACAAACACACATCTGAGTGATCACAGTGGACCCTTTGAAAACATGAGATTGTCCGCTCCACAGTGCAACTGAGCAAGAAAGCTAGCAACCCAACAGCGGCTGCTACACTGCCAGAGGACAGTGACAGACAGCAAGCAGGTTGATGTTTAATTAAGTTTCTGTATGATGTGGGTATAAAAAAGCCTGGCAGCCTCTATGGCTTGGCATCGCGCTACAGCTACACTGGGCTCAAAATCAAAATTGAAATTCAATCGTATCTTGTCAACACGTCCTCATACCTAAACAACAAAATTGTTTGTTTGCCAATGACTCAACAAACGACATGTGAAACGGTCGCAGTTTTAAAGGCGAGGTTAAAGTTGTGAAACAGAACTACCTGGTTAGGTTTTGGAAAGGATCAGGGTTTGGGTTAAAAGGGTTAGGGTTAGGGTTAGGGTCACAAGTATGTTTGTGACGAAGTACATGTCGTGGTTGTGTATGTAGCTTAAGATAACTAAACATGTTGACCTCTGGTTTCACACGGGACATGAACAGCGGCCTCCTGGGTGAAAGTGCTTTGCATGTTTGACACAACCAGCCAACCCCGGCCTCCTCCCTACGTGGAATTTGTCGCTTTTTATACCACGTTGCCTGACTTCGGGGCTAACCTCCCGTCTAGACTGCAAGTATATCAGATGTGTTTGTCACATCGTCCAAAACAATAAAAGTGAGAAACTTTTGATAGTAAAGGTTGCTGACCCCTTTCCTAATGTCATTGCTATTCAATTGATGAACAGTGGGTTGGTCACCTGTCAAAAATGCAGTAACGCACCAGCAAAAGGCATCTGATTTCTCATGTACACATAGAGATGGATCCTCTTATTCAAAATAGTTTAATTCGAGGTCAGTAAAACTGAAACTGAATAACGTTGACCCATTCAAATAACACCGACATGCATCACTGAGTCAGTCCGAATAGAGTATAAATAATCTTGTTTCCTGTTTGCAAGAAAATGTGCTTATGGGTTTAAACAATGGCTTCAAAATATAAAAAAAACTGACTTTGTAAATGTACTCAACATATTTGTCAGGCCTCTAGGATAGTGAGTTTTAGCAAAGAGAATAGAGGCAAAGAGACGAAACTAACTGCTAGATGGCGCTGCGTTGACAACTCCAGTGAGTCTGTGGCCTTGAATGTATAAAAAGACGTCTGTTAATCAGAGGATCATTATTTGGGGGGGGGCGGTAAATCAACCAGCTGAATCCAGAGTTATTTTCCTCGTCATAATGAACGGTCATCAGACCCACGGGACTGCACCGCCCTGCACGCTCATATGACATATCTGGTTCTGCCAGCTTCCTGCTAGCTGTACGCGGCTGTAATGATGGATATATTGGCTGTAATTCATCACTTTTATTATCTCATAATCCACCCATGGGCTGTGTGCTGTAAGCCTGTACCGTGGTGGATGTATTAACGTCTCTGTTCCCAAACAACCGGCTATTGGCCAGTAGCTAGTAGCACTAGTAGCACGACATAAACAGAATTTAATGGAGTTGTAGGCTATTTACTAACACGCTGGGCAAAAGTACAGGACACAACCTCTTCTACATCCATGGTCAACTGATACCGATTTACCCTCAAACTTAGGAACCTTAGAAACAGCTGTACAACCTGATATATATTTAGACTGCTTTTCTCCCATCGACCTCCACAAACTGACTTCACTGATCTCTTCATCTAAACCAGCTACCTGTCTCTTAAACCCCATCCCAACTGGGCTGCTTAAAGAAGTTTCACCCCTTAGTTAGCACCTCTTCACTGGATATGATCAATGTGTCTCTACTAATAGGCTATGTACCACAATCCTTTAAAGTAGCTGTAATTAAACCTTTTCTTAGAAAGCCCACTTTTGATCCAGAGGTCTTAGCCAACTATAGACCTATATCTAACCTTCCCTTTCTCTCTAAGATCCTCGAGAAAGCAGTCGCCAGTCAGCTGTGTGATTTTCTACAAAACAATAATCTATTTGAGGATTGTCAGTTGGGATTTAGAGTGCATCATAGCACAGAGACAGCACTAGTGTTATATACAAATAATGCCACATAAAAATAAATTGAATTGAATCAGTTTATTGTACATCTTTTTTTGGATCTTTGACATGGAAAAAGTTTGAGATTGCTCTCAAAATCCGTGTGCTGGATTTTTCTAACTTACATTTATGTCCATCGCACACTCTATGCTCCTCTGGGAATCCAAAAAAGGTCTAATATATAAATAAGTAAGTAAATTTACTTTTGTACGGCACTTTGTCAGCAGACATTTTAGTTGCATCCGGTAAGCGCTTTCAGTCCAAGTCCAAAGTCCAAGTGTAGCTGGATGGAAAAAAGCAATTGACTTTCACTTCTTAATAATACACGTTTTAGTGAGAAACACTGAATGAAACAGAACTCTGGATAAACAGGAAGGCAATCCAGGCACTCCAAAATATCAAAACAAGTGGCAATGAGGAAGAGAATATATTAAAAAGCCTTTATTGTAGTGGCTAAATCATTTCAAAAGCCAACATGTTTGGACCACTTCGTCAGGGCTTACAAACAAACAGACAAGGCGGATGAGGCTTCACCTGTAAGGTGTCAACGACCAATGGGAGGCAATCACATGATCATCATAATATTACAAAATATCATAAAGAAATAACACAGAAACAATTAATTCATTTCCATCATCAATGAAACTACTCCTACTTTACAACAGAGGCTGTAAATCAAACATAGGAGCCTAAACAGAAAAAAAGAAAAATATATCAAATATTTTTTATTTATTACTCACAGAAAGCATATAAAGTCTATGTCCTCATTAATATAGGATAAGATACGATAAGATATTCCTTTATTAGTTCCACAGTGGGGAAATTTGCAGTGTACATCAGCAAAGGGGATAGTGCAGAAGCATCAGCTAACACAGTAAAAAAACAAAAACAAAAGTGAAACAAAATGTGAACAAGGAACAAGGAAACAAGGAAATATAAAAAATAGGAACAGTATACAGTATTGACAAGAAGCAAACTGTTAACAAAATTGCACAAGTGGAAAAATGATATTGCACAGTGAGAATGAAATTCCACCTGACAGTATTGCACAGTATGAATTACACCTGAGTAGTATTGATATTGCACAGTCAGGGTACAGTATAGTGCAGTTATACTTATACAGACCAGGCTACTTTAAGGCATCCAGTCGATGGATCCAAAAGGTCTCCCCCTGGTAAAGTTTCTGTAACCTGTCTCCCCACCGACCAGCGGTTCAATATGTTCGATGCCCTCTATGCGTAACAAAGAATCATCAACACCGTGATACTCACCACAGTGAGTATCAACCCCATGGGCGGGTTAGTCGTGGTTCCTGACTCTGATGGCATATTTATGCTCAGCGAGGAACACAACTCTGGTGTGATATTGGCTTCTTGATCTTTGAAATGCATTACGGATACGGAACTACCGACCTAAAGAAATGGGGGTGGGGGGAATGTAAAATTTGGAACGCTTGCAAGCCAGCCAGCTCTTCTGAGAGCAATCACAGTGTTGCAGCAAAATGTAGTGATATGAAGGGTAATTGGTACGGTTAATAAACATAATTACATGTGATCATTACATGGTATACCAGTTGTTTGTGTGGATAGGTGAGAGTGGGATGTCAGCCTGAGGGAGCACAACAATTATATCATTCACAAGGTGTGCAGCTGTCTCTCCTGCTTGCTCTCTTTCCGTCACACACACACACACACCCACACACACACACACACACACACCACAAGTGGTGTTTGTGGTTTCTAGCATTTTAACTCTTGTAATAAATACACGGGTAATTTGCCCTGTCACCGGCTGACAGATCATTGGCAGCTCTCTCACATTTCTGTCTTTGTAGTTGGCTGCAGCTCCTCTACCTGTATGTACTGTATTTTTATCACCTGGGACAAAATAATTGACTTGGCATCTTAACTGGATCACTTTGTTCTTCCAGCAAAGGATTCTTCCTCAAGCGCAAATACTTTGCGAGATGACGCATCACACATGACCTATTTTCAGGTCACACATTCGAGTACCTTTCGTAACTCGCCGGTATGCCCACGAAGTTTACCAAAGTCAGTGAGGCGTGTTTTATGAATTTGTTCCTCTGTTTGATGGGAAAGCGCTACTCGCTTACTGTTCACTGAAGGCTGTTTGGTTGCTCACGTACAGTTACGTGCTGTTTATTGTAGCAAGTTAAAGATCCTCACGATTTTAAAAGACATAAAAAAAATCAACAAATACAATACATGTTACAACACTTAAATAGTCCAAAATCTACTCACTCACATATATTGAAAACCCCAGTCAAATGTTTTCATCTTGACCACAACTTTAGAAACTTTGCCTAACATTCGTCATATTTTTCTGAAACCTTGTCCACTAATTGCAATTTTTGGTGTTCCAAAAAATGTGTTCACTCCAAAAACAAAGATTTTTTATAACTTTTAACCCGGTTCTTTTGTAATGGCAACCTTTGTTAACTTGTTCTAATAACTTACAAACCCTGCTTACCAGTTTAAATGTACTTACTACTTACTAGTTTTGTCTGAAAGTTCTCTAGGGAATGTGAGAGACAGTGAGTGATTGACAGGCTTTTACATTTGTGATCATGTCACGTTCTCTGACCAATGAGCACGCTACATCCAAACAGGCAAGTCATCAATTTGTGTAGTAGATCTGTGCAGGGTAAAACTTTGGCACGTGCTCCTGAGCCACGCACCGCCGTTGTGTTCACTGTTGCTGGTTGAAATGCACATCGACATGAAGCAGGAGGTGTTCAGTGAACACTACGCTTCCAGTGTGTTCTGGAGTCAGTTTAACACTGAATTGTGAGGTAGATAAATTAGCTTTAGTTAGAATTTCAGCTTTAGGAGGATCAGATGACCTGTCCGGTCAATTACAAACATTGGGGAGGACAAATTTCAATATTTCATGTATAATAGCCTGTCCCCCGCGGCTATTAGAGCGCAAATCGGGCCGCATATTTTTGTCCGGACCCTAACCGAGTCTGAGATCGTAGTAACCGAACCCGACAGGGGTTCTGTTTTGTTTTTTTGTCCAAACCCGACCGAACGATCGTGGTTTATTAGTAGTTGTCATGGAGGAAGAGGATAGCATCCACGATGGAGGGTATCAACGCTTGTGGGCATGGTTTCAGCACCTTCAGCGGACACCGCCAGCGCTTCAGAGCAGAGAATATTGCTTATTTTTCCATGATTTTGAAAACTAATTTTATATACTTGGCGATTTTTTTAATCATTCAAATTTGGCTGGGTGTTTAGTAACACATTTTTCTGTGGTGTGACAAACCCAGAATGCATTTTTATTATTGCTTTACACGGACTTTAACGAGTTGGGGGTGAGAATGGGTTTGATGAGCAGGTTGGACAGCAAGCATGCAATGTTGCATGTTAAGATTGCCCATAATTACTGACATTATTTGCAATTAATACAAACAAGAGCTAATAATGTTAGCAGGCTCTTTCAGGGGTAGTGATAGAAAAATATGGAAACTAGTTCCCCATGGTTTCAGAAACACAGAGAGAAAGGATCAACATACAGCATGTGTTAGTAAGGTGTTGTTCCACCATGAGCATCCAGGAAAGCAGATGCAGGAAGATATTCTTGCATCTGTTTTGATGGTGATGAGGGAGAGAACTACGTTGTTATTTGGGTTGAGATCTGGTGAAGCTGGGCAAAAAAACTGTTCATTATTATTAATCTTTTATGTCACACTGCAATCTTTAATCCGCATTTCTATGCTTCGATCCAATGGTCAAGATGTGGGTGCTCTCACTGTTAAACATTTTAGCTAAGTTTTATTCAAACAAGATGAATAACATCCTCAAAAATGTTGACCCAAAAGAGAAAGACACTTTGTGTAACTGTACTTTGAATAGAAAGTAGGGCTGTCAATCCATTCAAATATTTAACCATGATTAATCACATGATTGTCTATTGTTAATCACGATGATTGTCTCTCGTTAATCACGATTAACTAGAGCAAAGAGTTTTTCCAATTTTTTTTATGTATGTATGTATGTACACATCAGACCAACAATACGTCATCCAGAGTAGGCTCTCATGACCACGCCCCCTTTCAGGGGAAACCAACCCTGTGTCCCTCGTAGATGGTAACAGAGTAAACAGAAGAAGTTGAAACATGTCTCCAAACTTCTATATTAAATAAACCAGTAGCCTAATAGTAATAACGCTATGCTGAAGAGTTGCTGTGTAGTTGGTTGCACCAACAATAGACCTCAAAACGCTGATCTCTGATTTAATAGAAGAGCTTTATGGCTCCAAGTTATAGACCAGACCAGCATGGCTTTATGGCTCCAAGCTATAGACCAGACCAGCATGGCTTTATGACTCCAAGCTATAGACCAGACCAGCATGGCTTTATGGCTCCAAGCTATAGACCAGACCAGCATGGCTTTATGGCTCCAAGCTATAGACCAGACCAGCATGGCTTTATGGCTCCAAGCTATAGACCAGACCAGCATGGCTTCATGGCTCCAAGCTATAGACCCGACCAGCATGGCTTTATGGCTCCAAGTTATAGACCCAACCAGCATGGCTTCATGGCTCCAAGCTATAGACCAGACAGCAATGGATCAGCAATATCCTCCACTGTGTTGGACGGGGGAAGACTGAAGGGACATGACGGCGATCAACCTTCATTTAGTAATGTACCGTGAACGCTCAGGTTCAGGCAAGATCGAAAAATAATTATTAGACATGTGTATAAAACAAACGTTTGGTTAACAGGAGATGGATGCATACGAACTTGTCAAAATTACAAACATACGTCAAATTGCATTACACAGATACATCTGCCACCTGAGCATGGCACATCCTTTAAATATCCCTGCGCGCACACACACACAATCACACACACACACACACACACACACACACACACACACATACACACACACACACACACATACACACACACTAGCCATTACCTCCCCCCCTTCCTGTAGATTTTCAGGAGGTTCACCTCAGTCCGTCAGTGTCTGGGATTCTGTAAGCCCCCGGAGCACCAGGACAGAGAGAGAGTGAGAGAGAGACAGAGGATGAGACCAGCTGACAAAGCGCCGTAGCTTAACGCCATCCAGACCAGAGCTACCATTAAATCTTGGAAAATACCTACAAATCCATTTTGCCCAGACAAAGACAGAGAGGGGGAGAGGAAGAGAGAGAGACGGGGCAAAGGAGGGATAAAGGATGAGAGAGAGAGAGAGAGAGAGAGAGGAGACCCGGCCTCATTCCCTACCCACTCCTCCTCCTCCTGTCTAGAGGGAAAAAGTGAGCGGAGTGTCTGAAAGGCAGCCCCTACTTAACCGCCTCCTGAGTCTGTCTCATAATGTCAGAGATGGTCTGAAGAGGAGAGTCTCTGTGAGATTACATAGCACTTGTTCTCAGCTCACTTGTATGAGAGAATTGTTGTTGTACATGTCTCACAGCTGTATAGACATCTTTATAGATATTTTCTGTATAGACATCATCAACAACGCGTCATCAGTTCCACTGCGCATGTGTTGTACCCTGTGGTCTTGATGCTCAGGCTGATCAGAATCCTTAAAAAAATTCCTGGATCTGGATCATGATCCGGATCGCCAGCAAAATCGAATGGATGTTCATAATGCCACACCCCACCCTCCAAAAAATTCATTCAAATCCATTGCAAACTTTTGGAGTAATCCTGCCAGCGGACAGACGGACAGACCAACGCCGGTGAAAACATAACCTCCTTCAAGGCTAATGAATACATTTGAATGACAAGTGTTGTGTATGTATCCTATCGTATTCCTCTGTGCCATAGAGCTCCATTGATGTCTAAAATGATTAAAAACTAGGGCTGTCAAAGTTAACACGATAATAACGTCAATATGATGTTCACGTCCCTTTTGCAGAATAATTAATGAACTGTTCGTCATAACTTTTTTAATTTGTAAACAAATATAATCATTGAAACATATTTAAAAGTTTTCTGAGTCTGCACTTTTAGGGCAACGATTTCCAGAAGAATGAAATGTTCAGACGAAGGCTTTGATATATGTAAATAATAAAATAATAATTTAAAGCTTCAGTAGGCAACACGTTTTTGGAATCATTGGGCAAAAATCCCATAATAACCTTTCAGCATATTGTAATTCAAGTGTTCTGAGAGAAAACTAGACTTCTGCATCTCCTCATGGCTCAATATTTCACCTGCTTGGCAGTAATGTTAGCTGACCAGACAAAGGTCTCTCCATGATAGAAAATCTAGCCCGTGACGGGAGACTTTGACCAATCACAGGTCATTTCAGAGAGAGAGAGAGCGTTCCTATTGGCTGTGCTCCGGCTGGTGGGCGGTGCTTGGTATCTCCTCAGCAGATCTCAACGTGGCTACCAAGTCACAAACTTTCTAATTTTACAGCTAAACCGTGCACTACAAGATGATTCTGAAAACATTTGAGGAGAGAAATAGGCATTAACGTAACAGAATATTGATTCATATTTGATCAGCGCTGCCTAGTTTGACCGCTTGGTCAGAGTTGACGAGTGATTGACAGCCGGCTCTCATGGACAGCAGCTGGACAGCAGACCTCAGATCAGCTCTTACTGCTTGTTTTCCTCCGGTCTGTGAAATCTTGCAGATGCTGTTAGGAGCACCGGAGGACACAGAGGAACATGATTTTTTTCAGGTTACCTGTCTCATGTACTGTCAGGATATAGTGACCATTTTATAAAAATATTTTTTTTTTAATCATATTTGCTCCGTGTCTACCTGCTGCTGCTTTAATGTACAAATGGACTAATGCATGCCTTCTCTAAATCAGCCTGCAAGTTGTTGGATCAAACTAAAAGATCTCCGTTTTGAACATTCAATCATTCACTGCAACCAACTGGAGGACAATTATTAGAAATATATATGTAATTGAGCATTATATTTGGCAGTAGCTCCTCCTGTGTGTGGCCCTGGCCTACACTGATGAACATGAACATGAGAAGTTTAATACTCCAAAATGAAAGGATAATTTCATTTCATATCACATAAACAGATGGTTGTTTGGCAGCGGAGCACTCAAAAAGACCACATGAAACTGGTGGATGCATGGCTCGAGTCTTTGGAAAGAACCACAAACGTTAGCAAAATTATTCTCATGATGTGAAATGTTTTAAGGAAACTGGCCCCAGATCAGTATGATAGGCTACGAAGAATCATTTTGAGCTCAACAATGATGAGCTGAATACGAATAGGAGGAGGAAAGTGAGTGAGAAAGAGTGGAGGGTGACAATGCACTCCGACAGAGTGTGAAGATAGAGGCTCAGGCATCATAAAAGTTTCTGACACTAAAGTTCACAAAGCTCAAATACCTAAAACAACTTCCAGGCTCCAAAAAACAGTAAAAAAAAAAATGTATTGCATGGTCCACTTGCTTGGTTTTACTGGAATCTCCAGCCACACCTTGTGACCCTCATCAGGTGATTGAGTTTGCTCAGTTGTACTTTTACTATAACACTTGGTGTTGGCCTGTCTAATGCTGGACCCAGTTCAGCACATAGATCCAAGAGCATGGATCTATGTGCTTACATGTTTACATCAATCAGACTCATTGCTCCCCAGCGTATAGCTGAGTGTTCACTGACTGTTGAACAGACATCACTGGGATTTCTGGACAGATGCTGGAAGTTTGGACGTGTCCAGACGTCAGAGACATCAACCTAATCACGGCTCTTTGTTTTTAGGCATCCGCTGTCTTTGTTCCAGAAGTGTGTCTTTCATTTCAGGGAGCTGATTGTGGTTGTGTGTGTGCGTGCGTGCGTGTGTGTTTGGTTTCCTCTTCCCTTTCATCTGCTGTTATTATTATTTAGATGCTGAATGAAGAAAGAGAGGAGAAGAAACACACACTCAGCCACTGGAAGTGAATAACTCTCACACACACACACTACGTGCTAACATCCACACGCACAGCTGTATATGTGGGCACACACACACGCAAAAACATGAACAGTGCAAACAAACACATGATTGGACACAGTTAAAAGGCAGCACATTAGGGGTAGCTGGAGACTGACTTGAGCCCATACCATAATTATGTGTCTACACCTGAGATAGGAAGAAAAGAAAGGAGAAAGAAAGGGAAGAAAAGGAGAAGAGTAGGGGTGGAGAAGCGTTTCCACAGCCCACCTAGGTCGAGGCAGTGTGGAGAAAGAGAGAGAGAGAGAGAGAGAGCAGAGGGGGGTATAAAGACAGAGAGAGATTATGAAAGAGTGTGACAAAGCTCCTTCAGCTTAAACAAACCTGACAGCGTCTCTACTTCCCCCCAGACAGGTTTATGTGAAAATGTTTGGCCTCAGCTGTCAGCTCCAACCATAACAGCTCCTGGTAATACATCACCATAATCACCCTGCTCCTGCTAAATGCAGACATCACATTCACTGAGCACACAGCAGACACGCAGTGTGTCAGGTCTCCAGACGCTTCTTTACAACCAGTCTTTGCTCTGTGGAAGTCTAGCTGGATAAAATGTAAAATAAGTTTTGAAGTTCTAATAATTTAGTATTTAGTACAGAATGTTAATTACACTTTAAAGAAGACGTGCTCATTTTCAGATTCATATTGTATTTTGGGGTTTTCTACCAGAGAAAGTTTGTGACGCCGCCGCCATTGTGAAATCTGGTGAAGGAACGCCAAGTTCAGGTCACATGACCGGAGCACAGCCAGTAGGAACGCTCTCTCTCTGAAATGACCTGTGATTGGTCAAAGTATCCCGTCACGGGCTAGATGTTCGTAAAGCCTGAAAACAGAGCCATGAGGAGGAGCAGAAGTCTAGTTTTCTCTCAGAACACTTGGATTACAATATGCTGAAAGGTTATTATGGAATTTTTGCCCAATGATGCCAAAAATGTACTTCATCACTAGATTGTGATGGTTTCACTTTGAATTTGTAGTTGCACTCGCCTGTGTTAATCATTATGAGGGTGTAGTGAGGCCATCATTGATGTCAGTTCTATCAAAAAACCTTTGGATATTCTAATAAAATGCATTCTGTAACAGGATTTTTCTCAGAGAGCCTAAATTTTACATACATAAAATACATCATAAATATGTCCCTGTGAAGCAGGATCTCATGGTGTCCGATCTAAAGTATCAAACCAGACAAAATTTGAAAGCTCTTTAGATAAATCCTTTGTTGCGAATCTTATTGTACCTCCAGTGTTCAATTAGTGGGGCGATCTCATAGTCTCAGGCACTGAAAGTAGTAGTAAGTAGTTGTTTTTAATAATTTTGATGATATGAATGCAATTAGTCATGTCAAAAATGTCTTCATTTTCAAGTAGTCCTGGTTATTCTGAACAAGAGTCCTTCATTTAGGACTGAGAATTATTATGGGTAAATTTTAGCCCACATTATCAAAGCACTAGTTTTGTTCAGAACAGTCTCTCTTTATAGGATCATAGTTTAAATCAAACTAGTTTTATAAGTCAGTCAGTGCAAGTGGGTTTATTTGTGCTTTAAAACGTAACTGCCATGAAACCTTTTATTTCTCTGATTCACTGCTTGGTTCCCACTAACGCCGCTCCCTCTCTTCATTCACTCTATAGCTCGCTCGACCACCGCCACTCTCTCTCTCTCTATCTCTCTCTATCTCTCTCTATCTCTCTCTATCTCTCTCTATCTCTCTCTATCTCTCTCTGCTGAAAATCTTTGGTCTTCAACAATGCTCATGAAATATGTATATATATAAAGGGAGAAATCACACAAGTAAATGTAAAAGCAAAATGATAATATAAGGCATAAAATGTGCCATTAAAGTAAATATACACATATGTAAATATGAAATAGTAATGTAAATGTTTAAATTTGTAATTAGTTGTAGACAGTATTTCAGATGGGAAAACTGAATATAAACAGGATGTAGTATGTATAAGCATGATGAGAAGTAATATGTGCACATAGAGGTGTAAACAGGAATGTAGGATGTAATAATGATTTTTAAGAGTGTAAGAAGTTACAAACAGTCCCTTTAATAGTTATTTTTGATAATTATTAATTACTTTTGATAGACATTTGAATGCCTTTTTGAGCTACAGAACCATGCCCCGTTAATATACATTGATCATTTAATTAATATTCATTTTTATTGATATTAATAATTATCTTTAATATTTGCTAATAACCAGACGAGCTCCTACCTGCATCCCCAACAGTGACATCATTGTTTTCTTCATCTTGGTACAGATCCAGCCACTCAGTACTTCCTGAACTTTGAAACACAGTAATAAACTGCCATTGACATGACTCCAGGAGATGCATGTTTACTTTTCAACTAAATACATTTTTGAAAGGGTCATCAGTCATGTATACTCCATCAGAATAATGCCAGATTACCTTACCCCATCTGCAGATGAATTGTGATACTGAATGATATAGAAATTTTGATGGAAATGTGATTAATAATATTATATAATAACATTTAAATATAATGATTATATATAATTTAACCACTTACCATTCCACCTTTTTTTTTACAGGGGTAGTGGTGGGGGACAGGGGATGTTTAGGGGGAGATAAAGAGTCAACAGTAAATGACACATAGAAGTGGTGTTCATCATCTGAAAGCTGGGAACCTGAAGATTAATTCAGGTAACTCTAGGTCTCTAGTTTGATCCATCCATCCTCTGAATGCTCTAGGTCTCTAGTTTGATCCATCCATCCTCTGAATGCTCTAGGTCTCTAGTTTGATCCATCCATCCTCTGAATGCTCTAGGTCTCTAGTTTGATCCATCCATCCTCTGAATGCTCTAGGTCTCTAGTCTGATCCATCCATCCTCTGAATGCTCTAGGTCTCTAGTTTGATCCATCCATCCTCTGAATGCTCTAGGTCTCTAGTTTGATCCATCCATCCTCTGAATGCTCTAGGTCTCTAGTTTGATCCATCCATCCTCTGAATGCTCTAGGTCTCTAGTTTGATCCATCCATCCTCTGAATGCTCTAGGTCTCTAGTTTGATCCATCCATCCTCTGAATGCTCTAGGTTTCTAGTCTGATCCATCCATCCTCTGAATGCTCTAGGTCTCTAGTCTGATCCATCCATCCTCTGAATGCTCTAGGTCTCTAGTTTGATCCATCCATCCTCTGAATGCTCTAGGTCTCTAGTTTGATCCATCCATCCTCTGAATGCTCTAGGTCTCTAGTCTGATCCATCCAGCCTCTGAATGCTCTAGGTTTCTATTCTGATCCATCCATCCTCTGAATGCTCTAGGTCTCTAGTCTGATCCATCCATCCTCTGAATGCTCTAGGTCTCTAGTTTGATCCATCCATCCTCTGAATGCTCTAGGTCTCTAGTTTGTGGCAGTAAAGTTTCATGAGGCTGTGATTATCCTAGAGGTCACCACAGGCCATTTTATACAGGGAGGTCAAAAAATGGTCTCACTACAATAAAATGGCTATTATACGTCATCACACATGAATATAAGTGAAACTCAAACAAAACTCAGCCTGCAACAACCTCTGGAAAACAGAATAGTGACCGGCCCTCCCGGAGTTTTAAGGGGTTAAAGTCAACACTAAAGTGCACATATCTCTACTTTCATTATTAGTCAGGTTTTGAGTTTGCTTTCTATTTTAAACAAATGCTATTTAAGTTTGACTTAGAGCACACATAGCTGTTAGCTAACCACTAATAATAGTCTAATGCGTGTTAGTATAGCGCTAATGATAGCTGAGCACTAATGTTATCTCCTGTCAGACCTATGGAAGGAGTGTGAAGCCGATAGTAGCTGATGTTAGCATATGATTGTGGTTTGAGGAGGCGTTGATAAGAGAATACAGATTAGCAGTGGCGGAAGGTTTTGTCTTAAGCCTCTGATAAAAGTCTTTGTCATGGCACACAAAGGCCCAGGTGCACTGGATATGATACTGACACACACACACACACACACACACACACACACACACAAACACACACACAAACACAATATCACTGTCAAGAGTATGTGTGCGTGTGTGTGACATAAGCACATATGAATTTGGATTTTTAAGTGCTTCTGTGTTCTTCTGAACTTGTAACACATGTTACACATATAGACTGTATAAGTGGACGTAGTCACCGTGACGTCACCCGTTGGTTGGTGGACTACGGTTTTCAAGTCTCGAGTTCAGCATAGGTCCGTCACCATCTTGGTTTTTGACTGTTGCCATCTTGGTGCTTTGGAACCTGAACTAGAGAGAGTGGAGCTAAGTTCAACCGAATGCTGAATAAGACATTTTTAGGCGACCACTGCTACAATTAACTTTCTTGAACTGAGAACACGCTGTGAAAGGGTTAAGACGAAAACACGGACAACACCGTGGTAGCGACCTGTCAATCACAAGGAAGCCCCGCCTTAAAGCATCCCCTGCTTTATGGTCTATTTGATTCTAAATGGGACAATAATTTACCAAATGAACATTGAACAAGAACTAGGCTCATTTTCTCATAGACTTCTATACAATCAGACTACTTTTAGCAACCAGAGGAGTCGCCCCCTGCTGGCTGGTAGAAAGAATGCAAAGTTTAAGACACTTCCGCATTGGCTTCACTTTTCAGAATCTGAGGTTGACGCCTGATAACTTTCTACTTATTTGTTTTTCAGGAGTATTGAATGGAAAAGATCAACATTTTTTGGAAAGTCACTTAGTTATTTGTGTCATTTCCAAGTGTAAAAAGAGAAGTTTGATGCGTGTCAGTAAGGTACGACATCCATCTTCTCATCCTCAACCTCGGAAAGAAGGCGAATACGTGTATTTCCCAAAATACTGAAATAAGGAAGATTCCAATATTTTAGGAAATATACAATATTGTTCTCTATTTTATATCAATATTGTTCTCTATTTTATATCTCTATCTTCTCATCTGATTTTGAATAAAGTCCAAAACACCGTATGTCGCACGTCACATCAGCCACTCCATTTCTTTTCCATGTAAACCCACTCACACATGCACCTCAGCACCATATGGTTTCTTTTTTCAGATTCCCTCTCTCAATTGGCACATCCCAAATACTGTACCATGACGAATTCTCTTCTCAGGTGTTAGAGGGTTTTCATGGTCATAAAACTGTCAATATTTAAACATTTATGAGACGAAGCAAGAACATATTCAAGTGAGCAATCAAGTGAACTAACAGACAAAAACCTCCTGAACCCAGGGCGAGTGCTCCAAACTGCATATGCTCTACTGTATGTTGTTCTCTTATTCTGAGTGGTATACTGTGTATACTGGAACTTTGGATCAGAGGAGACAAGTTCATTAATTAAAAGAGGCAGGGCAACTCAAACTCAGCAAAGTGGGCAACTGTCCTGGAGCCCAAAAGCAGCAGGTTCACTGTGGGACACTGTGGGTTTTTAATGTGGTAATTTGATTAATTGCACATTTTAATACTGCATGCACTACTAATGCACAATCAAACCAAAATGATGGAAGGAAATTCAGGTGACACCTGGAATATCACATAATCTTGAGGCTCTTTCTTCTTCAAGGGTTTCCCCTTGAAACTTTCACAATTTATTGAAAACAATACTAGTGTCTTGGACTTTTTTAAATTTTATAATTACGTTCCCATATATATACATATAATATAACTAAACTTCATTCTCAATTACGTTTCAAGGGACGCTAAATTATAGAGAGGAAAAACTGGCATGTCCATTTTCTATGGTGTCCCTTGACCTCTGACCTCCAGATATGTGAATGTAAATGGGTTCTATGGGTACCCACGAGTCTCCCCTTTACAGACATGCCCACTTTATGATAATCACATGCAGTTTTGGGCAAGTCATAGTCAAGTCAGCACACTGACACACTGACAGCTGTTGTTGCCTGTTGGGCTGCAGTTGCCATGTTATGATTGGAGCATATTGTTTTATGCTAAATGTAGTACCTGTGAGGGTTTCTGGACAATATCTGTCATTTTGTGTTATTAATTGATTTCCAATAATAATATATACATACATTTGCATAAAGCAGCATATTTGTCCACTCCCATGTTGATAAGAGTATTAAATACTTGACAAATCTCCCTTTAAGGTTCATTTTGAACAGATAAAAAATGTGATTAATCTGCAATTAATCGCGATTAAATATTTGAATCGACTGATAGCCCTGGTAAAAAAGCCATCAGGGTTTGGCTTATAATGAATATGTTTGTCATGTTATTTAAGCTATGGACATAAATTAAAATAAGTGTGCATCGACTTTTAGTTTCACATGGGACACAAACAGCGGTCTCCTGGTTGAAAGTCCTGTGTTTGTTTGACCCATCTACCACCCCGACCTCTGAGGTACGCGGCCTATCGTTACAAACGTATTTGTGGATTTTTATTGTATTTGCATCAAAAACAAACGGAATACGAGACAAAATACGTTTCCCTCCAAACATAATCCACAATCCAGTTTCGTTGTACGGGAATGTCATTTTTAGGAGACGGCTGGGTGAGGCTGTCCTGTAATCACCTGTATTTGTAAGAGAGGCTCAACTCTTAATGTGTTGTTCCCCGTTAAAATGAGAGATGAATGACCGAGAGAATGAATGAATAAACTCTCGTCAGCCTGCAACGCTGCAGGTTCCTGAAATTGGTGTGTTGGTGGTAGACAGAGCAGCAGCTAAACTGTAATTTCAGCCCCTAAAACAGTGTTTAGGCCGGTGTCTGACGTTAGCCTGCAGACTCACTGTTTGCATCTGCAGTCTTTTACACTCCATTAAGGGCAATTTTGCCTCTCATCTGAGAGATTGGCCCCACTGTGGGCTTTGTTGTTTATGACGCTTAAATACTTAAATACACCACAGTCACGCCGCGCATGTAAACTGACCCACTGCCAGTCTGTGTGTGTGTGTGTGTGTGTGTGTGTGTGTGTGTGTGTGTGTGTGTGTTTAACGTGTAGCAGTGACGCATCATCATGCCTGTGGTCCTGTCATTAAGGTACTGTAAATAAGGCTTAGGACGGTAAATGATGCCACCAAGCAAAAATACTCACAGACAGAGACAGAACTGCACACACACACACACACACACACACACACACACACACAGGGAACTATCATTCATTCAGACTTGCTTTCGTGTGCATAATTATGTCCTATTACACAATGCAAAAGATGACATGTAGAGCAAATCAATTTTTTTCCCTTATGTGTTTTATGAGTATCATCGAGACAGATTAAACAAATGTCTTAAACCTGACTGACGACACATATTGAAAGGAGACTGCACTAAAGCATGCATTGAAAGTAGTGCTCATCATGAGGCCAATTTGTAAAGACCAGATTAACCCATCCGGTGGCAAAAAGAAGAAGCTTATAGTCTGCTATGTTCCTTATATTTGTTTTATTAGAAGTAGTAGTAGCATTAACGCAACTTGCAATTTTTAATTAACTTCTTAAAAATCCAACAGCCCACTCTTGTAAAGCTAGAGTGAAGATACTGGTATCATATGAAACTAAAATCATACTAGCTTTGTTCCAAAGGAGGTTAAATAATGCTCTGAATTTACGCTCAATTTTGATTTGCTAGATATGGCAAAAATATCATATCACGATTTTTTTCAGGGAGGATCACGATACAAGATCTTTTCACGATATTCTTTCATGCTGGTTTTAAAGACAATTTTGCAAGTTACTGAACATAACAACCAAACTAAGTTCCCCATTTAAAAAAATCCAGCCCTATAAGCTAATAAAACATGAGGAAAAAAGAAGAACAGATCATTAAGGCCAAACAGATTTTAATCAAGTGTGCAATTCTGCAAAGTATGAACATTCAACAAGAATTATGACTTGCTTTAGACTTTTGCATAAAACCCATCCTAACATGAACATTGGTTTCAAAAGGTAAACAACAACAACACTAGTAAAGTGCACTCTTGCTACGTAACATTAAAGAAACTGAATTGTAAATCAGGTAGCTGATTAGACACAGATCCACAGGTGGAATATAGACAGCCGTAATAATGACTCCTGTCAGCTCTCTCTGCAGATAGAAGGGTCCACACATCACTGACAGAGCCTCTAAATCAGGGGAACAGTGACTGTCAGTGATTCGGCTGTTTGGACACCAGCCATCATGCACATAAATACAGAGTCCTCCCCCGTTGCTCTTACTGTACCAGAGGCTTTACTTCGGTCCAGGCGGTGGATTGTGCTTCCTGCTAGCTGCACAGCAGCGTCGGGTATCAGCGGGTGAAGCCAGGTCTCCATTATTTACATCACGCAGCAGTCCGCTAAAAGACTTGTTAGCTGCCATCTGTAGCTCCAGTTCGTCCATGTTGTGAACGATGGATCTGGCGTTGGAGAGAAAGATGGTTGGTAGCGGTGGTTTGTGTGGATGCTTCTTTAGCCTAGTCAGCAGCCCCTCCAGGCATCTCCGTCTGCGTCCTCTCTCTATGCCGCCTACGTCGCTTCTCGAAGCCGATAACAATCCACGTAGACCCTGGTGATCTGGACATGTCCTTTGAAAGTCGCTTGTAACGGCGGTACTGTGCTGTAATCCGACGTTGATTAAGTTTTGACGACTATACACACACTTTGCCTGACAAAACTCGACAAGCAAATCCAGCTTACACACAAATAAGCACCAAATTAGGAAGCGAAGAGCCGCTGCACTGACGCGCGCTGCCATCTTGAAACTACCAGCAACGGCAACTGGTAGAATGTACACTGAAGCATGTTTCTACGATCTCGCTGTAAAGGCAGATCCTAGAGACATTTTAATCGTTCACGATCTAATATCGTCATATCACACACCCCTAGCAGCCAGGGTCATTCGATTGGTCCCTTTTACTGTGGACATGCATAATATCTACTGCTATGATAGGAGATAAAGTCATTCCCCATGTCTGGTATTTTTTGTAGAGCTCTCCCTCTGTTTCTTATCATGGAGGGAGCATTGAGCGTCTCTTTGGCTCCTCATTTCCGCTCCATGGCTGTCTGACTGTGGTCTGAAACACCATGCTTACGCATTACATAACGTCACTCTGTGTTTTCCAGCCGTTTGCAGCACGCCTGATGCCAAAACTGTATCCATGGAGACATAATTGACCAAGGATGTCATAATCCAGCAGTCGCCATCAAAACATGAGGGGGAAATCTTGATATATGACTGTTTACAATCTTTCTGTCTCTTTTAAATCAGCATCCCCAACCCTAACCCCAACCCCCCCCCCCCCCCCCCCCCCCCCCGTCACATTCTGCCTTTCACTATTTTTCTAACTCTGTCTTCATTTCCCTCCATCTTTTACTCCATCTCTTTCTCTCGCTCTTTTTCTTTCTGACTCCCATCATTGTCTTCCTCCCTCTAGGTCTCATCTACTTTTCTTTACTCTTTGTCTTTCTCTCACTCTTTCTACTTTATATCGCAGGTACCAAAACTAACCACTTATTACTCGTCGTCTCTCTCTCGCTGAATTTATCTCGCTCTCCTCGCTGTCATTACTCATCTGTTTGTGTTTTGCAGAAGAAGTATTGCACTGTAATGAAAAACAGGAACGGCATGTGTTGCAATCAGACTGACGGTCCCACGCACAGGCTGAGACATTGGGCAACCAACCAGCAGATAGTTTTAAAGTGGTTTGGATTCTTCAGGTCTGGTGGTTTGAATGGGTGACAGGATTTACTGGGTCGCTGCAGTTAGTTCCGATGTTGGCCCCGATTGTGTTGTCTGACACAGCAAGTCTGCAAACAGACATGGGGAAACAGATTCACTGGGTGTGTGAATCGATATATTTGCTTCATTTGAGTCATTTGAGCGTTATTTTTGTAGTCTGAGTAACGTGACGTCATATTCATTCCATATCCTTTAACCAAAACAAACCACAGGGAGCCGAAACGAAAAAGTAGAAAACAGCAGAGGATCCACGTGGATACGACCTGCTCCCTCACATGTTAAATCCAGCGTGGTAAACACTACACATCCAGTAAAGGATGGAAACACTTTTTGTTTCACACATTGCAGGAAAAGCAGAGCTAGACATCACGGCTAAAGCAGCATGCTAACTCTGTCACGGACAGGTAACGTTGTGTGAATGTGTATACTATTATAACTATTAACTTTTTTGCTTCTCAGAGGAGCATAAAAGGAGCGATGGACTTAAATGGAAGTTAAAAAAATCCAGCACACAGATTATGAGAGCAATCTCAAACTTTTTCATGTCAATAGACCACAGACCATGGATGTAGAAGAGGGTCCAATAGACCACAGACCATGGATGTATAAGAGGGTCCAATAGACCACAGACCATGGATGTAGAAGAGGGTCCAATAGACCACAGACCATGGATGTAGAAGAGGGTCCAATAGACCACAGGCCATGAATGTAGAAGAGGGTCCAATAGACCACAGACCATGGATGTAGAAGAGGGTCCAATAGACCACAGACCATGGATGTATAAGAGGGTCCAAACGACCACAGACCATGGATGTAGAAGAGGGTCCAATAGACCACAGACCATGGATGTAGAAG
The DNA here is from genome assembly GCF_043250625.1 of Sebastes fasciatus. Classification (NCBI taxonomy): domain Eukaryota; kingdom Metazoa; phylum Chordata; class Actinopteri; order Perciformes; family Sebastidae; genus Sebastes; species Sebastes fasciatus. The sequence goes on from NC_133799.1 coordinate 36,193,780, forward strand.
AGGGTCCAACAGACCACAGACCACGGATGTAGAAGAGGGTCCAATAGACCACAGACCATGGATGTAGAAGAGGGTCCAATAGACCACAGACCATGGATGTAGAAGAGGGTCCAGTAGACCACAGGCCATGGATGTAGAAGAGGGTCCAATAGACCACAGACCATGGATGTAGAAGAGGGTCCAATAGACCACAGACCATGGATGTAGAAGAGGGTCCAATAGACCACAGACCATGGATGTATAAGAGGGTCCAACAGACCACAGACCATGGATGTAGAAGAGGGTCCAATAGACCACAGACCATGGATGTAGAAGAGGGTCCAGTAGACCACAGACCATGGATGTAGAAGAGGGTCCAACAGACCACAGACCATGGATGTAGAAGAGGGTCCAATAGACCACAGACCATGGATGTAGAAGAGGGTCCAGTAGACCACAGACCATGGATGTAGAAGAGGGTCCAACAGACCACAGACCATGGATGTAGAAGAGGGTCCAATAGACCACAGACCATGGATGTAGAAGAGGTTGTGTCCTGTGCTTTTGCCCTCCGTGTTAGTGAATAGCCTACAACTCCATTAAATTCTGTTGATGTCATACTAGTGCTTCTAGCTACTGGTCGATAGCCGGTTGTTTGGGAACAGAGACGTTAATCCATCCACCACGGTACAGGCTGACAGCATACAGCCCGTAGGTGCATTAAAAGATAATAAAAGTGATGAATTACAGCCAATATATCCATTATTACAGCGGCATACAGCTAGCAGGAAGTCGGCAGAACTGGATATGTCATATGAGCGTGCAGGGCGGTGCAGTCCCGTTGGTCTGATGCACGTTCATTATGCCGAGGAAAATAAATCTGGATTCAGCTGTTAATGAACTTTACAACTTTTAGGACATAATGATTTAAATGAGGGATATTTAAGTGATCGTACTGGAAATTGATTAACCTAAAAGAAAATTATACTCTGATTTGCAGACAGCTCTTTATTCATCCATGGCCACAGACTGACGTTTTCAGTCCAAAATGGCGGCAGCGCTACCGCAGTGCCATCTAGCGCCTGTTGCTTCTTTGATCTATACTCTTTGGTGAACGTGCTGACAGAGATAACAGTGTCTACCTGAGGGGGAACCGGAGGGTGAGTGCTACGCTTCTGCGACAACGTTGACGGTCAGGACTGCGTTATCAGCTGTAACCGCCGTATGAGAGCAGCGCAAAAAAGTGTCCGTAAGCTAGCCAGTGGGGCACGCTCACATGCATGAACATGCACTAAAAAGCACGCACGGCTGGCCAGGCTATGTCAACAAAGCAAGGAGAAGCTCAGATTACAACACACACAGAGGGAGAGAGACTTCATTCTCTGCTCAGGGAGACGTTACTACTCTATATCTTTACATAGACAATAGTTGTTTGCTGCTATATTAATGCTCTTGATATCGTATAGAGCTCCTTTAATGGAAGGAAAATGAAACATGTATGTGTGCGACCATTTCTGTTTCATCTTACAAACCGAAGGACAACAGAATAACTGCCTGCACTTGTACTGTATGTGAACATGATCCCTCAGTGTGTGTGTGTGTGTGTGTGTGTGTGTGTGTGTGTGTGCGTGTGTGCGTGTGTGTGTGTGTGTGTGTATGTGTATGAGTTCCTGTTACGTTTCCTGCTCTTAAATGTCACGGGCAGTGTTGTGACTGCGGTTGGTAAATATGTATCCAGCACCACATACTGAGTCACTGAGCAAACAGAGTGGATGAAAGGGAGGTGGTGTGGGGGGGGGACAATACTTTACATCAAATCATTCAGAGCAATCTCAAAGCTGGTTGTGAAATATTTGTTTGCACAGAAATGCTAGTGGAACCTCCAGGTCCACCTCCCTGTTTCATTTCCCCTCTCTTTATTCTCTGTCCAATGAATTGCCTCTGAGACCAAAACAGCACTCAGGTATCCAGGTAACACACGTATACATGTTATAAAAGAACGGTACCATGGGTCAAAGAGCTCCATGCCAAGATATGGGGCAATAAGGTGTCAGGATTACAGAACACCAACCAGTTTTACCTCAAGGCACTGAGTGATTTCTAGATACTATTCAGGTTTTCTGAAATAAGTGTCTTCAAAGTTTTTTCTTTCTTTTTTTAGACAAAATTCATTGGACATGTATACCCCATGTACACCCCATGTACACCCCATGTACACCCCTTGGTGATCTCAAAACCACTATATTTACCCTTGGTGTGAATTTAGGTTTAGGCAACAAAACCACTTAACAAAACATCATCGTTGGGCTTAATATAAGTGCGTACACTAAGTAAACTACGTATGAAACAATGTAACATAATAATAGGAAACACATCTCTATGTAACTTAAAAAAATTAACACTGGTCTTGAGGTTGAAAGTTCTGTGTTTGTTCTTTTCGTTTGCAATAACAACGCCGTTCTTGCTTTTGACGTGTCATTTCTACGCCATGTAGTCCGTACTGACTGCAAAGTGAACACGTTTGCGTGAATACGCTACGCTCAGAGCTAGTGACGTAGAATAAAAAGTGAGAGAGACTACTTTCGGTGGGTGGGTCCAACATATACAGGACTTTCAACCGGGAGACCGTTGTTTGTGTCCCAAAGTGTTGAGTTATACTGAAGTTACGTTAATGACATTTGTGAAGCATTGTCCGTACTTTTGTTATGTTGTTTATGTATGGTATTTATCTTAGTTTATGCAGTTATTTTAAGCCCAACCATGATGGTTTTCCTCAACCCAAGTGGTTTTGTTGAAAGCGACCATTTCACGGTAACAAATTGCCATTAAATGACAAGCAAAAAGCCGCCTACAACGTTAAGCCTGTGGTGTGAAATGACACGCGAAAAGTACGTAACCCTCGTGACCCCCATGAGCTGTTGTTGATCACATCTCCTGAGTGACACCCACACACACGTCAGTTGAGTAGGCGGTCCTTCAGTGTGGCCCAGGACACATTCGCGTACCCACTGCCAAAAGAATGTGGCCATAATATGGCCCAGACCACCTCTGAATGTGGTCTGAGCGATCGGATCTCAATGCGTCCTCAATACGTCTTGAGTGCATTCACACCCGTACTTTAAGCTTGGGATAGGATCACCCAAGACAAATGTTATTGTCAGGTCTGAACTGGGCTAAAATTACCACCACGGAAACAATGGTAATGGAAAGTGAATTAGGATCCTCCATTTTGAGGGTACACAAATTCCCAGATTCAACAGAAGAACGTTTTAGATATAGTCTGCGTAGGGGGGAGGTCGGGCGGATGGGCGGGTCAAACACGGGACTTTCAGCCAGCAAACCGGTGTTCTTGTCCTGTTTGAAACCAAAAGTCAACGTTGAGTTATTGTAAATTACGTACGTAAGTTACATAACAAACTTATTTTAAGCCAAACCATTACCTTTTCCTTCCTTTGTCACGTATAGCCTGCCACATTGGGAGCACAACTCCCTGATAAAAACCCAATCAGAGAAGTTAAATGATGCAAATCAGTTCATCTACAAACAATTCCATAGAATCTTTTTTATAAACACCATTAAATCCACATAAAGGACCAGTAACAGTTCTACATCAATGCTAAGTATCAGAAACTGGGCATGTAGAGTGTAACTTTTCATGTTCTATATGTAGGCTAAGTTAGAAATTATACTTCAGGCTACGTCTTCAGTATAAGTAAAAGCTCATTTTAATCACAAATAGATTGCCTAGGGATGTCTATGTATGGTCGGGTCGTCCTTTAACCACAAGGCTGGCAGTTCGATCCTTGATTCCACATGTCAAAGTGTCCTTAAGTGTTAAATGCAGAGGTCAAATTGTATGTGACGACTGAAATAAAGTTTGTCTTTTTTGTTATTTAGTTAAACACAAATGCACCATAAATCTTGACAAAGCATGTAAACAAGACCGTGCCTCCTAAAATGAAGTTAATATTCTTTTAATTTGCAACAGCTGTACATTTTGAAAGAAACAAAATGCCGTACGGATTACATTTTTAACAACATAATGAGGAAACATTTCTATTGAACAGATCTGAAAAGTCACGAATGTCCATATGGAACATATCTGCAAAACGTTCACTGACAACGTATTTTATTTGTTTTCCTACAATATCCGTTTGTGGCAACTAAAGCATGATTTACATCTTTATGGTTATGTTAAGGCAAGTCAAATCACTTGAATAAAAGTCATGAACACGTATCTTCTCAATCAGCTTCTTACTATGAGCGACGGCGTCCTACATGAACACACCATGTTCTACCACGGTAACAACAGTTTTGATTATTTCACATGACAATTTTTTTTTTTTCTCTGTGCTCTTTTCACTTGTTTTCTAGGTGTCAACCATATCACGTTGTCTTGATCAATGGATAGAGTATGGTGAGTTGTTAATGAGATATATCTGTTGCCATGTCAGCTCATTAGCTGTTATAATATCCATGGCACCAGTGTTAATTTCATTAATGAAATCTATGACAAAATATGTTTGTCAATGACCTGTTTTTCTATGACTATGACGAGACAATGACGAGACGGTACTGATGTCATTAAACATGAACGGTGACGATATCCATTCCCATGGCTTCAAATACCGAGGCTTTGTCACGGCCGTCAGTGTGTGATACCACCGCACAAGACACCCTTATCATAACAGAAGTTATCTCGAGACACTATTCATATAGAGTAAGTCTAGACCCAACAAGTGATCCCCCAATAGCACACATTGATATGTGACAGTGGCAAGAAAAAACTCCACTTTAATGTGTAGAAACCTTGGGCAGAACCCGCCTCTGGGTGGGCGGCCATTTGCCTTGACCGGTTGGGTTTTGAGAGAGAGAGAGAGAGAGAGAGATATGCACAACAGCTATAGTAATACAAACAGGATTAATAACAATAATCAATAACAGTGGATGTAATAAAGTGATAATATATAACTGACTAATAATAAAAAGGCTGATAATAATAGTAGTGGGCGTCAAGCAGGCAGCAGATGCAGCTGCCAGCGCAACCACGATCCAGGTGTAACGCCGGTCCAGGTGTAACCTCGGTCCAGGTGTAACCCTGGTCCAGGTGTAACCTCGGTCCAGGTGTAACCCTGATCCAGGTGTAACCCCGATCCATGGATACCTGCCAGATGAGAAAGCACAAAGACTCCGGGGAAGAAATCAAGTTAGTAACAGGCATGAATGGGACATGAATAGACCTTTAGCACCTGTATGAGAAGCAGCGGTCGTTCCATTAACTACAATGTAAAGCCATTGGCGGTAACAGTAAACACTCAGAGCAAGTGCGCTGGGAGTGAGTGTCAAGTCAAATCAAGTCAATTCTATTTGTATAGCCCAAAATCACAAATCACAAATTTGCCTCAGGGGGCTTTACAATCTGCACAGGATACGACACCCTCTGTCCTTTACAGTACCACCCTCTCATCGGATAAGGAAAAACGTAACCAAAAAAAAACCTTTTAACAGGGACATTTTATTTAGAAACCTCAGGAAGAGCAACAGAGGAGGGATCCCTCTTCCAGGATGGACAGATGTGCAATAGATGTTGTGTGTACAGAGTAACAACATAATGAAAATACAACATAGACAATCCATATGACAAAAAATAATACATATAATGTGAACATATGTGAGAAGGTGGATCCAGGAGGATGTCAAGCAGCTTCCAGGCGTCGCCAAACAGATAGAGCCAGAGCACCACGACCTCCTCTCCACGCCAAACAGGTAGAGCTAGAGCAACACAACCTCCTCTCCACGCAAAACAGGTAGAGCCAGAGCAACACGACCTCCTCTCCACCCCAAACAGATAGAGCCTGAGCAACAAAACCTCCTCTCCACCCAGATACGTAGATCCCGAGCAACACAACCTCCTCTCCATGCCAGATAGATAGAGCCAGTGCAACACGACCTCCTCTCCACGCCAAACAGATAGAGCCTGAGCAACACAACCTCCTCTCCATCCAGATAGGTAGATCCAGAGCAACACAACATCCTCTCCACGCCAGATAGATAGAGCCAGAGCAACACGACCACCTCTCCACGCCGATAGATAGAGACGGGGCAAACACAACCTCCTCTCCACCATGGAACCTTGAGAGAGGACCATATTTCACTATGGTGACATAGTTTAGAGCTAAACCTAACTGCGGCTGTTACCATAGTTTTGTTGCCGGTTTGTTGTTTACGGTAACAACATTACGTTAAATGACACGCGAAAAGCCCAAAAATGAGTATGCTTTGAAAAAGTTCCAAAGAAAGACGGTGTCATTTGTTTAGTAATAAATGTGAATTATGCTTTAATCCATCCATTTCTGTAATAGTTTTCCATATTGTAACAGTTGCAATCATGTCTTTCCCTGTTCATTAGTATTAGTCAGTTTTCCTACAGGGAGGCGGACGCAGTAATGTGCTGTGTTATAGCCTCTGCTCTATATTTTCCACTTGTTTTCCAAGTTAACAGACCACTGGACAAATAAGGCTTTACATTCATCATAGATGACTGTAGTATATCAGTGCTTTTGACAGCAGGGCAGATCCACAGTAGGCTCGTTAATGTAGCAGCCTCACCACAGTCATGTAGTATTGTGACATTTGACGTCACTATTCCAGAGAAACAACAGCTACTTGGCACGTATCCTATACCACTGACCCACCAGAACAGAATATATGTTGATGATATGATTTATGTTTATTTATAATATAAAAATAAATACAGAAATATCCATTATATATACAGTACATATTGCATATGGAGGCCATCCATAACTTCCTTATATCACTATCAGGTAACATAATAAATGATGGTTAAGGTGCCTGGGCTGCCAAAATGAACATTACTCTGCATGGCCATTGGTCTACTTCATGTGGATTACCACAGACTGATGACCACCAACACAAACACATGGGAAATATGATGTGGTAAAGAGCTTCTCTCAATTTAATGAGTTGATGAGGGTTATCTGAATGCAACATTATACAAGTAGAAATTAATAATAAACAAACTCCTCCTCCAACATTCCTAAGCAGCATTTTGCTGAGTCTTGTCTCACTCTCCCTTGGTCTTGGAATGCAGTCTTTGAAGAGGGGACAGTCATTTTTAGAGAGACGTAGCTGCAGTACCTTAGGCTATGTTCACATTACAGGTCTTAATGCCCAGATCCGATCTTTCTGCCTAGACTGTTCCCATTCATGTTTGACGTGACTCATATCTGACATCAGTATGAACGGATCTCTGCTCCATGAAAGATTTATTAGTCCGTTCTAACTCACACAGGCTCCGCCGATTGTCCTCTGACTGTCTAATCCTTAGCTGGTCTGGATCAGCGTGATTTGGTCGATGTGGTGATGCGACAAGGCGTAAATACATTGGGCTCCACCCACTGTACTCATAGAATCCAGTAGCGGGCGGAGCCTGTGTGAGATAGAACTAGGGTTACGATATTGTAACCCTAATTCTATAAGCACAGGCAGAGCCCTCTACCTAGGAGACCCTGCCGCTCCTGACTGCCTGGTCATCCCACAACCCCTTCAGCGGGCGGTGCTGGACGCCGCCTTATATACTGTGGTGACACACATATATTGACACACATACAGTAGGCACGTCCTGATTGGCCAGCTACGTTTATGCAAATCTCAGTGGGGGAATGCTGCATGTGATTGGAGGACAGTATTACCAATAGAGCCCAGTAGAGGGTTCTGCCTGTGCTTATAGATATAGGGTTAAAATATCAGAATCTTTATTTTGTTGGACTTTATACAGTCAATGGGCATGTGTGTCTTCTTTCACCTTAGTGAGGGGGATGCTTTCCAGCTCCCTCACAGGTTTTGTTGCCGCGAGAATTTGTCGTTAAAAGCCTGTGGTGTGTAAATGAAGCGGGAAAAGCCTTAAATGTGTTATCATGGCACGCAGAATGTCCTTAAAATGTTGTGCTAAGTATTTATACGCATTCCCATGAGATCATTTTGGATACCCAGATTTACCCTTCCTGTTAACATGATGTCATGGTCAGTGGGGTTTTGCACTCTAAGGATGATGTTTGCTTGTGCCCCTTTCCTCATTTAAACAAGTGTGTCACAAAATTCAAGTTTTCAACCTGGGGAACGGAGTTTGCATCCCGTGTGAAATCAACAATGTGTTGCTGTCCCAAAACGCTTTTTTTCCCCCTAAACATGACTGTTTGTTTTTTTGCTTAAAACTAAAGAAGTTATAGTTTTGTTGCAGAAGTTGTAGTTTTATTGCCTAAAACTGTTTTTTTTGCCTAAACCTAAAGAAATGATTACCCCTAGACCCCTAGGAGATATTTTATTAACTCGTTCCCTCAAGTTAGTAAGTTGTTCCTTCAAGTTAGTATGTCGTTTTCTTAAATAAGTAAGTCGTTCTCTTAAGTTAGGTAACTCGTTCCCTCGAGTTACTCAAGGGAATGAGTTACTAACTTGAGGGCACGAATTAATAAAAATGTTCTCCTAAGGATCTAGGGGGGCTCCGTAAATTAAAGTTTTGTTGCCTATCTGTTGTTGTTTTTTTGCATAAACCTAAAGAAATTGTAGTTTTGTTGCCTAAACCTAAAGAGGTTGTAGTTGTGTTGCTCAAACCTATGTGTTTCCTTTTGCCTAAACCTAAAGAAGTTGTAGTTTTGTTGACTAAACCTAAAGAAGTTGTAGTTTGTTGCTCAAACCTAACTGTTTCCTTTTTCCTAAACCTAAAGAAGTTGTAGTTTTGTTGCCTAAACATAAAGAAGCCTTTTTGTTTGTGTTCAAAACGTGACGTTTCATTCCATTTCACAATGTGTTAGAACGTGTTGTTTTTAAGTTTCACTTTCACTTTTACAACATAGTAGGTGTAGTAGGCCCCTACTGACCCACATCTATGATACTTATAGTGACTGTTAACGCCTATTTAATGGCCTGATAACAGTTAAATCGGGTGCTTCTTTAAAGGGTTTGATATGTATTCTACATTTTATATGTATACTCATTGTCTGACAGGCTGTTCTCACTAGATGCTCACTTGTTCACCCAAAACTCACTGTTTTATGAATGAATGCCCTAACAGTTTCTCTTTCTCTACATCGTTTGTTTGGTTTTCCTGACTGTTAACACCAGCAATGCAGGGAACTCACAGTTCATAAAAATATGAACCAAACCCACAGTTCTCACAGTTGAGCTTAGTATATCAGGATGACGTGGTGTCATTGTTCTTGGAGGTAGGCAGTGAGCTCAGGCCACAGTAATGCTGTGGAGTTAAAACAGTCAGGTTACTCTGTTCTCTGTACAATCCAGCTTCCTCCATCTGCAGCTGGGTTCCCAGGAATCTATACACACAGATCCTTTCTCTCTTTCTTTCTGCTCCAAAAATAGGCGATTGCACCAGTTATTATGTATTTGGCCTTGTGTGTTCTTGCCTTTAATTCAAGTACATCCATGTCAGTGTGTGTTGAAGCTGAGCTAATATCTGCTTTACTGTATATTACTGGACACCAATCCACACACACAGGCTCCATTCTGTTCAATTTGAAATGTCAAAGAGCTTTGTATTTTTTATAAAATCTCCATACAAAAAGTACAAAAACAACCAGTAGCTAATACAATGTCATTATGATAATATCTAAAAGTGCAAAAAACAATACTGTAGCTGATCAAAATGTAACAGCACAACGTATCATACAGCGGTTCAAATGATATCTTACAAAAAGTTATTCCTTATTTTTCGTGCGTTCTCCTAGGCAACAAAGCTATTTGGTTACACTAACGCTAACAAGCTGTGGCTGTGCTCGGGTCGTGATTGGCTCGGGCAGGTGTGTGGGCGGGACCTCGATACTGCTGCTCCAGTCCTCCAATCACTGCTGCGCAGACTCTGGCTCCAAATTACGTAAAAATCTCAAGATGGCAGCTCCGGTAGCCAGGATATTTTGGCTTCATTTCTGTACAGTGGGAAGAAGAGGAGATGCGTCGTCCATCTATATATACAGTCTATGTTTGAATCTTGTAGTTGAGTTCAGCTCCCCAAGTGGATAAAAAACGAACTGATTTATGCAGCTTTAAATAGATTTAGGAATTTTCTATGTATGATTATATACCTCAAAACGTTGCCTGTGTGCAACAATCGAGTGTGCAGATACTTTACCCTTTACTAAATATGCTATCCTGTACCTGGCCTAAAAAAAAGATTGTGTGTGCACACAACTACCCTTGAATGAATGTCATAGAACGTTAAAGTATATTAAATATTACCTGGTAACACATCACAGATCACATATTTGAGAATGTTGTATCCTTTCACAAGCTGATCAGATGAAGAAAAAATGCCATCAATATGTACATTTTTGATCAGTCATCCATTATCTGTAACAGTTTTTCCCATTCAGGGTTGCGGGGGGCTGGAGCCGATCCAAGCTGACATTGGGCGTACACCCTGGACATGTCTCCAGACTATCACAGGGCTGACACATAGGGACAGACAACCATTAACACTCACATTCACACCTACGGGACATTTAGAGTCAACAATGAACCTGCATGTCTCTGGACTGTGGGAGGAAGCCGGAGAACCCGGAGAGAACCCACGCTAACACGGGGAGAACACGCTAACCGGATTGGAAACTGCGACCCTCTAGCTGTGAGGCGCGTAGTATTGTGAGATTTGGTATTAATGAGGATTGTACAGGTATAAAGCAAACCAGCATCCCATTAGAGACCATTTTTTTTGTTCATCTTAAGCTCATGTGGTTCAGCTTTTTGGATCACATTCAAATAAAAATACATTTCCTGTTTGACTAAACATTGTCTGATAAATAACCTGCGTCAGAAATAAGAAATAAAAGTGAAACTGATAAGAACATTTCATCAATCTGGACATGGAAATCCTGTGGGGATTCTTCAATCTTGCTTTCATTTGTAAGGAAATTCCTTCTTCGTGTTTTAACTAGCATTAAGCCTGAGACACCCACTTCAAAGATTCTGCTCCACCTCTTTTCAGCCATTACAGTGAATTCCCCACTGAGGCATGTGTGCAGCACAATACAGGGATAATGGTGTGCAGCTTAAGTTCTTCACAAGGCACTGCTGAAAGGCGGTTAACTACCTATGAAAATCCTATCTACTCCATCTGTCAACATGAGATGATGTGATGTGTCACTGAGAGGCTCTGCTGAGTGCTTTAACGACAGAGAGATACTCCAGTGTAAAGACAGTGACCAAACACACAGAGCAAGAATGGCTTCAACATTAAAGTTCAGGACTTCAATATAGACCTTCTGACCTAGCCCCGTCTCCTTAAAATGACATTCCCATACAACAAAACTGCATTGTGTTTTTACATTTCATGGTAAATGTATTTTGTCGCGGATTACGTTTGTTTTTGACGTATCACAAATAAGTTTGAAATGACAGTCCACAAAAGTATGGAGGAGGTCGGGGTAGTGGATGGGTCAAACAAACACAGGACTTTTGGTGCCTTCAAATGGGGTCGTGTTTACCATGTTTACGAGATGAGTCCATATGAACTCTTGTGGTATTCATAACCTCGTTAGGTGGAAAGTTTCTGACAGCTCAGAGATCACGAGTTGTGACGTGTTTGTTGACGTTGTGAGAAATGGCGGAGGCCTTGGAAGTTCATGTTTCGGTACATAATAAGTTAATATATTGTAATTTTAGTCGTATATTGTTTTTCTTGGTAATTGTATAGTATGTCTGAGGAAAATATTGATATTCCCAACTGCTTACTGTGATTATGCCTTTGCATTTACTGCATTGTGTTACCCGCTTGCTAGCTTGCAAAATCGTTAGTCTCTGTGGCTTCTAGACGCCGACAGTAACGTTAATATTGCCGTTGCTCAGCAGCGATGTTTTCACGACTTAATCACTTGAACGCCAAATATATACATGACTTCCCATGTTGTAAACACGAGCTTCCGACTTTCATTTGAAGGCACCATTTCACCCAGGAGACCGCTGTTTGCGTCCCGTGTGAAACCAAAGCCAATGTTCACTTAATATCATTTACATCTGACGCTTAATAACGTAACAAACTTAATCATTTTAAGCCAAATCGTTGTTTTGTTGCGATTTTCTTTTGTTTTGTTTCAATTTCCTAGACATTTTAATCCGAACCATGATTGTGTTCCCAGATCTCAGTAATAGCAGGGAGATAGCAGGTCAGCAGTAGATGTCACACAGAAGTGGTGTACATCATCTGAAAGCTGGGAACCTGGAGATTAATTTGAGATGCAGCTCAAGTTGTCCTAGTCATAAATAAGAACTAAACTTGAAATAATTAATCAATTAATTAATTAATTAAAAATAAATAGTGAAAGTGTACAAGGGCTTAGAACATTATGATAGAAGTAGATGATGGCCATCCCCATGCTCTATTATGTCTCGGAAGTTGTTGCAGCAATTTTTGGGTTTATACCATTTGTTACTCACTCGAGAATTGATAAAAATTGATGATCAATAATCCCTCCAAAAAACTACGTTAAGACACCAAGACCTTGAGGAACACCATAGAAAAAGGCATTCTGTGATTTGGTATCAAAAACTTTTGACATTTGGAGATTTTTCCAAGAATTTCATTTTTTGGAGATTGGATGGTGAGCGCTTCTGTTCTGGAAACTGCTCAGAAACCCCCTTACTGTCAATATACCTATGAAAGCCATCCATCCTCTGAATGTTCTAGGTCTCTAGTTTGATCCATCCATCCTCTGAATGCTCTAGGTCTCTAGTTTGTGGCTGTAAAGTTTCATGAGGCTGTGATTATCCTAGAGGTCACCACAGGTCATTTTATACAGTGAGGTCAAGTTTCAAAAAATGGTCTCACTACAATGAAATGTCTCCTATGGGGACTAACAGCAACACGCATGACTACAGTTGGGCTCATTGGATCCTCAAGAGTCTCAGCTTTACATAGATACCCAATTTATGTAATTCCAAGACTGTTTATGGACTGTTTTTGTCTAATACCTGGACTGCAATTACAGCCATGAGGGAGCTGCAGTTTAAATGTTTGATTTGAAACATTGCCTAATCTAATTCTACACTATTTATAATGCAGAAGACAGTGTGTGTGTGTGTGTTTGTGTGTGTGTGTTTGTGTACGTGTATGTGTATTTCCAGGAACTCTCCATGCTCCTGTGTGAGGTCTGAGTAATTCTATCTGACTGATCCCTTTGTCTGCTCTTCAGTGTTGAGCAACTCAGCTCAGCTTCTATTGGAGCTGTAATTAATGTACATTCACAACACACTGACTCTGTCAATATTGACCCTGCCAGAGCCAGAACACAATTCCAGCAGATAGGAGGAAAGGAGCTGAGCTCGCTTATGTTTACAGGGAGGGAGAGAGAGTGATGGAGCCATAGACTGTATATAAGAAGTGGACGTAGTCACCGTGACGTCACCCGTTGGTTTGTGGGCTGATGTTTTGAAGCCTTGAATTCGGCATTTTGGCCGTTGCCATCTTGTTTTTTTGCACCAGAAGTGGAGGGTGGAGGGTGGAGTACAACCAAATGCTGAATAATGCATTTTCAGGCGACCTTTCATAAACTCAAAACACACTGTGAAAGGGTTAAAGTTCTATGATGAAAACACAGACGACTCCCAATCAATCACAAGGTAGCCCCGCCCTAAAGCATCCCCTGCTTTATGGTCTATTTGACTATAAATGGGACTATAATTTACTAAATGAACATCATGCTGTATTGAAGAAGACTTGAAACTTCAGACCATAAACTCATGTTTACAATGTTTACTGAGGTAATAAATCAGGTGAGAAGTAGGCTCATTTTCTCATAGACTTCTATACAATCAGACTTCTTTTAGCAACCAGAGGAGTCACCCCCTGCTGGCTGTTAGAAAGAATGCAGGTTTAAGGCACTTCCGCATTGGCTTCACATTTCAGACCCGGAGGTTGCCCACTGGGTTGCAGTTAGAGCAATGACGCCGGCATAGCAGATGCGGAAGACGGGAAACACTGACCAATCAGAGCAGAATGGGCTTTTTTGAGAGGGGGGCCTTAAAGAGGCAGGCGCTAAAATGGAGCTTTTCAGAGACACAGACAATTATGAGGGACGAGGAAACTGGAAGTGCTAAAATGCTAACTCATTTACGGGTTTTCGGACTCTTTCCCGTAGCACTCTATGGGTTATTTGAATGGGTTTTAGTCAGATGCCTGAAATAAGGTCTGTGGTTCACACAAGCTAAAACGATTTTAACGTTTTGTTCTACGAAATAAAATACGTCAATAAATATCTCACTCGTGAATTTTGAAGGCGGTCGCTAACAAATGGCTAAATGAGACGACTAAACGTCATCGCACCGACTCGTCCTCCTTTACAGCCTCGTTGTGTATACTCACGTTCATGTGACTGTGGTGGAGTTCGTTTATAGCCTAACGTTAGCTTTTTACTTATGGCGATTGTGTTTACACTTCAAAAATCATAAGAGTGGTGTTCATATGTGATCATGATTAGATATGTTATAACGGAACAAAATGTCAAAGTATCATAAACTTTTGTTTGCCACAGAGCTTATTTTTTGCAATAATCCAAAACTCAATGGAAAAATCCCTTTGGCTCTTTGTTGAGGGAACCAGGGCGATGCCAACGGATTGGCCTACAAAAATACGTCATCCATGTAGGGGAATGGGTGCAAGGCAACAAGAGGGGCTCAGAGCAGGCAGGGCAGGGGCTAGTGTTCCCGAGGCTAGCCGATTGGGAGGCAGGACGGGGCCTGATCTGGAGGCTAGCAGGCCCGGGCCTTGTCGGGAGGCTAGCAGGCCCGGGCCTGGTCTGGAGGCTAGCAGGCCTGCAGAGCAGTGATGCAGAGGAAGCAGGAGCAAGGTTAGAGTTCTCCGAAAATAATGGTAGCAACTCATGAAACCAAGGCTCAGAAGATATCATCTGGTGCGCCCATGACAAGGCTGCATCCTTCTTCTCAATACTGGAGGTATTTTTGCAGTAGTTTAAATGGCACTGAATGGCATAAGTCACCTCATTAAATTCATCCACACAAAATGCTTTCAGACTTGCTTGTACTGTCACGTGTGTGAGTGTGAAGCAAATAGGCAAGGACCCAAATGCAGACTGTGCAGGCAGGCCAGCAGCAACAGTCCAGGGGTTTATTGCAAAGGTGAATATACATAAGCTTACTTGCATGTCCAAACAGAAGTACTATAGAGACCAGATGATAGCAGGAGTAAGTAGATGGGGCAGGGGTAAGTAGAGACCGTACAGATTGGGTTCAGTAACAGCATAACAGACATAACAGGGGCTCAAAAGCAATGACACAAAGCTACATTGACAAACTGTCAACTGACTGGGGAAAAGGGGCTGGTATAGGAACTGCAAGGCTGAGGAGGTAAAGCAGAAGCAGGTGAGGTGAGGTTAGGTGATGGGAATGGCTGAATGGGGTTAGTGCAGGGCAGCGGGAGTGGCTGGATGTGAGAGGGACTGGGGCAGGTTCTCTGGGAGATTCATAATTATACGGTGCAGTGCCAGCGTTTTTGCGCCGCCCCCAATAAGCCGTATGAACATAAAAACTATGCGGGGAGCATCCGGATGAGCCGACGAACTGCACAGGGGAGGGGGGGTGAGAACGACGCTGCTGTAACATATCAATACAAAAAAAGACGACGTCCTTCATGACCCTTTTGAAAAAATAATTAGTGAACAGTTTGTCATGACTTTTCTCTAGTTGTGAACGAATATAATTAATGAAAGATTATTTAAAAGTTTTCTGAATATGCTCTTTGCTCTCTCTTCTGCTCTGATTTTACAGGGCAAACATTTCCAGAAGACTTAAATGTTCAGACGAAGGCTGTGACATGTATAATAATAAAATAATATTCAGCTATAGTAAGTTTTGTCTTTAAACTTTTTTTGGAGTTATCTATAATAATAACAATAATATATTAATAATAATGATGGTCCAAAATGATGTAAAATTGCATAGTTTTAAGTCAAAAACCTTCAATCTTTCTTGAGGAAGGACCCTCAAACCCCCCCAAAATGTTTTATTCTCTGTAGATATTCAGAATGTGTGTCTGTATAATATGTAGGAGCGTCCTGACTGGGACACTGCTCCTAAAACCTGAATGAGTAGCTCCTACACCTCATCTCTATGCCTGCCTGTCTGGTTGGCTGCTGTTGATTCCAGCCTATAGACATCCTGTAATGTATTATAGGTACTACAAATAAAGCACTTCAAGTAGTAACACTATATACAAACACACCACCTTAACCCTATAATGTTTCAGTTGGCATATTATTGGAGTATTATAGGCCTACTATAGGAGATGCATAGCCCAAGTATATAATAATATAACAGTAAAACCACAACTGATTATGACTGACACAGTATAACATTCTTAAAGAAATAATAAATAAATAGGAGCAGGAGATTGCCGATACCGGCCGATACACACGCCGACATGTGAATAAGAGGAGTACTGACACTTATTTTTTTTCCCTTTCAAGCACTGGTATACATGCAACTACAGTGAGTACAAAGTAGGTCAAAGTTGAAGCAGGAAGTGGTTCTCTAAACTGTACAGGTGTTTACAACAGACAGCTTGGGTCATAATTGAACTCTTCACCTGTTTTCTCTACCTGGGGTTGTTTCCAACCTGTCTGACTTCTTTCTAGCAATCACACTGTTTTTCCAGAACTCAGTGCAATGTTTGTACAGCAAACTACAAC
Organism: Sebastes fasciatus; assembly: GCF_043250625.1. Taxonomy (NCBI): domain Eukaryota; kingdom Metazoa; phylum Chordata; class Actinopteri; order Perciformes; family Sebastidae; genus Sebastes; species Sebastes fasciatus. The sequence continues at coordinate 36,210,489 of NC_133799.1, forward strand.
ATTTGACATTTTGTAAAACTGGAATTTTCCTTTAAATCAAATCTAAACATTTTCTTTTTGTTTCTTTCTATGTACAGTTACTTTACACTCTAAAAAGGCCTACATCGTGGAACCAGGAACAAACATTTCCTGACCGAAAGAAGCTTCACTGTAGGGACATGGATGTGTGCAGCACATTGATCATCCCTATTTATCTTCACATTGCTGCTGTGCAGAGACCTGTGTATTCATGTGTTTGAACAGGCACCTCTATGTACAAGGCATTTGTGATTGAGTGTGTGTGTGTGTGTGTGTGTGTGTGTGTGTGTGTGTGTTGTGAAACAATGGTACACTATGTGACATTCCATCTCCACTGAAGCCCATCATTAAGCCGCGGGCACAATTACTTTTATTTCTGCTCAATCATACAAATTAACATTTAACGGGTAACTTCTGTATTTTTCAACCTGGACCCTGTTTTCAAATGTTTTTGTGTCTAACTAACTAATAGGGACAACAATTTCTGGAACTGGTCCAGTATTGAGGGAGAACGCAGCTGCTAAACGGTCTGCAATGTAATCCTATTGGGGCAAGCTGGCACTGTCATCTATGTCCACTAAAAGTGCTTGTTTTTGCCATGACAGGCTCTGATTGTTATTATAAGTGTCTGACATTATGGACAGAGTGTCGCTCAAGGAGAAGTCTCGTTATGAAATCTGGTGAGGTGACGTGTTGCCGGAAGACAACGGTGGAATAGTGGAATACATCCATGGTGGAAACAGACAGTTTGTTGTGTTGAAGTACAGAAAGCGTAGCTTAGCGTTATCTAAAAGATTTTATAATGTCATGGCTGAATATTTAGATGATTTCCACCATGTGGATGAACTCTTTGAATTCGATGTTCCGCCCGTATTTATTTGAGCCAGATTATACGGATATTCAGATTTCACAGCGAGACTTCTCCTTGACTAGGACACAATAACAACCAGATCGGATCAAGTGAAAGGTTTGAAAAAGGTTTTATTTATCTGTAGGGTCCTTTCCATAATGTTGTCACACACTTAGAATAACAATCTGAGCCTGTCAGTGGCGAAAACAAACACTTTTAGTGAATGTAACGTTACATTGACGCTGCTCACTTGCCATCGCAGATCGTTTCAGAACGGTTACCAGTTTCAGAAATTGTTGTCTCCATTAGTCACTTAGACACAAAAACATGGGAAAATAAGGTCCAGGTTGAAAAATACAGAAGTTACCCTTTAACCTTAAGAATGAAAACATATGGTACCTTTATTGAAAGAAACAAACAAACAAACAAACAAACAAGAAAGAAAGAAAGCTGGAAACAACTCGCCATACATAAGCCAACAGCCCATTCTCATTCCCAGGGCGTCAAATACAGAGGTTTTGACGGGGCTGTCGCCGCACAGGGCACCCTTGAGCGACGGTATGAAACGGGCATTCCATTAACTATAATGTAAACCCATCCGCTGCAACAGTAAACGCTCCGACAAAGTGCGCCGGGAGTGTGGTGAGGAAAAAGAGACACACTGTGGGCGGGCGGGAGGGGAGGTGGACGGGTCCAACAAACACAGGGCTGTCATCCAGGAGACCGCTGTTCACAACGTTCAGTTTCATTTTCACTGTAAAAAAGTAGTAGTTTTAAGCCCAACCATGTAGATCTTTCCTAAACCTAACTATAGTGGTTTTGTTGCCTAATCCTAAAATGACGCCAAGGGGCGTGACAAAGCGGCGGTATGTAATGAGTTCAGCCGCCCAAAAATAGATGAGTTAATAAAGATGTAATCACTCTGATGGGCTGAATAAGTTTTTGGCAGTGTTGCCAGCAAGTAGTCACTTGCAGGATGTCTGTACCTGGGGCAGGTTGTGTCATAGAAGGTTGGCATTACTGCTTGATCACTCAAGTAGCAATGCCAATTTTAATCATTTAGGTGAGGCACAGACACCAATCATATTTTTCAACATATTTTTCTATGATATCTTAGTACATTTTGCTAAGATATTGTTCTATGGCATTTTTACTGTACACTCTTGAAAAGGTTTTTACTGTCTTACGGGGTCATATAGCTCTTAGAAGACTGATAGAAGACAAATCTCACCACTGAGTTGAAATGTTGAGTGGAATGGAGAGAGACTAAGGGTGTTTTCACATGTAGTCCTTTTTAAATGAACCAAACTCAGTCCTCTTAAAGTGGACTAAAAAGAGGACCAACCGAAAATTGACTCAGTTCTATTTGCGTTTACATTGTTAGTTCATTTGAAAAAAGGACTCAGTCGTGTTTCTGGTCCACTTCAGCTCTGATGGGGCCTCAGTCCTCTCTCTGTTCACACTATAGTTCCTCCCTTCATCACTCTGCTGCTCAATGCTTTCCCCTTCAATGACCTTACTAGGGCTGGCACAGGCGCTTCCACACAGAATACCGTCCAGTTTGTCGTAAAAGGAGCACGTCAGAAGGTTCTCTGCTTTTTCTCACTTATCAGTATCTATTTTATATCACTGTGAAAACATCTCCTTCAAACAACTGGATTTATTCAAATTCCTCGCAAAAAACTACAGTTAACAAGATTACACTTGAACACATCCTGACAACATCATTTTCGCCCAATACTCATTTGAACATTTGAAAGCATCATAATATAACTCAGTGGAACCTCCGTATGTTAGCCGGTAGCTCCGTTATTTAGCTAAGTAGGACCGTGCTGGCCACTGGCTGCTAACAGCTAATGTTAACTAGCTCTCCTACAGCTGATTTCAACACAGATTTGTCGGTCACAACGTATTATTAACAGGGATCGGCGACTAGAAACCATTAATGCCGATCTCCCGATGGCATATTTTTCCTGAATATTGGCCAATAATGATCGGTGGCTGATCAAACGGGCATCCGTAACGGCAAGCTTAGACGGCTAAAATACAACGGCGAAGAGAAAGGCGAACCGCAGCGCAGACTCGAAGTGTCTTTTGGAGTGTTCACATATGCACAAAAAATGCTGTTTAATCAGTCTAAGTCAATTTGGAGGGCTGAAAGGGACCAAGTGTGAAAACAACCTAATACTCTACCCTACTAACTGACTGTCTCTCTCATAGCAGGAAGCAGAGCAGAACTGTTGATGTGAATGTCAACATGTCAGCTCATATTGACACAGAGTGTGAACACAGACATCATGACAGATCTGGCAGGTAATTTGTTCTTTCTTCTGCTCCGCTGACGCTCCTCACCCTTCATTTACCACTCACCTCTTTCCTTTCCTGTCTTATTTGCAGTGAACATATCAACCCCATGTTCTGCACTATGTATGTTCCCTGTTGTTGTTCAAATTACAAGATTTGAAAAAAACAAACAAACAAGTTAAAACAGTACAAAAAGTATATTTAAGAACTGTGATGTGAAACAGTTTATATACAGTTGGTATGTAGTTTCATTCCTGGCTGGCAGGTTGGCAGTTACACTACTACTCATCTTACTGTAACGGCAATGGATGATATTTTATCTGAACTGTTACTGAATCAAGGTTTAATAAAAACATAATTTAGTCATTGAGGATTTCATCACAAAATTGAACATGTTTTCATGTTTCCCTCCTGATTCAGAAGCAATACCCTGCTAGAGCAACACATTCTCACTCCCAACTATACTGCTGTTTGGTCAGCGCCCCTCATCATCAGAAACCGACGCACGGAAGTACCCTTTAGCAACAGTATGTGACAAACCGGGCTTTCAACTAACTCCAAGTAAACCCACCTACGGGGTTATTCAACGGTCGGAGCAAGTGACGTAGTATTAATAACGTGAGAGTCGGCTAAGGCCGGGTGAGGGGTGGTGGATGGGTCAAACTAATACAAGACTGTCAACCTGGAAACAGTGTTCGTGTCCCGTGTGAAACTAAAAGTAGCGTTGACTTATTTTGTCACGTCAGACTTTAGTAACATGACTCGTCGGTTTTGTCAGTCACGTGAGTCAGTAGTAATGTGACTCCTTAGTATCGCCAGCTGCTTGAGTCACGTGAATCGTTAGTCAGTGAAGTTAACGTCAACCACGACAGTTTCCTAACCCTAAGTGGTTGTGTTGCCTAAACCTAACTTCCTGTGAAAAAGGAAGTTTATTTTGAAAGGACACTATGCATGTTATGAGCGTATAATGAAACGCTAGCCTGGTCCGTCCAAAAGTAACACAAGTGTGGTACCACGAGCGTCGGTCTCCAATGCCGAGGTGCACTGACCAAGTGGTATTTGACTAGTTGGAAGTAAGAATGTGTTGGTTGTGGCGACCCTTAACGGGAGCAGCCAAAAGACGAACAATAACAAGTATCAGCCCAAAACAGTACATCAGGTTTCTCCTAGTCCTGATGAGTGCACTGGTATTTAGATATATGAGAAAAGCATTCTATCTTGAGAACTGATAAACAGACCTGTCTGGGCCATCTTTCCATCTTTACCTTACACTTTGGCCATTTGCATTTTAATTCTATCACCCAGGCATCTATGACCCAGGTGGAAACGCCCCTGGGATCCACGCTTAACTGTACAGTACTTGTAGTGGCAAACCATCAACCAACAAACACCACAATGCTACAGGTTAAATCCTCAGCCATGGCTGGATACAGAACAGACCAATGGCTCGACTGCGAGTGAAACCAGATGTTGACTTTCATTGTGGACAGACGTGACTGTCCAAGTCAAACTGATTTGCATAGTGCAGTCAGATTTCTGTTCGGCTGCCAGAGATGTCATTTTTGACAATAATTGCATCCTGTTGCAATGTGAGAACAAGTTGTGTATGAATGAAAGTGATAAATCACACAAATTTCAGTCCAGAACAGCAGCACTTTATATATTATAAAGTGACAACTAATTGATTTGCATTTAAATGATGCATTTATAACCTAAAAGAATATAAAGATCAATACATTTGCTAATTAATCAAATTCCTTATTCTGTATTTAAAGAGGTGAATTCATTTCAAAATTCAACATTGAGGACCACAAATCCCAGTGTGCATCGGTGTGCAGTAGTTGGGTAACCTTTAACAGACTGCGGCCCAATCCCAATGCCCCCCCCCCAACGCCTGGGCCAGACTGGGCATGTCAGGTTGGTTATTTACAGACAACACTCAGCCTGACGGGATTCAATCAGATATGTAGAGATGTCTGGATCAGTAATATCCTCCACTGTGATGGACGGGGGAAGACTGAAGGGACATGGCGGCGATCAACCTTCATTTATTAAGGTACCGTGAACGCTCAGGTTCAGGCAAGATCGCAAAATAATTATTAGACATGTGTATAAAACAAACGTTTGGTTAACAGGAGATGGATGTGAATTTGTCAAAATCACAAACATACGTCATTGCATTGAAGTCTCTGGGATCTTCTGTTTTCTTTCCCCCAAAAGGGGGCGTGGCCTTGACGTTTTGCAAAGTACCCGTATGTGTCGGTCTGATGTATACTGTGTATAGAAGAAATGCACTTGTACAAAATGACTTGTATGTTTGATCTGGTGATTCAGACTTTACTGTATCGTAGGTTTAGGATGATTGTTCTGGAGCCAGATCTGTCACCCCTGGTGGTCGTTCTGAGTAGTTTCTTTTATTGACCCTGGAAACAGGAAGTGCTTCACTTCCTCTCCAGATCTTACCTGAGGCAGCCACATGGTACCGCTGGCCACAACCCAATGCCATCCTCTCTTTCTCGGTTTGTACATAGCATTATCTGTGAGTAACATTGTTTATTGACGTAAAAGTGACAAGAGTTTGAATATGTGTGAGATTCTGTGCAGTGATGCCGCATTTTCATTTATATTTTCCTGTTCTTTGTCCACAATTTTACACATACTCCTATTAAACTGCCAAATTCAACACATCAGCCTGTTCTTTGGAGCTTGATTAGGAGAGTGTTTAGCTGTCTGTATAGCTGAGGATACGTTCACTTAGCGAGGACAGAACAATGATGATTATCACTTATAAATTGTTAAAGATCAGCTGTGGCAGATTATACTTCTTTATTAATCATGTTTGTTGGTGTGTATTTCTTGTTCTAAAGGGAGGATTTTTCCTGTTGTGTGCCACCAGGACCACGGTTTTGGTCTTACAGCATGCTGGACATGTGTTGTAATCAATAGTTAAGTTCTCAGAGTTTAGTCATTATTTCCATCCTGCTGATGTCAGAGAGTTCAAGAAAGACAATGGTTCAAGGCTTCCTGGTCTTGTGGTGCGCGCGTGTGTGTGTGCGCGTGTACGTGTACACGTGCATGTGCGTGACTACCAATGCGAGGGTGTGTGTGCACGTGCTTTTGAGTGAGGTTCATACAGTTGTTTTGGTTTGGAGTTGAGAGTTGAGTATAAGTGCAGTGAAAACCACGGAGGGCAAGAGGAGTTCATTGTGACCTATAAGACTGTGTGTAAGTGTGTGTGTGTGTGTGTGTGTGTGTGTGTGTGTGTGTGTGTGTGTGTGTGTGTGTGTGAGTGAGAGAGAGAAAGATAGACAGAGAATGAGACCGAACAGTGTTTTTGAATAAGCATCAGTTTATGTGTGATGTGTTAGGTGTGTGTTAATTAGGTGTGTGTTAGTTAGGTGTGTGTTAGTTAGGTGTGTGTTAGTTAGGTGTGTGTTAGTTAGGTGTGTGTTAGGGAAACTGCTTGGTCCAAATTGAAACAATTAACCTTCCATCAACTCCCAAACTGTCTCATTTACATGTTGTATCTTTGAATTCATCTCACAGAGAAATAGAAAATGAAACTTCGTGGTTTTAGAGGCAGATGGTGTTGGAGTTATTTCTTGACTAACACCAGCTGTTTGCAGTGACAGTGACCCTAAAGTCAAATTCATGGCCACAAAATCTTTAACACCTGATGCCCACCGGGCTCCATACTGTACACACACAAACACAGAGGAATTAATAGTAATCTTGAATTCCAAAACATGGAACTGACTAGTAAACAGCAGTGGTCCATTTAAATCAGTGTTAATAAGTGCCAGTACTCCTCTTATTCACATGTTGGTGTGTGTATCGGCCGCTATCAGCAATCTCTTGCTCCTACTCCTACTTATTTATTCATCTATTATTTCTTTAACCCTCTAAACATGTTATACTCTGTCAGTCATAATCAGTTGAGATTTTATTGCTATATTATTATAGTGGGGATCTGCATCTTCTATAGTAGGCCTATAATACTCCAATAATATTCCATCTGAAACATTATAGAGTTAAGGTGGTGTGTTTGTATATTTACTAGGGCTGTCAAACAATTAAAATATTTAATCGCGATTAATCGCACATTTTTATTCTGTTCAAAATGTACCTTAAAGGGAGATTTGTCAAGTATTTAATACTCTTATCAACATGGGAGTGGACAAATATGCTGCTTTATGCAAATGTATGTATATATTTATTATTGTAAATCAATTAACAACACAAAACAATGACAGATATTGTCCAGAAACCCTCACAGGTGCTGCATTTAGCATAAAAATATGCTCCAATCATAACATGGCAAACTGCAGCCCAACAGGCAACAACAGCTGTCAGTGTGTCAGTGTGCTGACTTGACTATGACTTGCCCCAAACTGCATGTGATCATCATAAAGTGGGCATGTCTGTAAAGGGGAGACTCGTGGGTACCCATAGAACCCATTTACATTCACATATCTGGAGGTCAGAGGTCAAGGGACCCCTTTGAAAATGGCCATGCCAGTTTTTCCACTCCAAAATTTTGTGTAAGTTTGGAGCATTATTTAGCTTCCTTCGCTACAAGCTAGTATGACATGGTTGGTACCGATGGATTTCTCAGGTTTTCATATGATACCAGTATCTTCACTCTAGCTTTAAAACTGAGCCCTCTACAACATCAAAATTGCAAGTTGTGTTAATGCATTAAAGAAATTAGTGGCGTTAAAACTAATTTACATTAACGCCTTATTATCACATTAACTCTGACAGCCCTGATATTTACTCATAGTGTTAATAGTTAAAGTGCTTTCATGTGTTATTTGTAGCCTGTAGTATAGGAGGGTCTCTCATCCAGGTTTTAGGAGCAGTGTCCCAGTCAGGATGCTCCGACATATTACACAGCAGGATAAAGAGACACATGCTGAATTTCTACAGTGAATAAAAGATACTAGGAGATATTGGGTTTGGAGGTCCACCCTCACTACAGATGAGTACCGGCCCACTCCAAGCACTGATTTTAATAGTTTTCAGAGGCCTTGACCTCTTGCAGCCTCACCACAGACATACAGGGCCTGAGTCTCAAGTGTTAACAGGCTAATGTTAGTAGATGCTTTGGAAATTCAGGTATTTTATAGGTATATTAATATACTCTATGCATCTTTTTGCCTAATTAGTGTGTGTGTGTGTGTGTGTGTGTGTGTGTGTGTGTGTGTGTGCGTGTGTGTGTGTGTGTGTGTGTGCTTCCTATCCAGAAGCCCTCCAGATAACAGGGAGTATAGACAGAATATTCATCCCATATAATCACACCCACCCACAACACACGGTTAATTATTACAAAATAGCACTGAAATCAGTGTTGACACATGCACTTTTCAAATTTTGTACATTGCATGGCATTCTGGTGGCTTGATAAGAAAAGTGCGTCGATATGCGTCCATGTTGCTGAGCCACTATGAGTCACTGTACTATCACAGGAAGCCGATTAAACTCTATACGTCTTTTTTATCACCATACCTTTATTAGTGAAAGCTATCTCATGTATCAGTCACTGCACAGATATTGCTAGGAGCTGTTTGAATCTCCCCACCTTTATTTGTCATAGATACTGAATGTGTCAGCATATTATAAGAATTTGTACCACCCAACTTAAATTAAGTGGATTGATATATGCCTTAATATGTAGAGAAAATACTGCCAATTCTGCCATATTTTCTACATTGTCACCAAGCAGTAGTTATCGTCCACATTTGATATATAGGCTTGTACCTATATGTACACTTTGTGTGTAATCACCTATAGTACCTACACTTATCTTGATGTACAGTGCATTATTACCATATGCACACACGTTGAGGCGGGAAACATTAAATGCTGTCACTTAGAGTTCTTTTATAGATGCAGAATTTACTCCTCCGAGCCTTTTGATGGATATAAATAAGAAAATCAAGAACATTCTGCCACTTTCGGAGGTGGTGTTTAAACAAGTCTTTATATAGTTTATAGTGTTTACAATAAAACTACTTTCAATACAAGCTGTCCTCACTCAAAAAAACGTCTGTGTAGATCGTCTGAGCAAGCAGCTTATTATGACCGTAGACTGTAGCGGACTTAGTCACCGTGACGTCACCCATTGGGGTGGACTGTTTGTTGGTGTTGGTTTGTGGACTGTTGTTTTGAAGCCTTGAGATCTGCATTTTGGCCGTCACCATCTTGGTCTTTTGCAACCAGAAGTGACACGAGAGGGTGGAACTAAGTACAACCACACGCTGAAAAAGACATTTTTAGGCGACCAAAAAGGTTCTAATTAACTTTCATGAAGTGAAAACACACTGTGAAAGGGTTAAAGTTGTAAGACGAAAACACGGACATCTCCCAGACCGGACAACGTCGTGGTAGCGACCTGTCAATCACAAGGTAGCCCCGCCCTAAAGTATACCCTGCTTTATTTGTCATCTATCTGACTCTAAATGGGACCATCATTTACGAAATGAACATCATGCTGTATTGAAGACTTAAAACTAGCGATTGAGACCATAAACTCATGTTTACAATGTTTACTGAGGTAATAAATCAAGAGAGAAATAGTATAAAGTATAAAGACAGACAAAGTCCACTTAGGGAGGAGGTCGGGGTGGATGTTTTGATTTTGATTCTTAGTTTCAGGTGATTATACACTAATGAAAACATAGTTATGAATATTATATTCAATTTCTGCTAATAGATCCCCTGAAATGCTACGCGCCGTACCTTCATCCCAAACTATGATCTTTTCCTAAACCTAACCAAGTAGTTCCATTTCACAACGTTAACCACATGTTTAAAACTGCTGGCGGTTAAGCATAACAATTGTGCATTTTGCGATAAAAGCAACAAATTTGGCATAGATGTAGGTTTATATGATTTGAAAAGATATAGTTATCGGGGCGCCGAAATGCAGAAAACGGATTTCATGACTCTGACCAATACACCGTTAGAACGGCAAGTTCTTCAGCTTTCCATCGGTGCATTTCTCTTTCCCAGGGGCCAAATTGGCGGCGCCCTGATATCTATATCTTTTCACAACATATAAACCTACATCTATGCCAAATTTGTTGCTTTTATCGCAAAATGCACAATTGTTAATAATATTTCAGCTTAGCTGCCCCACTATGCCGCCGTTTCAAAGTGTTAAATCAACCTGTTCAGATACCGATGCACGGAGGCACCGGTCTTTCAACTAACGCCAATGTAAAATTACCCGCAGCGTTACTCGACGGTCAGAGCACGTGACGTACTATTAAGAGCGTGAGAGTCCGCTCATGGTGGGCGAGAGGGGTGGTGGACGGGTCAAACAAACACAAGACTTACACCCAGGAGACCGGGGTCGATGGCCCGTGTGAAAGTAAAAGTTTGACTGACGTTGAATTATTTTGTCACATAGTCCCGTGAGTCACATGATAGCTTGTCATGTGAGCCGTCAGTCACGTGAGCGATTAGTCACTCGGTACTCACGGGAGTCAAACGTCAGTGACGTTAACATCAACCCATGACCGTTTCATAAACTTAACCGCAAGTGGTTGTGTTGCCTAAACCTAAACTTATTTTTATATATTCTAAAGGACACTATTCAATTCAATTCATTTTATATAGCATCAGAAATTATCTCAAGACGCTACTCTATGCATGTAAGGAGCGTATATTGACACGCCGTCCCTAGTGTGTTGAATAGTAACACAATAGGGGCACCCCCTTGCGTCGGTCTCCGATGCCGGGGGGCATTTGACGAGTTGGGAGTGAGAATGTGTTGGTTAAATAGGACGTCATATATGTTGTTTTGGGAGTCATTGGCAAATGACCTCTTCTGTCGTTGAGGTATGAGGACATAAAGACACTTGAACCCCTTTCAGTGCTTCAACTCAAACTATTGTGTTTGGTCCACTCAGAATAGAGGATCCAGAGGATAATCCACTGTATTGTATACAGTAATACCACAATCCGTTATATTATGTACTATGCAACTATATTATGTTAATATATTAAGCAGTTTTTTCTGCTCCACATGTGGCTGGACAAAGTAGGTATGGGGCTGTCAGTCACTTTTGTCCAGAGGGCGATACTACTGATCAGATTGATGCTGACTTTTGAGCTATTAAATTATTTCCTCCCTGAAGTTATGCAATTCATTGGGACATGACCAGAAAAGGTGAGACGGGGTCCCATCTCCTGGTTTATGATGGCCCATCTGGCTGGAATAGAGGATCAAATCATTGCCAGCTGGAGCTATTCTACCTGGACTTGCATTCTCCCGCCTGTCAAAAAACATGCCAGCTAGGCATTTTTAGTCCACAAGACATGTGCATGCAGCTCAAGATTTGTGTCCACTTATACAGATACCCAATGTAGTAAAATACCCTGATACTCATGGACAATGGATTCATTATACTGTTCTATGATTCTATAATGGATAACCATGCAGCCATAAATGTGCTAAACACGGTCCCTTGCAGCTATATGGACGTGGAAAGAATCATCTGGGCTTTAACAGAACCACTTGCTCATCTGTTCTCTGAGCGTTGTCACCCTGCTGAGTTAACTGTTCTATACTGACTGTTGTGTGTCCAGGATCATGCTCACTGTTACATAAGGCCTCTGTTCCTGCACGGATGCATTGTTTGTCTGTCATGGAGTTCAGGCAAGGACTCTAAACACATTCACGCACACTCATTTTAGATTCTGGCATTTGTCTTAAAGAACCAGGCAGAGAGAGAAAGTGTGTAAAAGTGTATCATGTTTGTGTATTTAAAGAGATAACACAAGTGTACATGTGAGTGTGCAGAGAGGGAGAGAGATTGTAGAGAAAAGTGAAAATATGTGTTGGTGTGTATGCAGGGTCAAAATAACACAAGACTTTTGTGTCCAATGTGAAACTAAAAGTAACGTTGACTTATCAAATCAATGTGCAATATTAGCTGCAAAATATGTTGACTGTTGCCATACAATAAGAGGTGCTACAAGCTCCGAACATGTTTCTGATTGACTACATCTGTAAAAGAATGTATATTTAAAATGTATTTGGTATATTGTTATTGTGATTATTTTGTGATTATTTTTTATTTTTTATATGTAACTTAGCTTTGGCAATAATGCAACCTGAACATTCATGCCAATAAAGCTTATTTGAATTTGAATTTGACTTATTTTGTAAGTCTATAGTCACGTGACTCGTCGGTATCGTCAGTCCTGTGAGTCTCGTGGGTCGTTAGTTACGTGAGTCGTTAGTAACTTCAGTCCTCTGAGTCCTGTGAGTCGCTAGTCAGTGAAGCTAACGTCAACCACGACCGTTTCCTAACCCTACCTAAGTGGTTGCGTTGCTGAACCTAATTTCCTGTGAAAATAGAAGTTTATTTTGAAAGGACACTATACATGTAACAAGAGTATATCCACACATCGTACCTGGTTCGTCTAAAAATAAGTTTCCGATGCCGAGGGGCACTGACCAAGCAGAGGTATTTGAAGAGTTGGGAGTCAGAATGTGTTGAATATTCAGATATTTGCCTAAAAATTAAAAATTTTAAAATTCTAAAAAATGTGTTTTACCATCACCAAGACCATAGGGTTACAATGAACAAAAACAACTGAACGCAATGACCCTGGTACTTTTGAAGCTCCTCGATACTCGGGCAGTTGCCTGCTTTGCCAAATTGGTAATCCAGGTTTGTCCCTTACCCCTGCTATACAGCTAAGGGATTACAGGGCCCTAAAATCCAGTTTCTTCAGCAGAAATGTACCTGTGTTAATCAGGTTTCTCTTGCTAATAAATACATTCCAAAAAAAGGAATTTGTACTCTCTTTTTTATTGACTTCACTAGATAAAAAATATGACACCTCATGGCCTGAAGCTTCAGGCTCAGTATAATGCAGTCATACAGTGTCAGGCTTACAGGACAGTGAGATGTGCTGCAGCACATGTGCTGTACTCACTACTCTGTTTACTTTCCGACCAAAACATTGATTACACGCACACACACACACACACACACACACACACACACACACGTGCGCCAACACTGGTATCACCGTCACAAAACACCGCCAACACACCACTACACTACACATGTACATACACGCACACACAGCGCCACTCGACTATCAACAGGAAACATCTTTTGCAGAACAGGAAGTGCTGCTCTCTAATTGGCTGGGTGTGATTCAGTGAGAACTGTGCCTCTGCCAATCAGGGAGCTCTTATTTTAGGGGTAGGTATAAAAGGAGAGGGACTGCTCTGCTGATGGTCAGACTGAGGGTGACATGTCTGTGTGTGTGTTCCCAGTTAAATTACTCACAACTTCCCTTTTGTCTTCTTAACACGGACTCATTTTTTAAATTAAATGTCACATGCAGTCAAAACCTTTTAAAGTTATTGTGACAATAAGATGTTTTTCTGTCTCTTTGCTGGCGTCACTGATCTAGCTTTAACATGAAGGCCTCTAACACAAGCCATCCCCACAGCTCCCTTTCATTTGGTTTCATGTTGTAACGTGAGACTGTATATTAGTCAACAGCAGAGCAGCACGGTTCATGATCAAACTCCAGACTTACTCATGTTGACTGTACGTTTGATCTTCAAGCTTTCAAACGATATTTTAGATTCCTCTTGTGAGTGGTTAAAGGGAAAAACACATATATGTGTGTAGAAAATGATTGTAAATGTATTCACCGAAAGGTTGGAGAAGCTGCCTGGTAAGCTTTTAGTGAAACATTGATTAGGTTGTTAGTCGCAAAATCTCAATTAAAGGCAGATTTATGAACTTAAAGCTTCAGTAGGTAGAATATTTTTAGCATCATTGGGCAAAAATTCCATAATAACCTTTCAGCATATTGTAATTCAGGTGTTCTGAGAGAAAACTAGACTTCTGCTCCTCCTCATGGCTCTGTTTTCAGACTTTAGAACATCTAACCTGTGACGGGAGACTTTGATCAATCATCAATGCTTGGTATTACCTCACCTGATCTCAACATGGCGTTTAGGTCTCAAAGTTTCTCATTTTACAGCTAAACAGTACACTAAAAGATGATTCAGAAAACATTTTATTCGAGAAATATGCATTACAGTAACAGAATATTGATTCATATTTGATCGGCGCTGCCTAGTTTGACCGTTTGATCGGAGTTTGTGAGTGATTGACAGCTGCTCAGAGACGGCAAGGCTCCAGATCAGCTCTGATTGGTTGTTTTCCTCCGGTCTGTGAAATCTTGCAGATGCCATTGGGAGCACCGGAGGACACTGGAGGACACCGGAGGACACAGAGGCACATGACTTTGTTTTTCAGATTACCTGTCTCATGCACTACTGTCTAGATATAGTGACTGTTTTATAAAATAACTTTTTTTAATCATATTTACTCATCATATTTACAACCTGCCTACTTCAGTTTTAATCTGGAATAATTATTTATGAGTGGATTATCATTCTTTATTTATTTTCATTTAAAGGAATAATATGTAACATTTCCATATTAAAATGTCTAAAAAATGAGTTTACTTGTATGTAATATATATATTTTTAGTAGTGTACTTACATTATCCTAAATGTTTCCAACAATGTTAAATCCTCAGTTTTTTTTAATAGTAACAGAGCGTTTCATTTTGTCTCCTGTCAATGACGACATATCCACTTTGCCCCTGCTAGTTCCTATTATTTCTGGGGAAACACCGGATGATACGTCAGAGAGCGATGAAGGAAGCGGGCGATCCAGCTGTGTAGCTAGCCGCCCTATTGTTTACAATAGGTTTGTTTAGACACTTGTGATGGGAGCTTGATTATTCATAGCCGTTTGCTGCAGCCACCAAGCTAATGTGTACGGTAACGTTATAACGTTACAACAACGCTCAACATGCTCATAAAGTTATTTTTGATTGACCACGGTTCAGAGCGCTGGGCTAACCCACGATTAAATCCTCCACATAACATTAGCTAACGTTACAGTAACATTAGCTGTATGGGCAGTCGAGTCATCTAACGGTAAGTAAGCAAATTAATGTTACGTTACTATTTCATTAGAATGAAATGACATAAGGTGAATAAACGTAATGTCAATAAAACTTTTTATAACTTTTATATGATGATATTGTCAGAAAGATTTTCATCGGCAATGGTGAAGATGCCAGCTCCCATGATCCCAGGCTACTTCACAACGTCATATGACAACTCCTTTTGTTATTGTTTTGATTGAGAGCCCCTTCGCGGCAGAAATGACACATGGTGCGTTTCAGCCATTATTTCTCTGTTAATGATATTTTGTGGTTACTGTTTGTAAACACACAACATTCAAATTTGGCCCCTCCTCCACGGCTCAATGAGCCGAGACAGAGAGAGCAGCGATGGTTGAGCTAGTTAGAGAGTGAATGAAGAGAGGGAACGGCGTTAGTGAGAACAAAGCAGTGAATCAGAGAAATTAAATGTCATTTTCTGATGTTTTTTACGTTCTAAAGCACAAAATAAACACACCCACACCTCCGCATAACCCTGCAGGAAGGTTGCCCGATTTTTTGTGAACACAACTGAAGCGCACGTTTCATCCTGTCCGCTGTGGCCTGTCTGCTCTGTGTGTGTGTGTGTGTGTGTGTGTGTGTGTGTGTGTATGTGTGTGCCTCGGTCAGACCGACACACCGATAGCAGCACAGGACAGAGAGAGAGGAGAAGCACTGAAGCACATAGTGTGTATAGTTCTGTTTAGGCTACTATGTGTAATGCTGCTGTGGGGGCTGCACCGTGCATGTTTACAAGCCTGAAAAACAAATCAAATAAGTATGTTGTTCATGTCATTCATGTTGTACACACATTCCTTTTCCTTTAAAGGCTCTGAAAACATATTTTCTCAATCAGCTTCTTACTAAGTTATGTAATATACTCGTGATTTAAAACCAAATTTTCTGAGGCTTCAGTAATTTGATAAAATGACATCAAAGTGCACCAGTACATTTGTGAACTTCACTGGAAAGCTTCTCTATTTCCCATCTGCCCTGTTGTCATAGAGAAACTATGCACCACATACGTAGTTCTGAATGTAATCTATGAGTCTATGCAGCAGATATTCATGAAACTGTTCTCTATCAGCCTACATGACACATCTTTACTGTGTGTTACTGTATGTGTTCAGAGGATTCAACTGACTGCACACACAAACACACAAGCATGCGCGCGCGCGCACACACACAAACACACACATGCACGCACACAATTACAGACCTCATCTCTTTACATTCCTCATCCACTTCAGATGAATGTTTCATCAAACCAGCAGATGTCATTTCACTTTATCGTTGCAGTGTTATCTCTCATGTCTGTGTCTTTATCTTTGTCTCAGCTGACTGAAAACATCCCCGTCTGAGATAAGAAGCTGCTCTGATGAGAGGTAGAAGAATCTGAGGTGAAAAAGCCAGCGGTGTGTCATACAAGCCTGACTGGGAACACTAAAAGATTTTTCAAATCTTAACAGATGTTGAAAATGTGAGACACCCCACACATAACGACATGTTATGTTAAAATGAACAGTTTTGTTGTGTGAAGAGAGCAACGATTTGGCCAAAACAGTACACCACACATTAACAGAACAACAATTCATGAACAACAAGAATCCCCACTTAAAAACTCACAAAATCTCTGGCAATCAAATGTGACTTCAGTGTAAACAAACATGGTGGACAATGGGCAGGAAGAATTAGCGATGTGAGTTTTTCCACTACTTTGAACTGAAAGTTCATGACGGATGGATGAAGTCATGGAGACATGTTAAATAAACACTTGTGTTGTTGCCACAAATTAACAAGTTGGTCCTCCATCTCTGAGCTCCATCCACCTCAGCAAAGAACTTATATTGCTAAGAAGTGAAAGTCAATTGTTTGTTCCATTGCAACATCAGCGCCCAGCGGCAAAGCTACGCTTCTGCCATTTTGGACTGAAAGTGACTACCGAACGGCAGTAAAACGTCCACCTAAAGAGTGCCGTACAAAAGTAAAACAAAAATATTTCTCTTCTATTGTCATATTCTACCGAAATGGCCTGTGTTGAACAATAAAATGTTATAAATATAATAAGCGTTTTCAGTCCACAATGGCGGCAGCGGCTGTTGTCAAAAAACTACTGTGAGTGTCGTCTCTTTGCTTCTTTACTCTTTGACGGCGGTGGTTGTCCTTCCTTCTTCGGTCAGCTTGGTTCTCAATTGGCTATCGTCCTTTCCTACGTGACTGCGTCGTCGGCTGTCCTCGGGGTTCCCCTCACACACAACAGGATGTCCGTAGATACTGAACGTTTAATATTTACGATTTTAAATCGGTGTGGCCAGGATGGACTTCCGAGCAGATCGGGGGATGTAAAAACACTCTTAATATACCTCACACCACCACAGGAATATCTGGAAAGATCATCTTTAGAACCATCAATCACATCTGGGCTGTACTGACCATTACCGAGAGGGGGGGCAATCAGGCCCAAAATGAGCTTGATTCTCGTGCCGGCATTACTTAGCACTCCGAGACATGTAAGGATCCTGTTCACGAGATCAACTCTACACAGTGATGATTTTCAAATCCCATCACTGGAAATCTGTGGTTTCAATGTCAGTCATTGACTGAGCTAGACTTCTACAGAGTTTGAAGTGGGAGGTCTCGTTGATTTTCAAAGGCAATGTTAGGTGAGGTGACTGACAGTTGGAGCTCTTCAAGGCTCGGATGGACATGAAACTCTTCTGGTTGAATCATCAGTTCAATATCTGGTTTGTTGATTAAACGTCAAAGGTACAAGCCTGCGTATATAAAAACTGAGAAGAAGTAAACTTTAATTCACAAGGTTCATTTCAGTAACAAACATCTAATCAGTAAACTGTTGAGCGAACGTTACAGACTACACTTTCAGCAGTTTTGATCAGTTCACTTTCACATCCTGAGTCATTCCATTTGCATTGACAAAATCTTCTGAACATGCCACAGCTCTGGTTCACACCTCTGACTGAATAGGAGCGGAACAATAGTACCCCCAACACACACACACACACACACACACACACACACACACACACACACACACTTTGCAACTGTATAGCTGCTGAGGTTTCTCACTGTTATTTTTTTTACAGTAGTGACTTTATTTGATGGCTGAATGCTGAATCACATTTGTGAAGGAGGTCTCTTGATGTGGCTGCTGGTATAAGCATGTGGTTAGACAGTTAGACAGTACAGGCATGCAAACTCATCGGGGGTGAAAAAGATGCGAACCCCCTTAATATAATTTTATTTAATCGTGCAATTTGGTGTATTCTGGCCATGATTTTATCCCTGGCAAAAGCACCAATTTATAAATATATAAAATAAAACTGGTGCATTATGAGGAGTGTTTAAATTCGTTCCACCGTGGCTATATGCCAATGTAAATGCCAATTACTTCTGTAATTGTTTTATCCCGTTCTGCTTTTGCATCTAAAGGCTGTTTGAAAGCAGTGGGGATAAGGAGTTGGTGCTCCGGGTTGTTTTTACCTCGTCACGGTGATCGTCACATCTGGGTGATGCCGTTGAATGTGCGTCACCATGTTTGATGTGTTAACTTTCCATTCACATCTCCTACAACGATGGAGCGACGCGTCCTCGTCTCATACACAAAGCTCCAGCGTTTCATTTTCTCTTGCCATAGTGTGATTGCCAATCCTCTCATTGTGCTAACCTCAGCAGTTGTTGCTAGCTAAACGTTTCACTCGTGTTTGTGAATTTTGGTTCCGCATTAGGTGTCCTTGGGTGTCCAGAAAGGCGCCACTAAATAAAATGTATTATTTTTATTACATGCAGCAGTCCTTCTTGCGTTAGAGGTCAAAATCAACAGACTATGACGGAATAATTCACTTTCCACCGAAATCTATCTGATATGGAGCACTTGCACCCATTAAAACACGCCCACCTAGCTTGAAGCTACAAAGCTAGCAAGCTAGGCTAAGATGCTAGGCAATATCATGGAAGAGAACTGGCTACATGTAGCCGGCTAACGTTAACCCTGTGGTCTTGTTGATCCCGGTTGCTGGTTGGTACCGGTGCTAACATATAAATAAAATAATACTGACGTTAGAATTTCACTCAAAAGTGTGTGTGGATTGACTCCCTTTTGGAGCCAACCTCAAGTGGCCATTCGATGAACTTCAGTTTTTGTCACTTCCACGTTGGCTTCATTTTTCAGCCTTGCTTGAAAGTGACCCACAGCCAACTACTGTGTTTCTGTTTGCTCTCTTTTTGTTTCTTAACCTATTTGTGCCCTCAGCAAATACCGTACTGGACCTGTGTAATGCTGTTCCATTGAGACATGGATCCAATCTGTTGATCATATACTGTATATCTTACATTGGCCTCATGTCAGCTTTTTCCACACATCCCCTTTTTCTTCACATGTGTGTGCATGTGTTTTTCTCTTTACTTTTGAATGTGTGTGTGTGTGTGTGTTTTTGTGTGTGGTCGTCTAATGCTGGCTGGCCTGATGTAATCTAACAATACAATGAGAGCTGATGGGATGGGATGGAATCCAGCCATGCTTGGCTCGGTTTCAGGAGTGTTAAAAGCTGCAGGCGTCACAGTGGAGCGTTGCTCCGTGCACATCTCTCATCAGCCAAGCCCACTGTGATTACTCGTCTGCTGCCAGTGGCTGATGCTCCCAAATCACTGCAGGTCCCAGGCTAACACAATTATAGAAGGGGGGAAATCCAGAAACTCTGGTGCCAGCTATGTGTGTGTGTGTGTGTGTGTGTGTGTGTGTGTGTGTGTGTGTGTGTGTGTGTGTGTGTGTGTGTGTGTGTGTGTGTGTGTGTGTGTGTGTGTGTGTGTGTGTGTGTACACTATACGTGTCAGAGTGTGTGTGTGTGTGAGGTCATTTTATGACATGGTTTCAGTGCCAGCCTGCTTCCCCTCTCTGCCATCCAAGTCCTAAGTTAGAAAAAGCACCTCTGGGTGCTGCCAGGGATACATTAACAGAGTTGCAGAGAGCTGTGACGCACTTGTGATGAAAGCTTGAAACACACACACACACCACTGCTGAGAGAGGCTCTCACTATGACCACAGTCAAGTAGGTTGCCAAGTAAAGTCAAACAATCACAATGTGTGCATGTGCGTAGTTGTTGTTTGCGTCCCAAGAAAGTAATTAAGCTTTTTCCCTGAAGAGGTAGACAAGGAGGAAGAAGAGGAGCGATAAAGAGGATAGGACAGGAGAAGAGGAAGTAAAAGGAGAGGAGAGGAGTCTCTCCCAGCCAACACAAAGATAAGACTCTCCATTGGGAGTGTGATAAACCGTGTTTAAAAGAGGGGCTCAGTCTCGGCTCAGGCCTAATTAGCGTAATTAGACAGTGTTTAATTTATGGAGTGTGTTCAGGCCTGGAGTGTTTTGCTTTGTCCTCTTGGTTTGGGTTTTGTTTTCACAGATGACTGATGGCTTATGGGCGGAGACCTTTGCAGGATTTTTTTTTTCCATGTTTGTTCCAGCCTGGACCGAGGCTGTTCTCTGTCTAAAAATGAGCTGGTGTTTGGAAAATGGAATTCTCTGTGGGAGCTTCCTCTCTTTCACATGCCTTTATCTCCCATCCTTGTTTTTTCAAATATCAGGAAATGCTTTCAAATATGAGTTATTAAAGGCTCTTATTTTTCTAGTTTTGACCATAATTTATAGAAGTAATAATGACATTGTAGTCATCCAGTTAACAGCTAGGATGACGATCACTATAACTATGTATGATAGGTAAATAACCCCCCAGGTTTCAAGCAAAAGTCAGGTCTTGAATTTAGCCGACACTCAAGGCTACAGAATACCAGTGCTATTGGTTTTCGGCCACATGAGTACCCGCACTTCCTGTTGCGTTCAACCACCTCCTAGTGAAGTTGGTACACATACTGTATGTCTCTAAGTTAAATGAAAACTGTAGAAAAATGTCCTTATTGAAATTAATTTAGAGTGCCAAAAGAAAAGACTTGATAATTGAATATATAAGGATAATTGATATGTAGGGACACTTCAAAGAGCTCCAGTTGTGGATTACATTCATAGAGCAGACGCTGACCACAACAACTTACAATAAGGGCCCATTCACATGACACGTTTTTTGCGCACTCAAATCCATCGTTGTCAACGTAGACGCGCTCAAACGCGAGTTCCTAAGCGCCTATTTTTCAGGTTGCAACGGCTGCACTCCGAGATAAAAAATAGTTCAACTTTTGGAACGCTGCAGCGCGCACTGCATGTTATGTGACAAGGAATAACCAATCACAGCGGGCAGATATCTTTTCTTTCTTCTGTAAATATCAGTCTACGGTAAATATATGGAGGAGGTGTTTTCCGTGTATTTTAGATGAACAGCCCCTTAGTCCAACCGGCTCATAGCAGCATACAACCCATCTGATCATCTGACATCATTGTGTTCGTTGACCCGTTGGACTTTGATGTAGGGATGTTACCGTGTTCCCCAATTAATACCCAAGCCACAGTGTGTATGACATAGTTTCTGGAGGTCACTCAGGCAATAAAGCTTCAAGAAGCCGACAGCAAGGTCTTGGAATTTTCCAGTTGGGGATGTTTGACGTTGTGTTTATGCAAATAAATAACACCAAAAGTTACTTCAGGGCACAGCTGTGCTGAGCAGCACGTAGCCGTAGATAATACAAACAAAGGAATGTTAGCCTTGATCTTTTCTGGCTCACAATAATTCATGTCATCTTAAAAAATATGTCAGCAACCAACCTGTCTGTCCCTTTCCAAATCTCTTCAACGTCGTGTCTTGTCATGTTTTGCTTCTCTCAATAGAGTGCTACAGGAATGAGTCCTTAAACCCCGAAATGAGTTCGCATTTTAGCACCTCCGGTTCCCTCATCTAGAAGTCAATGGGTTTTTAGTTAGATGCCTGAAATAAGATCTGTGGTTAACACAACCTGAAGAGATTTTAACGTTTTGTTCTACGACATAAAATACAGCAATAAATACCCCACTGGTGATTTTTGAAGCCTTTACGTGTCTTAAAAAAGGTGGTTGCTAACAAGTAGCTAAATGAGACTAAACGTCATCACGCCGACTCGTCCACCTTTACAGCCTCGTGTATACTCGCGCTCATGTGACTCATAGTTCGGCTATGGCATAACGTTAGCTGTTTACTCCTGGCGATTGCATACTCTTCATAAATCATAAAGCGGTGTTCATTTGTGGAGATTATCTTACTGAACAAAATGTGTCAGTATCATAAACGTTTGTTTGCCACAGAAACCAAATGGAACAATCCCATTGGGAACCAGGGCGATGCTAACTTCCTGATTGGCCTACAAAAACATGTCATCTCTGGTGTGCTCTATTAGTGACCGCTATAACACAACAGCATTCAGCCTACTACAGTAGATGTCCACCAGCTTTTACACAAGCTGATTCAAGTTCTTCGTTTCTGCTAGAAAGTCAAATCTGGGTTTTAAATAGCTTTCTTCAGCCACATGCATTAGGCCTACAATGTTTTAACTCCTTCAGTGTAGTTCCCAGTGGTTTATAATTGAAGCTTTTCCATGACTCCTCACAAAAAAAACACCTTCCACGATCATAGTTTGGATTTGAGTGGGTGAGTGACCCTGAAATACACGCACTTCCCTCTTCAGCCTCCTATTTTCAGTTTTTTGAGCGTGGAAGAAAGGCCAAAGATAACGTAGAGATTAGAGGTCCTTAAGAAAACATATATGCTCACATACTGTGTAGTCCATGCAGCACTCCTAATATGGACCCACTTCCTGGTATTTCAATCATGTTTTTGACTCAAATCTTGCAAACCTGCTCTGTTTAAATCTCAGTTATGCGGGCACACAGGGAGAAGTTCTTGTATGGAAGGGGACCAGCAGTGTGTAGGGAGCTGCACAATGTGTTTCAGCTGAGTGGAAAGCAGCGCAGATTAACAGGTGTCTGTGTGACGCTTTATAGAGCTCCACCTGGCCAGCAGGAATTTTAACTGGTTGACTGAGTCATCCTTACGGACCTACCTGTGGTCCTGACACATAACACTCACTGCAGTCACACAGCACAGTGTGTGTCTAGCTGGCTAATAAGTTAAGCTAAGCAGCATCAGGAACGGTTGGTTGCGTCCTGAGTGAAGTGACTGATTCATGACAGATTGACGTGATGTATCACAATCATATCAGATTTTCCATTGCTCCAAAGCTAACGTTGGTGGGAGTAATGGACACAATCTGCTTGTTTTATTGGTGCAAATGTTCCCCATCTGTAGATATGCATTTTTTAATGATACAGCACAATTTTATAATTCATAGCAAATTATTTCAAGGACCCCTGGCAGAGGGCCACGGACCCCTGAGGGTCCTCTGATCCCACTTTGAGAATCACTGATTTAAGGTAATTAATATCTAAAATTCCCTCTATGTTTAAATAATTTACGGTGCAATCATACAGTACGTATGCTCCTGTAGATATCTATAGTGTAAAAGGTTAAACCTTTCATTACTTTTCCCATAGTGTGTAAAGATGTGCTGTCTGTTCACAACCTTGTGGCATTAACTTCATTAAAGAATTACACACAGAGGTCTGCCAGCTCTTCTAGCAACAATCCTCCCTCCCTCCCCCCATCCCTGACCCCGTCTAAGCTCTATCACAGGCAGGATGCCATGGTGTGTCTGCAGGAGTGTGCAGAGGTAATGACGCTCAATAAAACAGCTTTTGTGCCCAGCTCCTTGTGTGTGAGTGTGTGTGTGGGGGAATACTCTTTGGTATGTTCCAGGAGGCTTTATATGGCACCTGTTGGGAGTAGCAGGAGGTGGGAGCTGGGGAAAGAACGTAAAGGAGAGGGAGATGGGAGGAGGGCACCTTTGGGCTCCATGTGGAACATCTTACACAGTAACACGGCGTAAACAGTAGATTAGTGTACAAAAACAAAGTGTGTTTCTCATACAACAAAAAGCACCATCCAATCACAGTCCTGTCTGTGTTTGATTATGAGTGCATTTTGTATTTGCATGCTGCCTCTTTTACTGTCAAGCCAGTTGATGTAGATTTGTTGCCTTATGATGCATAAAGAGAGTTTGGCTGGTCTTTGTCATGGAAATAACTTCAATAAAGCCTGTGTCAGTCATAATTCTTGTGTGTCACATAAGCCGTAAGCTGTATACTGGTGTACTAGGGCCATTGTAGGTAAAAACAAATAATTGCAGAGCCGGGGGAGGGGGGTAATATTCCGAGAAAAAATTATTTCCAAGATTAAAGTCGTAAATTTCAAAGGAAAAAAAAAAAGTGGATATTCTCTGAGATTGATGTGGCAAATTCACAAGAAAAAACTCACAAATTTGCAAGATTATAAAGACAGAAATTTACGAGAAAAAAACTCTGGTCAAACTGTGGTAATGAAAAAGAGAGGGAGTTTTTCTTGGAATATTACCCCCCTCCCCCGGCTCCATAATATAGTTGTTTTTTTTTACCTACAATGGCCCTAATAGAGAGGCGAGGGCCCTCCCCTTCCGGTGGACCACCATGGGACCTTCGTTCAGAGAAAATATGTACGGTAGTCAACGGAGAGACAAATATTTTTTTGATCCTGTTTGAAATGCACCATAATTTTGCAAGTCAAGAAAGTCTCAGTTTGTTGTAAAACTGTTGAAGTATAAAACTGTGAAAATACGTAATTAGAAAGACGACACACCCAAAAGTGGTGTAGTGGCGTCTCTGGGATGAACTCACACCAGCAACGGGTCTGATCCTTCTTACTCTTCCCGGCTGATAAAAAGACCAGGAGTCTCTGGATAAAACACATCAGGTCAGATAACGTTCCATCTGTGTGTGGAACATAGCTAGGCTAGCTAGCTAGTGTTGGTGACGTATATTTTAAATTGACAAACATCATATGTGTGATTCATGCCGCAATTCAAACGGGATCAAAAAAATATTTGTCTCTCTCCGTTGACTACTGTACATATTTTTTCCAAAATAAGGTCCCATGGTGGTCCACCGGAAGGGGTGGGACTTCGCCTCTCTATACACCATCGTAACTGTATGCTTCTTTGACGATTGTGTTGCTGTATAAAGTTCAATCAGGGCACACACACTCCCCTCAGCCCACCTGATTCATCTTCTGATCCCTTTTCCAAAAACGTGCCCCCCTGTTGTGTTTCAAACCTTTTCTGACAAAACTTCTCTGTTGTTGCAGTTTGTTGTTGCTCCACCCTTCTCCTCCCCAACACCACCATCTTCTAGCCCCCCAGAGGAGTCTCCAGAGCCCAGGAACTTTTCAAAGTGCTAGACAGCTGTTCTGGCTGTTGGAGAACCTCGCCGATGCAACACAATCGGTGACATTATTTTTTGCCGTCCTTCTCATTGACAAGTCTAATCAGTAGTGGAATACAATGTGTATTCATATGTCTGTCTTTATGTGTACGCAGAGTATCAGTCGTGAATCTACACAGATTTTTGATGCATCTGACCCCTGCTGTCTGTTGAATTCACCCCAATGCAAGCATAGATCCAGGCATCAGTTGCTGAGGACCTGACCTTGTTTATCTGTTCAGTCTCTCTCTGAGCTCCGAGGCAGATTTTATGAAGAGCAGCATATGAGTCCATTTTCATGCTTGAGTATTTTTGGGTTACAGTTGCATTCCTGCACCTTTGGGTCAGTGGAAACACATGATCGACACAAAGAGGTTTAAAAAAACGCCCCATGTGTGTTGCTGATCAGTCACTACAGGTCATCATCTGCACGCTGTAAACACACATGATGTGTGTTAGAACCATCGGTAACACTTTATTTGAGGAGTGTGCGTAAGACTAACATGACACCTGCGTCATTCGGTCAGTTATGTCATTTTTAAAGCCCAGTGCAATGTTTGAGATGCCTTTGTTATGATAACTTGATTGGGGATGCTGTTTTTTGTTTTGTTTTTACAGATCAAGTAATCATATAATGCAATTGACTCCAGGGGGATTCCTTGAACTGGGAAGAAATCTATTTTGGAAACGGTGTAAGAGCATGTGGCATGACTGGTTGTATAGACAATGCATGTGTGCACTGCAACGCACACCAACACCCATGTGTTGATTACTACATTATTATTTGTAGCTCTCTATAAACAATACAGACACAGGTTGGTTCTTTGAAACGGGTGTTTATTGGTCACATCTTTTCTCTGATGCTTCCACACCTTAGTCCCACCGTGAGAACTGAATGAACATAGTACAAGGAATATTAAAAAAATACACAGTACATAGCGTGAAAACAAGAGAAAATGCAAAAGAGGTGAACTATTCCGTATTCTTCCTTGAGAATTAAAGGTAAAATTAAAAGTTTCACATAAATAAGCTGTTGCAGTGTACTTACTATTTTCATTCTTTTAAAGTCAACAGAATGCAGGAAACCCCCACTCCCCCGCTTTGGTTTTGAAATTCTCCCTATTTTTAAGGTCTCAAGGTTGGCAAGTATGTGCCCCAGTTCATGCTGAAAGTCACGGTCTGATGGAGCGAACAGAACCACATCATCTGCAAAGAGCAG
The DNA here is from genome assembly GCF_043250625.1 of Sebastes fasciatus. Taxonomy (NCBI): domain Eukaryota; kingdom Metazoa; phylum Chordata; class Actinopteri; order Perciformes; family Sebastidae; genus Sebastes; species Sebastes fasciatus. The sequence continues at coordinate 36,237,166 of NC_133799.1, forward strand.
AGACATAGATAGAAGCAGAGATATTACTCATTCTATGTAATATGTGGGCATTTATATACATTCACAAATGCTTCAGAGATGGAAGCTGCTCCAGCAAAAATAGACCCAGTGCGTAAAGATTACAGCAACCGTCAAATATATTCATCTAAGAGCAAACTTAAGCCTGAGAGTGCTTCTGAAACCGGCCCCAGGTTTCCTTCTCACTCTCTACTGAGCAGGGTGTTAAACAACATCACTTGATGAATCAGCACTTCTGATAAGAAGTCAACGTGTATTTTTTATGACTGTGACTAAATTCTGTGACTGTAACACAGTAGGACATTCAGCACTGAGCACTGCTGCCATTTTCTCTAATCACCCAGTCCAAAAACGATTAGAGTGTGGGAAGTGATGTTATGTTGCCCTTAGTTGTACCAGAAAACTCCGTACCACGGTAACCGAAGCCTGAACCACCGAGAGGACAGTGTGTGTGTTTACTATAATTTAAATTCTGCTTTGCTTTAGCCTACAGTGCCCTCATTCAAGATCACTCAGATGTCACGTGGCGTTTTGCAGATGTGAGCCAGTTATGCATTTTGAACAAAACTAGAACAAATACTCTTTATTTCAAATATAGGGCAACCACATTTTGTCACACCTGCTTTTACAGAACGCTGACATAAATGGACTACATACTGACATTTAACAGAAACAATTTGATTTAGATTTTCCATGTTTTGCAGTACATCTTTTTACATGTGCTCTGAGAATTCTTTAGTGGAAAGGTGAATTCTTACTTCCCCTTTCAGTAATAAACAACAGCTGCCCAGGTTTATGTTCATCATAGCATCTTTATCTGCAGATTTGTGCTCCAGATGTGTGCTATCTGTCTACTACCTATCACAGCAGTGCACAGGTTCATGTCCCCATTACTAAACCGCCGGTGACTTCGATGCGAGGGCACAGCACTGCGGTAGGTGTGGCCTACCATTGTGGTCAGATGCAGCTGGGGCTGTAGCATACTCCACATACACACACACATATATATGCACAATACACAAATACACACACGCTGACATCTTTTAATCTAAGCAGTAAAGTTGCTCTGTCGATTGACACGTTTGAGAACCTCTTGTTAATCACACAGTCTCTGGTCCCTGTTGTGTTAACTTCATCCTTGTATCTCAAAGGATGGAAGAAACAAATCACCAGCACTCAGAGATAAAGAGTCTTTTTTGGTTTATTCTGGGCAATCAAACAAAGGCGTTTCAGCTATAAGCCGTCAGCAGCGGGATCACTCAAGACGTAATGCCAGTTTAAATATCAATTGAATCAAGCATGGCCAATAATTTGTTAGTAATTCTGAATATGAATGTTTGTATGTTTCACACTCAAAGACTGACATTAAAGCCAACATATTGACTCAGCTGATGGATGTTCATTAGGTTCACCTGTACTTTGTCAGCTTCAGCTGTAGTTTGTTGGGCTCTTCTGTAAGATTCTCATCATCTGGCATCTTTTAAAGCAGCAGTGGGCGAGATTTGTAACAATAACTTTCTTTTTCATCATATTTTCTCCAAACGGTCACTATAATCTGACAGTAGTGCATGAGACAGATAATCGGGGGAAAAATCATGTGCCTCTGTTACCTCCAGTGTCCTCCGGTGCTCCTAATGGCATCTGCAAGATTTCACAGACCGTAGGAAAACAACAAATCAGAGCTGAGCTGGAGCCTTGCCGTCTCTGAGCAGCTGCCAATCACTCGCGACTCAAACTAGGCAGTGTTGATCAAATATGAATCAATATTCTGTTACTGTAATGCCTATTTATCTCCTCAAATGTTTTCAGAAACATCTTGTAGTGTACTGAAATGAGAAAGTTTGTGACCCGGCCGCCATGTTGAGATCAGTTGAGGAAATACCAAGCACCGCCCAGCAGCCGGAGCAAGCTAGATTTTTTTAAGTCTGAAAACAGAGCCATGAGGAGGAGCAGAAGTCTAGTTTTCTCTCAGAACACTTGAATTACAATATGCTGAAAGGTTATTATGGGATTTTTGCCCAATGATGCCAAAAATATACTGACTGTCATCGCTTTAAGCCTTCAAACTTGAATGTCTCACTGTTACCTGAAGCAGTATGCCCCAACCAACGCAGCCCCTTGCCTTTCTAAATGACAATGTTTCATTTACAAGCACCTTGGACGGAGAGTAACATAGCCACTCTCTTGAATCTGCTTTACGTTAATATGCAACTGAAATATGTTTTGGAAGAAATAATCGTCTTTGGTGTTTAGCCTATATTGGTGCTTCGAGGCAATGAGGTCAGCATCTCTGTTTTGACAAGTGCCCGAGCCCTTTGCTGTAAGCATGAACAGTGTCATCAATGAAATCTCCCCAATTCTTCCAATCTGAACAGCTGCTAATATATGATACTGCTGCCATACACACAAATGTGCTGCAATCCAGTTGACAATTACAACTCCAAAAAAGTTAAGTTTGTCAAAATATTAAATGCATCGTTGAACATTTTATGTCATTTGTCAGTAAATATAGGTATTTGTATACGATCACACATGAATTTCGTCTTTAAAGGTGCTCACTACGAAATTCAGAACACATCTATTGCCTAGTGATGGGCGATGCCAAACCTCTGTTACGTTACAATGCGTTATGTTACGAGACGATACAATGTTACATTTTACCGATACTGATACTGATCATTTCGTAAATTAAATGTGATTTTTCAAAATCATAGTCCATTCCACCGTCATGGGACACGGGCCAGCTAAATATGTCAGGGCTGTTTTGGCACAGACAAACGATTACTTTTTAAGTAATCAATACCAAATGAGTAGCTTTTGAGTATCGACACCACAGTATCGATCCGCCCGTCCCTTGCCTCCACACAGCTTTCAACATGGCAGCTCGCTTGGGGGAGCAGAGGGTGTGTTGCTACACTTCCATGACGACGCCGTGGGTCTGGACGGCGTTATCATATTGTCTCTGGCAGCCATGACCTATACTGAAATGTGTCCACGTCCAGTGGGCAATGGGGATGAGCCTGATACTAAAATGGCCACTATAATGGCAACATGTCCAAGGTGTTTCTCTGCCTTTTACCTACTGTTTCAGCTTCAGTCCCCCATGACCCTGACAATGAATAACTCTGAAACCCTTGTCTGCTTTGCAGTGTTGAAGGAAAATGTTGGGTTGTAATGTTTCTTTAAAAGAAACACACACCAATCACAAGGTTATTGACGATAGTTGTTTCTGTTCAGTACACTATTCAGCTACAGTACACTGGCGAATGAACACCAAGCGGCAACCTCTGGTGCTGAGAAATGAAGCCAACGCCTAAGTACCACAAACTGCAGTTCATCAAATGGCCACTTGAGGCTGGCTCCAAAAGGGAGTCAATCCCCATAGACCCCCATGTTAAAATGCCCGACTTTACAGCAGAAATAAACATGTTGACAGCCTGGTAGAAAACATGGTTTTGGTCTGTAGTCTATGGCTAATTTCCCGGTTCATGACAACTGTACGGGGGATGAAATTGTATATAACATGTAAACATACATAATGGTAGACATAATATGTGATATATTTACTGTAATAAATGATAAAATGACCATGACATGTCATCAGAGGTTAAGGAAACATGCTGAATTGAAATACTGGCTTCTCCAACAACAACGCTACAGCCAGTATGTTCTACTTTGAAATTTCCATTCCGGTCCGGAACGTCTGTTTTAGTTTTGGCCGGTGTGATCCCATCCACTGACCATTTTGACACCCCGTTGCCACATATGAAACAAATTGGCAATCAAACACAGCGTTCTGCAGCCATGGAAGCAAGCTAACAAACTGGATCAACAGAGATAACGTTAACGTTAGATTCTACCCGACCTGAAAAGCCTCGGCACATCTCTCTGTTGTCCATGTGCAGCTGGTTATCAAGGCAGACAGTATTTGAGACACACAGCTGGTGAAGTGATTCTGACTACTGCTGGTGGTTAGAGGCTAACATGGTTCTGTCTAGAAGGTAACCCTCAAATTGTGAAAATGTTCACTAACTGCAATCAGTCACACCGGAGAAGCGGACGGGCCACGGCTCCAATATTGAATTTGGACTGCTGTTACCCATTTTAAACGCCAGCTGTCAGTGCTACATATTGTTCCTTTAAATTATCTTAAGGCTTAAAGTTAATAATTGAGCTTCACAGAAACCTGTGGGTGAGGTCAAGGAGACTATGTCCATATTTTATACAGGCTATGATGAAAATATGACTCCATACCACTCAATGACCAGTTGCCTAAGTGTTAGCTTCACACCCTGGTATGTTTACAAGAGTGTTCATTTCATTAAAAGCACATGGAGCATAAATAAAACCCTAAACTTCCCCCTTGCCTTGCACTTTTTCATGAAATCCAAGCATTCCTTGGTGGAACTGTAAAAGCTGTGAAAAGATGGACAGTCTGGCTTTGCGCAAGATCTCGAGGTTTGGTCAACTGCCGCCTTCTCAGAATTCTATCAAGAATCTGTCAGAGGGGAAATACGTATATATTACTGCACTAAATCACACTACTTTGACCACATAGGGAGTATAACACACAGACACACAGAGGGAGTGACCCAATGCTGTCCACCAGGGAGAATGAGCTCAGGCCCAGCTGTGTGTGTGTGATGATAAAATTGCGATTGCACTGACCTAAGTGAGAGCGTCAAACTGAAATGATGTAACACAGCACACGAGCAGAGCAAGAGATAGACAGAGCCAGGCAACACAAAGTGTGGGAAAGAAGGAAGAGGAGAGGAAAAAGTAATAGAGATAATGAAAACTGAGTTAATGACAAGACTGAGATGCTTGGTGCAACAAAACACAATTCCCAACAGCTGGGGTATAATCAAATCACATTTACTTCATATTGCTGCCAGCTACTTTCCAAAACATTCCAAGTTTTTAGAGTTTTTAAAATGTCTTTCCTTCCTTGCAGCAAATCACAAAATTAACTTGCATTTTCTGACTTCCAATCCTTTTTTTAGTTTCTGATGATTGTGTCATTCTAATGCTGTACCTAATTTAGCAGGAAAATAATGGCTGCTTACAGTTTAAAAACATAAAAAATGTCAAATGTGAAGGTATGCTATGGAATGAAGTCAGCCTTTAAACACCAGTGTGTAGCATTTAGGGGGATCTATTGGCGGGAAATGGAATATAATATTAATAGGTATGTTTTCTTCAGCGTATAATCACCTGAAAATATGAATCGGGATTTGGATTTACCTCAGAATGAGCTGTTTACAGATAAATAGGGAGCGGTTCCTCTCCATGCCATGTTGCACCGCCATGTTTCTACTGTAGCCCAGAATGGACAAACCAAACTTTGTTAACTTTTCCTGCTTGGGCCGGAGTCGATAACGTTACTCGCTCCCGTCGTTGACGCTCTCTCTCTCTCTTGCTTCACCATTCACTTCCCATGTACACACACACTCTACGCATTGGATCTTTTCCAATGACCAACGCTACTTTTACAACAACTGGCTCTAGAGAGGGACATTCGCGATTTCGCGTCGGCCACCATAGTTCTTCTACACGCTTTGCACAACCGGAGAGGCTTCAGTTGGTTGCAATCTGCAACCTCACCGCTAGATAACACCAGATCCTACACACTGCTCCTTTAATGTAAATATGATTTATAGTAAAAGACCTAAAGCATGAATAGTCACTGGTGCAATCCTGTTACAATGTACAATACCATGTAGATTGGCAACCCAATCTCATAGGAAGTAAATAGCACAACATTTTAAGGACATTCCGTGTGTCATGTTTATGCATTTTAGATTTTTTGCATGTCATTTAATGCCAGGTTGTTACAGTAAAATGGTCGAGGTTATGTTTAGGCAACAAAACTACGGTGACACCGCAGTAAGGTTTAGGAAATATGTACGTAAACAACGTAACATAAGTATGGAAAACATAACATAAACGTCACTAACGTAACTTAGTTTCTTACTTAATAACTCAACAACACTTTGGCTCTCGAACACCGGTCTCCTGGTTGAAAGTCCTGTGTTTGTTGGACCCATCCCCCCACCATAAGCAGTCCCTCTCACTTTTTATTCTACGTCACTAGCTCTGAGCGTAGCATAGTTGCACGGATGTGTTGTTATTGCACGCAAAATGACTTACAAATTACAGTGTTATTCATACACCATTTGGTGAGACCAGGCTGATATTGGAGAATGTAGTTAGCATAGGTATAGCAATGACAAAGACTGCAGTAAAACAGAATTGGCTATACCAAATTGGGAACAAAAAGGGAAAAAAATCAAACGTAATAAGTAACAGTGGCAATCAGCATGTCACAAAATATAAAACATGACATGTTTGTAGCATCAGGAAAATGTTCCCTTTGTACTTTAAAAAGCGCTGAATATTTTTGCTGAATGTGTTTACGAATTGGAAGTGATGTCACAAATTTTCTTGGGGGAGGACCCCCAAACTCAATATCTCCTAGTATCTTTTATTCACTGTTGAAATTCAGCATGTAATAATGATTGATGATACCGGCGGATACACACGCCAACGTGTGAATAAGGGGAGTACCGGCATTTATTTTTTTCCACTTTAAGCACCAGTGGTCTAATAAAGTTCAATGAGCTGGCCCACTGTCTTTGGCTCGGTAAGCAAGCACACATACATTTTTATGTAGTACACTATATATTACCTTTTTCATTTTCCTATCCATTGGCACCAATGTGAAAGGTTCCCTTCAGAAGCAATGTAACTATTGCTACAGCAACAAAAATGGTAAAGTTGGGATGGCTTTTTGTTGTTTCTATGACTTTTTACACTACAGACTGCCTAACTGTGATATGACGTCATAAACGAGCATTGCTTCGTTTCTCAAACTAAAGCTAAATCAGTTCCCAAAGTTTAATTTTCTGTGTCAACTCAACTCGTGACCAATTTGTGGGGAGGCAAAACAGGCGGGCAGTAATATGAGGATGTGAAGGAATAGCCACTTAGCTTTGTTGCTGACAATCTGTTCTTATTTTGGAGTTTGTAACTTAGTATTCCATGCCTGTCCAAGAATTGAAATTGCAAAAAAATGTGAGACGTAGAGAGAGTGAGGTAAGATCCAGCAGAGGGAAAACAAGGAAGAAAAAAAATGTTAACCAGTTTGTTATTGTGAGGGATTCTGGTTGTCAAGGCAACAGAGGGGGAAACCCACACAGCTGTTGTCCAGCTAATGTTGCGTTCAAGTCCTATGAGGAAATTGTAGATACTGTTCAAGGATTCACACTAGAAAGTACTGTTCGAGTCTGCTTTCATGCAGTTCATCTTGCTTGCTTGATTTTCTACAATTTCAGGAATTCTTGGTGTAGGTGAGTATTTCTCTCAGGAGCATCCACAGAAGCACCTGTTATCCAGCTAATGGACACACTTGAATGAACAGAAACTTCCTGTTGAACTAAGTAGTTGTGGTCATTTTACTCGTATCAATGCAAAATAGATTATTCACTAAATGCAGCTTTGTCAAGTGTGATTTAAAAACATATAAAAAGAGCCAAAAATTACAAAAGGTGTGTCATGATGTGTCACTTCAGCAATTCCCATATGAAGTGAATGCAGCATAAAAACAGGAGAGAGGTACTGAAGTATGGAGGACTGGAGGAGGACGGATTGCGGGGTTGGTGTAACGTCTCCTCTGGGTCTGCTGGCTCCTGATTGGCTGGTGGGGGAGGAGGAGGAGGAGAGACCAATGGCAGTATCTTATTGTGCTGTTGAGCGCCAGGCTGGGTTTCATCATGTGAGAGGCCCAGTTCACTCTTTAACACAAAGCAGATGTCCTCAAACTCACTGGTGCCACTAACAATCCCCGAGCAAACCCCTATCCCATCTATCTCGTCCTCCACTCCGTCTGACCTCTCTCCATCACTTGCTACCTTCCCTCCCTCCTTTGTCACTCTTTCACACTTTCCCCCAATACAGTAAAAAAAAGGCTAGAAAAAGGTTTGTTCAGTTTGTACTCTACCTATACACTCTGAAGCTCTCTACCGAGCATCGTTTTCAAGCTTACACTTGGGAATTGTGGAAAAGGTTTTCTGGGAAACATCGGACATACTTGAATGAAGAGTTAATACAGAGGGGAAACACCACCACTGCATAGAGCCAGGGTTCAATTCCTGATAATGTTAATGTAGGTGGGAATCCAGTGAGGGATAATGTCCTTGTCACTTCACTGAGGACTCTTACTGGTTGGTCATGGTGCCTACATAAAGGATCTGGGTAGCATCAACCCGTTCTAACTCCCAACTATTCAAATACCGCCGTTTGGTAAGTGCTCCTCGGCATCGGAAATCGAGGCACGGAGGCACCCTTTAGCAACAGTATGTGACGAACCGGGCTTTCAACTAAATCCAATGTAAACCCACCCGCAGCGTTGTTCAGCGGTCGGAGCAAGTGACGTAGTATTAATGGCGTGAAAGTCCGTTCAGGGTGGGAGGGGTGTTGGACGGGTCGAACAAACAAAAGACTTTCTACCAGGAGACCGCTGTTCGTGTTCCGTGTGAAACTAAAAGTTACATTGACTTATTTAGTCACGTGACTCGTTAGTATCGTCAGTCCCGTGAGTCATTTGAGTCGCTAGTCAGTGAAGTTAACGTCAACCACGACCGTTTCCTAACCCTACCTAAGTGGTTGCGTTGCCTAAACCTAACTTCCTGTGAAAACTGAAGTTTATTTTGAAAGGACACTATACATGTAACAAGCATATATACTGTCGACACGCCGTCCCTGGTCCGTCCAAAAGTAATGCAAGAGTGGTACCCCGTGCGTCGGCCTCCGATACCAAGGGGCACTGTCCAAGCGGCGGTATTTGACGAGTTGGGAGGGAGAATTTGTTGGTAGCATGGATAGTGTGAACCTCAGTGTGTGTCATATACGGTTTATACGGTACAGGCAACAAAACTATGGTAACGGCCGCAGTTAGGTTTAAGCAACAAAACCACTTAGTTAGGATTACTTTAAGTCCAGCCATGACTAAATAAAATATGTACCTAAACAAGGTAACATAAGTACGGGAAACACATCATTAACGTAACTTTAAGGCCCAGACACACCAACCCGACATCAAAGAACTAGCGGCAACGAAGGCCAACCGTTGAGTTGCTTCACGCTGTTGCGCTCAAACACACCGCAGAGACTACGCCAGCAGACGACGGTAGGCTGTATTCATCATTCAAAAAGAGAAACCGGAAGACTGAGGACGGCGGATATACAAGCCGTTGTTATGATACGTACATGAAACAAAGCGGCGTCTGCCGACCATTTTCACACCACTCTCACTCACCACTTAGCTTCATTCCAGATGTTTCCATGTGGTTGTGAAAATATCCGTGTGTTGGAATGATCAGATGAGATGAAGATGAAAAATGAGAAGAGCCTTCTGAGTTTTTCCTCTTGACTTTACTCGTTGGCTTGCTTTCTTCACATCTGTTTTCTCTTCTTGTGCACGGATTCGTTTAAGCTGAACAGCCAATCCGAGTGATTTCTCTCACCGACGAGCTACCGATTCAACATGCTGAACTGGCAAAAAACCCTCGTACACAGGCAGACTAGAGTCAGAGGTGCGGGACTCACCGCAAAAACTAGGCTGACAGACGCTTACCGACGGCCTCAAACTGTCCGACAGCTGACCGTCGGCTTGGTGTGTCAGGACCTTTAAACTAACGCAACAACACTTCGGGACATGAACACTGGTCTCCTGGTTGAAAGTCCTGTGTTTGTTGGACCCACCATAGCAGTCTCTCTCACTTTTTATTCTAAGTCACTTACTCTGGGTGTAGCATATTCACACAGATGCGTTTGCATTGTAGTCAGTACAGACTACTTGGCAAAGAAATGACACATCAAAAGCAACAAAGGCGTTGTTTATTGCACGCAAAATGACTTACAAATTACCGTGTCATTCATACGGCATTTGGTGAGACTGGGCTGGTCTACAACCTCCCCACACACATGGACAGTCACCACATGTGGGCTATACAGACGTAGGTAAAGTTGTTGGTAACGTTCCGTTAAAGAGAGAAAAACCCACAATGGTCACTGAAATAACTTGAAACTGACAAAAGTAATAATAAATAAAAATTTACTGAAAATGAACTAATGAAAATCAGATATTGTTTTTGAATTATGGTTCAACAGAATCATTTTAAAAAACAAACTAATGAAACTGGCCAGGACAAAAATGATGGTACCCCTAGAAAAGATGTAAAATAAAGTGACCATAGGGACATATTAAACTAAGGTGTGTCCTGTAATTAGCATCACAGGTATCTTCAAACTTGTAATCAGTCAGTCTGCCTATTTAAAGGGTGAAAAGTAGTCACTGTGCTGTTTGGCATCATGGTGTGTACCACACTGAACATGGACCACAGAAAGCTAAGGAGAGAGTTGTCTCAGGAGATCAGAAAGAACATTATAGACCTTCATGTTAAAGGTAAAGGCTATAAGACCATCTCCAAGCAGCTTGACGTTCCTGTGACTACAGCTGCACATATTATTCAGAAGTTTAAGGTCCATGGGACTGTAGCCTACATCCCTGGACGTGGCCGCAAGAGGAAAATTGATGACATATTGAAGAGACGGATAATACGAATGGTAACCAAAGAGCCCAGAACAACTTCCAAAGAGATTAGAGGTGAACTCCAACTTCAAGGTACATCAGTGTCAGATCGCACCATCCGTCACTGTTTGAGCCAAAGTGGACTTAATGGAAGACAACCGAGGAGGACACCAAATCATAAAAAAGCGAGACTGGAATTTTCCAAAATGCATATTGACAAGCCACAAAGCTTCTGGGAGAATGTCCTTTGGACAGATGAGACAAAACTGGAGCTTTTTGGCAAGTCACATCAGCTCTATGTTCACAGACGCAAAAATGAAGCATCCAAAGAAAAGAACACTGTACCTAATGTGAAACATGGAGGAGGCTCGGTTATGTTATGGGGCTGCTTTGTTGCATCTGGCACAGGGTGTCTTGAATCTGTGCAGGGTGCAATGAAATCTCAAGACTATCAAGGCATTCTGGAGCGAAATGTGCTGCCCAGTGTCAGAAAGCTTGGTCTCAGTTGCAGGTCATGGGTCCTCAAACAGGATAATGACCCAAAACACAGCTAAAAACACCCAAGAATGGCTAAGAACAAAACATTGGACTATTCTGAAGTGGCCTTCTATGAGCCCTGATCTAAATCCTATTGAACATCTGTGGAAGGAGCTGAAACATGCAGTCTGGAGAAGGCACCCTTCAAACCTGAGACAGCTGGAGCAGTTTGCTCACGAGGAGTGGGCCAACATACCTGTCGACAGGTGCAGAAGTCTCATTGAGAGTTACAGAAATCACTTGATTGCAGTGATTGCCTCAAAAGGTTGTGCAACAAAATATTAAGTTAATGTTACCATCATTTTTGTCTAGGCCAGTTTCATTAGTTTGTTTTTTTAAATGATTCTGCTGAACCATAATTCAAAAACAATATCTGATTTTCATTAGTTAATTTTCAGTGAATTTTTATTTATTATTACTTTTGTCAGTTTCAAGTTATTTCAGTGACCATTGTGGGTTTTTCTCTCTTCAACGGAACGTTACCAACAACTTTGCCTACGTCTGTATGTACAATATGCACAGTCATGAACTTTGGGCTACACAGCCCTCATGGATTTGGGCAGATGATGAATTTACATCACGTACACTCTTGCACAGCTTTGCGGCTGTACGGACATGGAAAGAGTAACTTGAGCTTCAGCATTGATAAGGACCACAGAGCAGGGAAACTGAACAGAGAAAGGGGAAAGTGGTACATCAAAAACGAGTCATTCTGATTGGTTGTTGTTCTCATGCCAAACACAGCCTACTTTATTTCCTAAAATCAAAGAACACTTTGTCAGGCGTTTCTGCTCACAAACTGATGACATCTATGTAGCAACATACAGTACAACACGTAACAAACGGTGGTATAAGACATGCGTCAATGCCAATATTTTCCATGTGAGCCTGTCCACCAGCATATTGACATGGGTCAACACAACAGGGTGCACCATTGTTCTATTTCCCCATACAAATACTTGTCAGCTCCACTGAAAAGCAGCAACTTTATGATATTTAACTAAATCATAACATGGCAAACTGCAGCCCAACAGGCAACAACAGCTGTCAGTGTGTCAGTGTGCTGACTTGACTATGACTTGCCCCAAACTGCATGTGATTATCATAAAGTGGCCATGTCTGTAAAGGGGAGACTCGTGGGTACCCATAGAACCCATTTACATCCACATATCTGGAGGTCAGAGGTCAAGGGATCCCTGTGATAATGGCCACGCCAGTTTTTCCTCGACAAAATTTTGTGTAAGTTTGGAGCGTTATTTAACCTCCTTCGCAACAAGCTAGTATGACATGGTCGGTACCGATGGATTCTTTGGTGGGTTTTCTAGTTGTAAAACTGAACCCGCTCCAGCCTCCGAAAGATCGATTGTGTTAATACGTTAAAGAAATTAGTGGCGTTAAAACAATTTTGCATTAATGCGTAATTTTTGCGTTAACTTTGACAGCCCTAAATTGAATACATCCTGATTACTATATCCTGACTAGTTCTCCTCTCACTGTGGTGCATCGTGCGTGTGCTTCAAGTGTCAATTGACACGCATCAAATGCTATGTAACACTTATCATTGTTAAAACTTTACACACCAGCAACGTATTTTAATGCGATCAATTCACGCATCAATATATTTTTCCAAACTGTTGTTTTTGCCACACAGAACGCGAATATTAAGTGGCGAAAAAAGTGACATACATTTTTTCCGGAACAAGGTCGATTTCTTTGGAACATTCGCACCGCGAATAAAGGCATCAACCAATCACATTGTGCGGAACGGGTTTAGTTGCGCCTATATTTATGAAACAACAGCACATAGGCTCCGTAGTCCAAACCAAGGCGGCAAACTTTATTACTCCTTTCAACCTTGACAAAGGCAGCGCAGACCAGATCCACGCCACGCCTTCGGTTTGTAAAGGCCTTAATAATCAAAACTGGAATATTTCTTTTAAAAAGACATAAAACCACCAAAGGATATTCTTTAGCCAGGCTTTAAGAATGTTGTCCAGATCACGTAATCATTCCAAAAATGTTTTTAATAACTTACCCATTTAAACTCAAGCATACACACCCACTGTCATGCCTATGCCTCACGTATTCTGTCTCTCTCACACACATTCTGTCCTCTCCCCTCTTGTCAGCGTGTTCTGTTGGTTTTAGATCTTTAGCTTTGGACAGATGCTTTCCCTCTAACATCTAAATATGTTTCAGGCTTTCATGCGACCACAAGCTTTGAGGAGCTTGCTTGTTTATATACACAACAGGCTCATATACAGCAGATGCACACAGAGGGTTCGTGTGTCTAACGGATAAGAAACACCTGTGGCTATACAGGCAAAGTGGTTCTCATAGTATGTTTGGACATGCAGCGCGCGTACACACACACGCACACAAGACAAGCCACTAAAGAGTCTGAAAGTGTCTCATCTTAAGGTTTCATAGGGACAGTGCGCCATCTCTGTATAGAAAGGCCGGGCCTGCCTGCTGTTTTCCTGTAAGCATGCTTTAACTCAGTTCAACCCAATCTAAGTCAAGCTAACCTTAAGAACTCTGAGCAGTTCAGGTAGGAACACACTCAAACATTATAGCAGTACATGGCCCAACACATGGTGCTGATCACAGAGGGATGGATGTGTGTGTATCTTTTTGTGTTCTTGTTTTCCTAGACTTCTACCCACCTCTTCAGGAAACCCGGTAAATCCAACACATTCTCACTCCCAACTAGTCAAAAACCGCCACTTGGTCAGCTTCCAGCATCGGAGACCAGCGCACGGGGGACCCCTCTTGTGTTACTTTTAGACGGACCAGGGACAGCGTGTCAAGATACGCTGGTTACATGCATAGTATCTTTTCAAAATAAACTTTTGTTTTCACAGGAAGTTAGGTTTAGGCAACACAACCACTTAGGGCAAAGAACATATATTGCCAAGAAGTACGTAGACTGCTGAAAGGCTCAAAGGTAATCAGTGGAGGACCAGAGAAAGATCAAGGAGGACATTGACATCTGACACCAAAGACCATCTTTGAACAGAGACAGTGGTTACCATCTCCTCCACATACACCCACCTGTTATCAGATGAACAACGTTCCATACTTCGGTCACGTTATGGTCACTGAGCCAACAAATCCATACGTCAATGAAGACCATGAGATGGGATTGAAAGCTTGTTTGTATCCAGCCTGGTCTCACCAAATGGCGTACGAATGGCACGGTAATTTGCAAGTCATTTTGCGGGCAATAACAACATCTTTGTTGCTTTTGGCGTGTCATGTGTACGCCATGTAATCTGTACTGACTGCAATGCAAACAAATCTGAGTGAATATGCTACGCCCAGAGCTAGTGACGTAGAATAGAAAGTTAAAGAGACTGCTGATAGTGGGCAGGAGGGGAGGTGGATGGGTCCAACAAACACAGGACTTTCAACCAGGAGACTGGTGTTTGTAACGTGTTTTCCGTACTTATGTTACATTGTTGACATACGTATTTGACTTAGTTTATGTAGTATATTAAGCCCATCCATGATGTTTTTCCTAAACCTATCTAAGTAGTTTTGTTGCCTAAACATAACCTCAACCATTTCACGGTAACGACATGGCGTTAAATGACTCGCAAAAAGCCTAAAATGTGTTATCATGGCAAGCGGAATATCCTTAAAATGTCATGCTATTTATACGCCTTCAATGAGATTTTGTATTTTTGTATTAGTTTATTTGACAGGGACAATACATAGGCATCGTTACACTTAATTAAAGTGCAACCGATGCAACGTATATACGACTTCTAGCCGTAGCTAATTTTTAGACCTTGTCCCTGGTAAGGCTTTTAAGAAAAAGAAAATAAATAAAAAAATACAGAATAGCACATAATACATAAAATCACATAATACAACATCATACATTACAATCAATTTACATATGTATGTTCCCAATCAGTAATCAGTGATCACAGGTTTGGTTTAGTTTCAGTGTTTCACCTTTTCATTAAACGTTTTCAGGTCAGGTTGTATTTTTATTTCCGTTGGTAGGGCGTTCCAGAAATGCTTCCTTTTACTGAAGAAGACGACTGACTAAAGGTAGTTTTGCGCTGTGCCACTCTGCAGTTACCATTCATTGATCCCCTAGTGGCTATTATCTATTGGTATTCATTTTGGTGACATATGGACAAAGTACAGCTGGGCAAGATTGTTCACACATTTAAAAATCAATTTGATAAAAGAAAACTTGAGCAAAACTGAGCAGCTTATACTTTTTCAGAAGTATACAGTGGTGCCATTTCATTTGTTTTTGATCCATTATTATCAGTGCTTGTTTCTATAGCGATGCAGCAGGTTTGACAGTTGGCTGTGAAGTCTGGCTCCATACAGTAACACAATAAGACAAGTGTGAAAATATCATGGCATGCATAAACAATTGAGCTGCCTTAAGGTGGGGTATGTACTGTCGTATCATTCTAAAACATTGTGTCTTTACCTGGCAATGTCTTCATGTTCCCTGATCTCAGCAGTTACCGTAATGAGCACACTGATATAACTGATAGCACACCTGTCATATTGTATAACCACTTGGTCCCAAGCAGGAAAACACATTCTTAGGCCCATGCACAGTTTATACAAAAGAACTCTCAAAATATTGGACAAAAAGCCTACAACGCATCATCACTAACCCAGAAGCCCTTTCCATTGAGTGTTTGATCTCTTTGTTGTAAGATGCAATGTTTTTAAATGGAAAGTGTTTTTAGTTTTGTATGATGCAATATTTATTCTCTGTATCCCTGTCTGAATTTGCCATAACTCTTTTATGGATTTTCCTGCCCAAGGACTGTTGATAAAACGTAGCTATCCAGCTAACTCAGGGACAGTCAATGTCCATTGTCCCTGTTAAATAAACAAATGAATAAAAAAATAAAATAGAAATTATGGACAAAGCTACCAAAATAAGACTCTGCTGTAATAAACCAGAGATTTTCTTTGAGATGAACACCAGGTGAGATTACTTTCAATGATAACCCTCACAAGTGCAGCAATAAATAGTTTCTGCATTTGTTTCCCTCAACTGTGTTCCAGTTCCCGCTATTAAACAGTGAAAGCCATGGCCAAATAACTCTGTCTCTCTCTCTCTCTCTTTATATCTCTCTCTCAGTACCAGTTTGTACCACAACTCCAGTTCTCAGTGATTTCGTTATGTAACTCTCTCTACAGCTGTTGCTCAGTCCACCTCAAGAAACTTAACTGGCATGGCACAGGGTGCACTTCCAAACAGTGTGTGTGTGTGTGTGTGTGTGTGTGTGTGTGTGTGTGTGTGTGTGTGTGTGTGTGTGTGTGACCTATGAATGAAATACTTAACCTCAGTTTGCATAGACAAACACATTTATATGGTATAGCCTAATTATGCCACTAGGGAATACAGCCTAAAGACAAGAGTACATGAGACGCCACTTTATGAGAATAAGTAGGTAGTTAATTCGAGTTGTGACGTTTTTCCCACCGTAAATTCTTATCATAAAGTTCATTTCTCTGTCACTTTGCTCTAAATTAGGCCAATTGATTAAAATATTTAATCGCGATTAATCGCACATTTGTTATCTGTTCAAAATGAACCTTTAAGGGAGATTTGTCAAGTATGTAATACTCTTATCACCATGGGAGTGGACAAATATGCTGCTTTATGTAAATGTATGTATATATTTATTACTGGAAATCAATTAACAACACAAAACAATGACAGATATTGTCCAGAAACCCTCACAGGTACTGCATTTAACATAAAACAATATGCTCAAATCATAACATGTCAAACTGCAGCCCAACAGGCAACAACAGCTGTCAGTGTGTCAGTGTGCTGACTTGACTATGACTTGCCCCAAACTGCATGTGATTATCATAAAGTGGGCATGTCTGTAAAGGGGAGACTCGTGGGTACCCATAGAACCCATTTATATTCACATATCTGGAGGTCAGAGGTCAAAGGACCCCTTTGAAAATGGCCATGCCAGTTTTTCCTCTCCAAAAATGCTGGAATACCGATGGATTCCTCAGGATTCTGTAGTTTCATATGATACCAGGATCTTCACTCTAGCTTTAAGCCTGTGACATCCTTAAACTCGCAAGTTGCGTTAATGCATTAAAGAAATTAGTGGTGTTAAAATAAATTTGCGTTAACTTTGACATCCCTAATTTAAATACATTAACAGAACAATTAATTTACCACTGTAGGAGTATGCATCTGCAAAAGGAGGGGAGATTCACTGAGAGCAATACTCTCCTATTTCAGAAACACTCTGATCATATTCACAGTTACACATTCACACCTGGAAGCTGCTTAGTACAACCACAGATCTGCTGCAACTCACTTGTGGTAATGAGGGAGGGGCTAGCACTGCTTTTTCACTGTCCCCAACCAGATTTATCCTGCCAGTCCAGGGGATTCACCAGCGACCTTCCGGCCGCAAGCTCGCTTCTCTGACCTTTAGGCCACCACTGCCCTAACATGAGCATTAAAGTGGCAGTAGGCAGTATATTTTTGGCATCATTGGGCAGAGCTTCCATAATAATATTGTAAATCAAGTGTTCTGAGAGAAAACTAGACTTCTGCTCCTCCTTATGGCTCTGTTTTCAGGCTTTAGAAAATCTAGCCCGGGTCACAAACTTTCTCATTTTACAGCTGAACAGTGCACTACAAGATGTTTCTGAAAACATCTGAGGACAGAAATATGAATTACAGTAACAGAATATTGATTCATATTTGATCAGCACTGCCTAGTTTGACCGTTTGATGGGACATCGTGACTGATTGATATAAATAATCAGGTACCTGAGGCAAATCAATGTGCACTGCTGACACACTACATTAATCAACATGCTCTCCTGCTAGTATAAACCTGTCCTGTAAATTCATATACCTCATATCATATAAGTTAATAAGTGATCAGCACTTCTCTGAGAACAGAACACAATAGATTAGTAGTTGAAGATGATATGATGACTGAGGTTATAGTTCAACACTACATCGGAGCATCATAAAAGCTGCAGTAGTGAAGTATAGCGTGGTTATAGGGGCCCTGTAGGGTCCACATGCTGGATGTCAATGTGCTCACAGCTGCAGGGAGGCACCGTGCTGCATTGTGATACAGCCTGAGGTTTTCTGGGTTTTGCTGGTGAGAGGTTTGGTCGGCCTGAGCATTAACACAATACATCCAGAAAAACAGATGACACATGTAGAGCACATTCTTCCTGGTATAGGCACAGCTAGTATGCATGCACGACTGAGCGTAGTGCAGCAACGGAGGATGTGGTTTTACTCACTCTGTGTAGAGGAAAACACCTCTGTTGTTTGTTATTCACCTTTTTGAGTTTGAACGAAAACAGCAGTTGGTTTCAGGGCCGTCGGCTTGGTTTGCATCTGCCGTGAAGGTGATAAGTCATTGCTTTGCAAAAGAAAAAGGAGACAATCCAGTGATTTAAATAAATAATGGAACACAATTCTGCTGCCAAATCTGACATCTGTCTAAGTCTGGAAAGTACTGTGCTCCTAGTGTGTTAGAATACATGTGTTGATTTATTTAAGATGACTTGAATAGAGGCTAGTTCCATCTTTACTACAGACACAGGGCAGGGATACAATCTACATGAAGCAAGCAGGGATCCTTATTGTGAGCAGTGACAGGTTACTCATCTCTGCAATTGCTCACATTTGTCAGTTAGAAAACAGTTACTAAAATGTAGAAAATCCACACAATCAGTTATGAAACAAATCACAGCTACCCAAAAGCGACGTGGGAGTGACACGTTCCTCTCAAAATCCGTTTGAATCAATGCCGTATCAACTCATCTAGAGACAAATCACCGTTTCGCTTGTAAATGTGCATCACACTGTAACGTTTGGGTGGGTGTGTTGGAACGGGGACTGTGTCTAACTGACGTGTCTGTAGAGGAATGTACAGTGTTTACATGGCAGCCGACTCATCAGATGATGATAGGCGGAGATGAACCCAATTTGTTATCATCTTTTCTTCTTTCCTCCTTCAATCTTGTCTGATT
The DNA here is from genome assembly GCF_043250625.1 of Sebastes fasciatus. Taxonomy (NCBI): domain Eukaryota; kingdom Metazoa; phylum Chordata; class Actinopteri; order Perciformes; family Sebastidae; genus Sebastes; species Sebastes fasciatus. The sequence continues at coordinate 36,256,337 of NC_133799.1, forward strand.
TCACCTGTTTGGGAAAATGATCGTTGACTGCAGGTCTGTGCTAAAGTGTTAACAGATGATGAAGAGCAAGAACAGACTAATGTAATGGATAGATAGTGTTTATATTCGACCACCATCTGTTTACAATGTAGATTTGCACAACTGCACACATTATGTACATCTGCTCTTCTATCTGCATACCTGATCATGAGAATCTCCGGCAAAACAGTTTTCATTTTCTGTCACCGCATATGCATGCATAGTGATCCTCTGAAAACGTTACTTAGTACTTGACTTTCAGGGCTGTCAAATTCTCTTATTTTCTTACTACCCATGAGGCTTTGATCCTGAATTTAAAGGACAATTCCAGTTCATTACAACTTGAATCTCTCTGTAGTTTTATCCATCATTTCTATTAGTAATAATAACGTTGTACTCACCAAATTTCAAATCAGCGGAGATCTGGGGACGTGGTGACATCACTAAAAATAAGTCAGACAGTACAAGAATCGTGAGCAGTCGGATGGTCAGACAGGCTGGAAACAAACCAACCAGTCAGATTAATATATTTAGAAGAGAAAAAGAAGGTAAACAGTAAATTACTACCTAAGCTGTCCATTGTAAATATCCATCACAGCAGCACAGCACACAGCTTTGACCTACAGTGCAGAGCATAGTGTAGTTGACCCTCATGTTTCCTGCTTCATGAGCGATTATTACCTTCATTTCAGGTGCCCTCTCTTTCAGTTTGACCTCCATGTAAAGTGGTGCATATGATTGGTTCCCAGCTGGACTAGCCTCGGGGCTTTACGGCCCTGTCACACTGTCTTTTTAAGGTTGTGAATCACTGTATCCCTGCAAATGCCCCTATATTGCAACACGGTAAAAAGACGTTTCAATCTATCCCGTCCACCACGTGTGTGTCCAGACTGGAGGGTGTCAGAAGGGTTTTTACTCCACAGATTCACTCTCATTTTAATCTGGTCAGCAGCTGTTTGCACGGCTCCATCTCTGCTGTGTCTCACGTAACCGCAACTTGAACTGAAGCCTTTATTTACGCTTCAAGTCTATTTATTTTTTTGACAATACATGCGTTAATGTGAGGTTGATGCCCAATGAAAAAGCACTGAATAATATATTTATCCACATTTTGCAATAGGCGGAGTGTGGATCTTTATCCAATCATAATCAAGTGAGGCCTAATTCAAATTGAAAAAGACATCCAGCCCGCTACAATTTCATAATGAACCGAAAAATATTTTTACACTTCTCAACTGGTGGGCTGACCCTCACCAGGGCACCTCGACCGAGGTCTGCTTGGAAAGGACAGACCGTGACTTTTACAGCACCTGTCGCCCGGACCTCGCCGCTGCACCGGGACCGTTGAGCTCTCGCTGCACAGTGCGCCCTCTCTTCCTGCGGGGAGGGTCGAGATTCCTACACGAACTGTCCTCAGTGGCACCAGGTCTCTCAAAGTGCCCCAGATTGATGCATTTAACTTTAAAAATGTTTAACATTTTCTCCCAGGGGTGCATGACCCCGGACACCTCTAGAGGGTCCAGTGTCCCCCACCACAGTCTCTCAAAATCCTGTGGGAGACACTGTATTATCCTGCGTCATCCAAAGCTGCCCCCCCCCCCACACTTCAAAACTCATTCCGGCGCCGCTGCCTCGGCGTCCACATTTCACACATCCCATCCACATGTAGGCTAGCTTAACATCTATTCAATTTAATTTCCCCTTATTCATTCTCTCCATCAGTTCTTCTCTCTGAGGCTTAAAGCCAATGAATAGCACTGAATAAACTAGAATTGCAACTAACTCAGGCTTCTAGAACCTTCTTTACCGTATAGCATGTAAAACGGTCTGAGAAGAAAAGGTCAATAAAACAGATGCTTTGCTTAAAAGAACAGACCAATGCCTCACTCAACTCCCCAGGAAGAGCGCCGGTCGTTGATCCCAACTTTCATAGTGGCCAAACGGCGGTACTGCAACATCCGTGTCCGTCACGTGATGCCATTGGGCCCAAAAAGACTTTTTCCCACAGACATACATTGGGAAAGAGACGTCTGTAACTCAGCAAATCATTTTTTTTTAGGTGAATAATCTTCCCAGTACGAACACTCTAATAGTCCTGATTTAAATCATAAGGTCCTAAAAGTTGTAAAATGCACTAATAGCTGAATCCAGAGTTATTTCCCTTCCTTCGTTCATCTGAATGAGACCCAGACCGAGGCTGGAGCCCAAGCCGTGACGACGACGTGATATTGGGACCCGGTGACCAGGTCATGTGACCGGTACTTTTCCAGTCAGAAGTCGAGCCATTTTGGCTTCATGCGCCACTGTTGTAATGGATATGATATCAAGACTGCAACAATGGAATCATGACCTCAGTGATAGTAACACTTAGGCGGAGAGATTGTGACTCTGCCTCTTTCTGTCATTTTCTCCCTCTGTCACAAACCACTTTCTGTCATTTTCTCCCTCTGTCTCAAACCACTGTCATGTCACTATGTGAGTTTCGTTTGTCTGTGTGTGTGCGTGCCTGCATGTGTGTGTGTGTGTGTGTGTGTGTGTGTGTGTGTGTGTGTGTGTGTGTGTGTGTGTGTGTGTGCGTGTGGGGCAGCACCCAGCTGGTCTCAGGCTGCTTGTTGATTTTAACGGCTCGATCAGAAGATAAAAAAAGTCTTCCAGAGACAAAACAATCTGTGATCTGTCAGTACTTCTTCAGAAAGGAAACATGAAAGGTGTGACAGCCTTTTCACACATCTAGAAATGTGTCTGTCATATAGAGATTTCTTACACATTTTGAAATTATGCTCACACTTCCAGGCCTAACTGAAGCAATGCACTGACACAGCAGTCCAGTTGGACTCCTGAGAGACAGATTAAAAACAGAATGGTCAGATATGAAACAGCAGAAGTAAACATTTCTTAACTTTTAGTCCCTAAAATGAGTCAAGCTCTAAAAACACTGTTCCTTTCCTTCCATTTTTTTTTGGTCAAGAATGAACTTTCACGCTCACCCGCACCTCCAGATTGCGACGTAGACTTCCTGTTATATATTTGCAATATCCAAGCCGATCACTAGGGTTAGTCATTTTAAAATAAGGTTTTTGTGGCAACAAAAGATTTCTCTAGAACAAGTAATTTTATCTTATGTGAAACTACAAATTCAAATAGAAGTTAGCCTGATTAGGGGAAAACTTCACGTGCTAGTGCTGCGCGGGGCGACCCAGAACCCGCGGGTCGGGCGGGTAACAAATTGACAAAGCAGCTCTCTCTCAAACACACACATACACACACACACACCAGCCATGGTGGTGGCACATCATTTTAACACATTCTGTGCCAACACCACGTAATGTGCTGTCAAGAGGTTGGTCATGTCACATATATCTGTGAGATAACGTTGCACACACACACACACACACACACACACACACACACCTTGAGCCGCGGTGCTCAGGTCCGTTTGTCTCTGTCTTTGTCTCAAACCTCAGTCCTGACAGTTGTGCTACTATAATGCATGAAGTTCGCATGTCGGGTTATAAAAAACCCTGACCAGCGCATCACCACAAGCTGCTCATATTTTATAGTGCATGTTCAGCAATGTGGCAGATCAACAACACGGGCTGCCTTAAAGCTGCAGTAGGCAGAATATTTTTGGCATCATTGGGCAAAAATTCCATAATAACCTTTCAGCATATTGTAATTCAAGTGTTCTGCTGTTATGTTCTCCAGTATACACTATCTGTTATATTGGTTGAAATGGTCTTCACACCCCGACAGCGATCCATTACTGATGAGCTCTGAAAAAGGCCTGGAAAAGAGCCGTCATCTGTAGCTGCTGTAATCCTGTAAAACGTCTACCAATCACTGCCTCGCGGTGCGCTTGGTAAGAACCAATCAGATGCCTCTCTGCCTCCGTGCTCGTACTCTAACCTTGGCGTGCACCAGCCTGAACTCAAAGTGCCTCGCCGCCGCACGTTTCCTGGACAATGAAAGAGAAAAGTCAGCCCTGCAGTAGCACTGCCGCGGTTACTTGTCATGAGGTAGCGTTGTTGAGTTGAGGTCCTCTCTCCGCTCTGTGTCTGTGAAGTAGTTACGATGCGGCGGTGCTCATGCATGTGTGTGTGTGTGGGGGGGGCGTTGCCTTGGAAGGAGCCCCGAGGGGAGGGGGGGGTTTCGACGGAGCTCCTGAGGCCATGCTACAAATTATACTAGCTTTCCAACATCGTCGACCCTATCTTTAAGTACTGAACTTACGTGACTCACACAGGATAGTAACCCTCCCCCCTCTTCATCACCGACCTCCTCATACAAGGCGTCTGTCGCTCTTTGTATTTCCTTCTTACAAATTGATTTTGCGTGATACAAATTACAGTTCATTACTTTTCGTAGGTATAGCTACGAACGGTGAGAACACTGCGCAATTAATAGGGCCTCAGAGTCATAACATGCGCACACAAACATGCACACACACACACACACACACACATGTACAGACTTTCCAAACATCAGGTGTGTCAGATTGTGAGGGCGAAGAGTTTTGGTGTCTTTCCGTTGACTTTGTATGCAGGCAGAACGCCTCTAAGAGACATACAGTGAGCATGGAATGGAGGAATTTGAGAGCTCCATCTGCTTTAAAAAATACTGCGGTTCAGCACCCCTACTGTTCTCATATAGTTCCTCATTATCAAAGTAGCTGTAATAAAAAGACGGAATCAGAATCCCAACAATAGGGGCCTAAGGGTGACAGAAATCACACTGACCTGTGGTTTGAATCCCATTCAAATACCTCTTCTGTCTCAGTAAGTAGTGACATCACACCGACAGCAGAAGTAACACTTGGCATCCTTGTACCCAGACAGTGAGCTGCTGTTGGATACAGACAGCAGACAGGAGAAGGAGGAAACCAATAATAATGATGATGATGGTAACGGTAGGCAAATAAAAGAGCCTCCTGAACATTGTTTGATGTGTGTGTGTGTAAGCATCAAACAGAGCTGGTGATGAGTGGGTTAATATAAGGCTGAGGCTTTTCTCCTCTGTAGTTCAGAGGCTGCTGCCCTGTGCCTACCCTCCCCCCACCCGTAGAGAACACCGCCTAATTACAAGCACTATTAAGGCAGACCGTGCGCCTGTGTGTGTACGTACATGATGGTCTTTATGTGTGTGTGAGTGTGCGAGTAATTACTCCCCACCAATAAAACAGGTCGTCTACAGGCTTCATGAAAGGAGAAGGGTAGCCTAATGGAGTGGTGTGAGGAACACCCACCACTTTAAGACTGCTGCTGGAGCCTTGGCGCTGTACATGTGTGTTTCGCTCTGTATCAGGACTGGCTAGTTTAGTTTCTCATCTTTTGTGTCATTTTCTGATGAGTTAGTCAGCAAAGTTATACTTTAATATCCAACGCTGAAATTTCAAAACACCATTTATTGTACATGTCACCTAGACCTTTCCACCCTGGCATATTTGTATAATTTAGTAAATCCCCTCCTTCCTCACCAAAATGCCAAAAGTGTATAAAATTGTTATATCTCTTCTTCTACTTCCCCCTTTTTAATTAAACAACAACATACCTTTGCCCTGTTCAGACCGGGCATTAACGTGCATCTTGAGCTCTAAAGCCTCGACCACACCAGGAACGTCAGCAGCGTGTGGCGGCTGCGTTACCTGTTGTTTTTTATTTCGGCGTCCGTGTTAACAGGTTAGAGCAGCCACACTGCCTGCGTGAGACGCGCGGCTCGGCTGCGTGTCAGCTGCGTCTCTTCTAGAGATTCGAGGTCTATTTAAAATAAAAGCCTTCAAGCATTTTTCCATGGACAGAATTCCTTCATTTGTTAACACAAGGCTTTTATTCTGAAATATGTAACAAATAACAGGGTTGTAGAACATGCAGTGACTTGCAGAGCTGCATGAATGAATATAGTACAGAGTTTTAATGGTGGATTATTACTAATTACCACACGTTTCTTAACCTTTCTCTGTCTAAAATAAATATAAATGACATTTATAATGAAATGAAATGACCATTATCAAAAATAAACTATGTAGAAAGAAAGGGCTGACAGCAGCAGCAGAAACACAGCTGGTGTGAACACCAGCCGCCACGCAGCCGCCACGCAGCCACCGAGCAGAGCTTCAGAGGATAAGAGGTTTCAGCTCTGTGCAGGGCACCGGAACAAAAACACAGACACATCACATTCACAGTGTGATAATAACGCACGTCCCGTGCATAGTCTGATAGTCTGTAGATTATGTAGCCTATAGATATGGTATATTTTAATAAAATACAGTTGTACCGACAGGATACAGTAGAGCACAGAGGCTGTTTCCATGCCGTGAGGCTGGCGTCTGCCTGTCTATTCACCTGAGGGGCGCGGTGAGACCCCGCGGATCCCAGCGGGACCTCAGTTGAGTAGGTGCTCCTTCAGTGTGGCCAGGACACATTCGCATACACACTGCTAAAAGGATGTAGTGATATGTGACCCAGACCACCTCTGAATGTGGTCTGAAAGATCCGATCTCAATGCGTCTTGAGTGCGTTCACACCTGTGCTTAGAGCTGTCCATTTGTGATCGGATCACTGAGGACGCATGTTAATACCAGGTCTGAACAGGGCCTGAGTGTGCATGAAAATAAAATAATAATAAACTTTATTTGTATAGCTTTGATACATATAGAGCTGCTAAAGTGATTTACATAAAACTGCATAAAAACACATTTAAACATTTGGACAAATACATTGAATGTAAAACCAAAATGCAAACAATTCAAAACACAATCAAACGTGTAAGAAAGAAAACATTTCAAGAAGATTAAATACCATAATGAAGCCATGTGGAGGTATGCAGGCTACAATGAAAATGGGAGTGGATCAACTATAGAACCTTGTGGAACATCGTGTCATGTTAGCAGTTACAGTAGGTGGAAAAGGAGGACTGTTTTCACAGACATGACCAGATGTTCTGCTTAGGCACCAGTATACTCCAGCAGAAATGCTAGTCCAAACAGAACTTTCAGACATTGAAATTGAGTAGCTTCAACAATCTAACATTCTCATCGTTCCCATGGGAAGGCGTATAAACACCACGACATTACACGGACATTCCATGCGTCATGAATATGCATTTAAGCCTTTTCACGTGTCATTTGTATGCCGCTTTTTGCGTGTAATTTGTACGCCATGCAAAGTCCGCAGTCAGATTTAGGCAAGAAAACCACTAATTTAGGTTCAGGCATAAAAAAACACTTAGTTAGGGGTAAGGGAAAACGTCATGGTTGGGCTTAAAATAAGTAAGTAAACTAAGTAAAACACGTACGGAAACAACACAAACGTCACTACCGGAACTTACAAAACAAAAACACCGGAGATCAACGGTCTGGAACACGGGTCTCCTGGTTAAAAGTCTGGTGTTTGTTGGGCCCACTTACCCCATACCCCACCCTAAGTGGTCTTTCTCACTTTTTATACTGCATCACTAACTCTTACTGTAGCATTTATACGCTGATGCGTTTACATTGCAGTCAGTACAGGATACACGACGTACAAGAGACGCAGAAATCAATGCGAAGAAATGCGCCTGGTGTATTATTGTGGCATTAATACGCCTTTTTGTGTGAAGAGGCTGGATATAGAGGAGCTTCAAATTTGACCCATTTTGTGAATGCGTTTTTGAATGGAAAAAGGTATCAAGGTCTATGTCCAGGTCGTTTTCCAGATATCATGCCACCTTGAGCCCTACACTGATGAATCCCAGGATAAAAACACCTCACGCCACAAACACACATCTCAGTGTGTATACATATAGACAGCTACACAGAGCCTCCAAGACACAGAGGCACCAAACACCACAACATTCCCGTACCTTCCTTTTCTTAGTCTGTGCAGATTAAACAAACACAGACATACAACCGCCTCACACCACAATGATGGCGGTGCCTCAAAGACACACAAGCATCACAGCCATCCGTGCTTTCCTTTTTGTCCCAACTTAGACAAACAAAGACGAACCCAACTGGTATTTTCCAGCGTCTGGTGACTTACCACGCAGCTGTGCCCTGCTACCCACCATTATGCCCCTCAGCCAGCCTAAATGTTCCACGGCACAAAACCAAAAACATACAATTACCCGTATTGTGTAAGAGTAAATCTGTGAGTGAGTGTGAGATGTAAATGTTTCTATGTTTGAGCGCATGTGTCTGTAATGTTCTGTGTGTGTGTTTCTATAATATCTGAGTTCACTGTGTGTAAATGTAAATACTTCACTGCTTGTGTACCTTGTGTGCATGCATTAATCGGTTCTGAGTGTGTGTGTGTGCGTGCGTGCGTGCGTGCGTGCGTGCGTGCGCGCGCGCGCGTGCGTGCGTGTGTGTGTGTGTGAGTGGAGCCACCCAGCTGCAGTCGGTATGTCTTTAACCAATTCTGTCTCCTGTGTTTGGACTGTAGGGGAAAAGACCACCCTGGCAAAATCCCTATTTACAGCTCCCTCTCTCTCTCTCTCTCTCCTAACCACTGTAATATTGAAGGTTTCCTAACCTGTGCCCTTGAGTTACAGTTCTGAATCCACCAAACACCCAATTACACTTTAAATATCTGTTAGGGGGATGTCTGTGAGCTCTCAGTGCTGTATTTCTTTTAGCGTTCTGAACCGCACTGAGGATGAATTGAGCTGAGCTGAACTTGAACTGGCCTTGGTGTGGCTTTCAGCGGAGCCGCTCCACAGCCGCCACGCTGTTTCTCCCACTGCAGGAAACAATAAGGACGAGATTTGCCAGAACAGTTTCAAAACAGTAATATGCAAAGTGACATTTTGGGCATTTTGGCTCAGATGACAAGTATTAGCCAAGCAGCATACTGCACAGTCCATTTTTCAATATGATAGCTGGTACTCCACAGTCATTACTCATGCACATTACTACATTTAGTTCAACTTCAAGATGACATTCTGGCAAATTACCGTCAGAATAAAAATCCAACAGTCACCTGACTGAAATGTATATGTAGTAGGGGAGGTGTTTCAAACAACAGCTCTCAGGGTAATCAACCTAAAACAAAGAGCCCCTAGAGAGGCCTATCATAACCAAGAAAATCATGCACAAAAATATGTCTACATATCTAAAAACTAGGGCTGTCAAAGTTATCAAATTAGTTTTAACACCACTAATTTCTTTAACGCATTAATGCAACTTAATATTTTTAGGTTGTAGCGGGCTCAGCAGGGTTTTAAAGCTAGAGTGAAGATACTGGCATCATCTGAAACTAGAAAACCTGATGAATCCATCAGTATTGGCTTCTCGGGAAGGAGGCTAAATAACGCTCCAAACTAAATGTTGGAGAAAAAAAACTGGCATGGCCATTATCAAAGGGGTCCCTTGACCTCTGACTTCCAGATCAGTGAATGTAAATGGGTTCTATGGGTACCCACGAGTCTCCCCTTTACAGACATGCCCACTTTATGATAATCACATGCAGTTTGCCATGTTATGATATGAGCATATTTTTATGCTAAATGCAGTACCTGTGAGGGTTCCTTGACAATATCTGTCATTGTTTTGTGTTGTTAGTTGATTTACAATAATAAATATATACATACATTTGCATAAAGCAGCATATTTGCCCGATCCCATGTTGATAAGAGGATTAAATACTTGACTAATCTCCCTTTAAATTACATTTTGAACAGATAAAAAAATCTGTGATTAATCACAATTAACTATGGACAATCATGCGATTAATCATGAATAAATACTTTAATAGATTGACATCCATACTAAAAACCAAAAAGCACAAAATACAGAAATGGATGGTAAAAATCCAAATAGAAAACATTTTAGTGCGTACATTCAAAGTAGGCAATGATTATGTATCAACATTCCTGAGTCTCACGTGCAAAACATGATTACAAGCCAATAACAGAGAGAAGGATGTTTATTACCATTGTCCTGTGAGTATATATAAGGAGCATAAACAGAAAATGATAGAGGACATGCCATCAATTGGGTATAGTCGCACAAAGAAGGCAGCAGCTCCCCAGCCTGTGCTGGTGGCTGACGGACCTAATGCTGGGATTTCCCCTTACATTACTTTTGTAGCAATGAGACTATATTAATGCTAGGATTATAGTTACATCCTCTTGCTAAAATCGACAGTAAATCGTCATTTTAAAGCAGATTTTTTTTTTTTTTTTAAATCATCCTGGGGCCGGGGAAATATCCTCTAGGGCAGTGATTCTCAAAGTAGGGTCCAGTGACCCACACGGGTCTGTGGCACTCTGTCAGGGGGTCCGCGAAATAATTTGCTTTATTACACGGCTGTGTTGAATACTCGATTCTGATTGGTCAATCACGACGTTCTGCGGTCTGTAACTTCTCTATAACAGACTGTTGCTATGTATAACAAACCGTTGCTATGGGCGCAACTCTGATGTCAGACTGTGGCAGATCGTTTTTGTGTCAAAATATTGATTTCTTCAGTAAGTAGCCGTGTAATAAGCGGGATAATGTACAACTAGCGGGTCATTGTTGTGAGAGAATCCCCTTTCAGGGCGATGAGAGATGGGGTCCACCCCTCCGCTGCAGCATCACCCTGTCGGGGATTCTTTCACAACAATGACCGACTAGCTGTACATTATCCCTTACATAAATTATAAAATAGTGCTGTAAGAATCAGAAATGTCTTGTTAACAGTGACACCTGTAGAAGTTTGCTCGCGCTTGTGCTCGCTCTACATAGACATGAACGAGCATTGCTCAAAACAGTGAGGCGACACACGTCAGCTAAAACCACAATATCACTCTATATTTCAGCTGCTTGGCAGTAATGTTAGCTGACCAGACGAAGGTCTCTCCATGAATCACTGCTGATCCTAGTGTTGGCTTTTCCTGCCTCAGCCTCCCGACCGCGGCCGGAGGGAACAGGGGAGACACCGGAGTTTTGGTCGGAGACGATAACGTTTCTCTCTGCGGAGCCCTGTCATTTCACAAGACACGGGAAACCTCTGTTGGTCTGGAGGATCTGCAGCAGTTATTTCTGCTCAAACGTCCACTGTACATTCACTAGATATTCTCAGAGCTAAACTAACTCTTCTGCAGTGTGGAGTGTGCGCGCATGCATGTGAGAGGTGGAGAGAGAGAGCGAGTGAGAACGAGCGCGGTGTGTGAGTGAAGGCAAGCAGAGGAGCAGAGTACAGCAGAGACTCCGGTCCTGGAGACCAAAGCTACGGTCTCTTCTGTGTCTTCTGACTGCGGTCGGGAGGCTGAAGCAGGAAGAGTTAAAGGGACTATATGTAACTTTCAGAAATGCTTGTTAACGGCGACACCTGTGGCCGTGAAATCAACGAAAGTCAGCGTCGGGCTCGCGCTTGCTTGCTCTAAATATACCTGAACGAGCATCGCTCAAAACAGTGAGGCGACACACGTCAGCACAATACCACTCTATATTTCAGCTGCTTGGCAGTAATGTTAGCTGACCAGACGAAGGTCTCTCCATGAACATGATTTAGATCTGATCCTAGTGTTGGCTTTTCCTGCCTTAGTGCAGGCTGAGGTAGTGGGGCTCTGCAGCATGTCACCGCCCGCAGCCGGAGAGAGCAGGGAGACACCGGCACCCGGTCGGTAACGAGATGACAACGTAATTCTCTACGGAGCTCCGTCACTTCACAAGACACGGAAAGTGTATACTGAAGTCGAATTTGTCAATTTTCAAATGTAATGGTTCAAGTTCTTTCATTTTAGAGGCATTGAAATGGTCTTATAAGTTATAAATTTGGACATAACAATTAGCAGATACTCTGAATGCGAAGTTTTTCGGACTATTGGGGTTTCAGAATAATGGACTGTTGGAACAATGGCATGGAACCAGTATGAATGCCTTATCAGGACCCTTTTGCATGTTCAGTGCTTCACTTACTATGTACGTACAGAAGTCTTTTGTAAAATATTTTTTTATAATGTTTTTATACTCAAATATAGAACACACAAATATACTGTAATATAAACAAAAATATGATTTTATTTTTCCCCAAAATGTATACATCCCACAAACACAACATTGGATGTGTAAGTGTTCTACATACAGAACAAATAATAGAAGAAAATATAAATTAGACACAGGACCACTGACATCCATCCTCTCATCTATCATTTTAAACCGGAGTGTTCAGTGATAGTAGCGGAGCAGTTGAGCATAACAGTTGTGCATTTTGCGATAAAAGCAACACATTTGGCACAGATGTAGGTTTACAGTATATTTTATGAAAAGATATAGATATCGGGGTGCTGCAAATTTGGCCCCTGAGGGCCAGGGCAGATCACAGACACAGAATAAATAAAAAGGGAAAACAACATGTGATCTTCTGACATCTGATCTAACCAGCTTGAACACACCTTGGAAATCACCAAGAGTCATGAAATCAGTTTTCTGCAACACTTTGGAATATTAAACTAAATTTAGTGGCCATTTTGGTGGCCCTCAGGGGCCAAGTATGCAGCACCTCGATATCTATATCTTTTCATAACACATAAACGTACGTCTGTGCCAAATGGGTTACTTTTATCGCAAAGTGCACAATTGTTCAGAATATTTCAGTTTAGCTGCCTCACTATAGTGTTCAGGAAAGGTTTTGTCTTGCTGGTTTATGTATTAGTGAATCACCTCAACTACATCTGTTGGTGGTGTGTGCTGCAGAGCATAGGTGTCAACCAGAATTAACTGAGAGAAGAGGAGTGTGTGATGAAACCTCGCCTGTGGTTTATAGACCACACATCCTGCTGCCACGATGTTAATTAAACCTGCACGTGGTCTCGCACACCACACACAAATTCTCTGAAATGTGTGCAGAAACTTGCACTGTAATACCTGAATACATATGTGCGCGCACACACACACACACACGCGCACACACTTAAGGCCTTCCTTTGTTCCTCTTAGCCAAAATCATACCAGTGAAGTGTGAATACACACCGTGAAGCCAGCAGCCCTGAGTGCGATCAGCACCCGACCACAAGCTCACCACCAGTCAAAGTGAAAAACACAGGTTTCAAACAAGCTCCGGAAGAAAAGGCTTTCAGACCTTCATCTGAAATTATCACCCGTAACTGTCACATAACAGCGAGCAAAGAATATTGTTGCTTCTTGTAACATGAGCCGCATTACATTTCAAATGTTGTCTCTAGTTTCGGTGCTCAGCAATTTTTGCCATGATGAGATCACCTGTCAATCAAACCGTAGTGACATCTTTCCTCTGGACTTGTCTTTCTCTGTTGCAGGCATTTATTTCTTATTTCAGCCATGTAGGTATCTCTGATTCTGGTTACCACCCGGTTCGTCTTTTATGCATTCCAAACAGCACTTCATGTGCCAGAGGACTTTTCCCATAATAAGCAGACACAAGCTGTTTAGAACAGCGAATGTGAAAGATTTCATCAATTGGCAATGAGCTGTAAAAACAATGGGCCTCATACAATACTAAACCTTTCTTACTTTCTGCTGGGAGGCTTCAGGCCGTTACACACCGGCTGCGTTGTTTCGTGCGATTAATTCACACATCAAAATATTTTTTTTAATTGTTGTTTTAACACGTTCTCATCCCAACTCATCATATTGAGTTATAAAACCACTATAATTAGGTTTAGGAAAGAACTACAGGGTTGGACTTCAAACTACTATGTTGGTGAAGTGAAAATTAAACTGAACGTTGTGAACACGAGACACAGGAAACGAACAGCTGATTGTAACAAGAACGTGAAACTTAACGCATGGGACACCAACAGCGGTCTACTGGATGAAAGCCTTGTGTTTGTTGGACCCATCTACCTCCCCTCCCACCCGCCCTCAGTGTGTCTTTTGGCTCTTTAAACTACATCACCACAGTCACTCCCGGTGCACTTTCTCTGATCGTTTACTATTGGTTTACATAGTAGTTAATGAAAGCCTGGTGCGTCTGATACAGGCGCTAAAGGGTGCCATGTGTGGCAATATCACAGGCCAGCAGCCGTGACAAGGCATCGGTATTTGACGCCCTGGGAATGAGAACAGGCTGGTTGGTTTGGCATGGGTACTTGCACACAAAATGTGAATGTTACGCAGCGAAAAATCAACGAACAACCATTTTTCCGAGCTTTTGCATCGCAAATAAAGGCATCAATCGATCACATAACGAGTGAAGTTATATATACTTATATTTATGAAACAACACGGTGGAAACTTTATCATCCGAACTTTATTACTCCTTTCAACGTTGACAAAGGCAGCGCAGACCGGATACACGCCTTCTGTTCTTATCTTTCACAATAAAAGCCCGAGACATATAATATTCGCAGGCAAGTATTTTGCATTTTTGTCATGCCCCCGGTGTGTAAAGGCCTTTCATCGTAGATGTGTTCCATGTCACATTCACCAAATTTTCTTAACAAGATAAACATGGCGTAAATTGCTCGTTTCAGTCAAAGACATGTCTTCAGAGCAGGCTGTACTGTGACTGAAAGGTTTAACATGAAGTTAGATGCTAAATAACGTCTTTCTAAAGCAATTAGGTCTATGACTAATTTGAGAGGCGGTTGTGTGACAACCCGATTTCATGGGAAGGCTTATAAATAGCACGACATTTCCGTGTGTCATGATAACGCAGTTTAAGCTTTTCGGGTGTCATTTAACGTCACGTTGTTACAGTGAAACAGTCGCAGTTTTGTTTAGGCAACAAACATACAATATACATGCAATTTTCCGTCTTACGGAACCTCCGTGTTGTCGTTACATAAACATAGGTGCAACTCAACCTCTTCCGCACAACTTAATTACTTTATGCCATAAGCTCAGAAAAATCGACCTCGTTCCGAAAAAAAGCTTTTTTCACCACATTTATAAATATTGAACCCGATATCACGCCAAAGCCTGTAATAGACCAACCTGTACGCCAGTGGATAGCATGTCAGTGTCAAGTTTTGCCTCGCAGAGACGTGAATATTATACACCTGTATTAACGTGCAGTACCAGCAGGGGGCAACAAAGCCACTCACTTAGGATTAGGCAACAAAACCACTTAGTTAGGTTAAGGAAAAACATCATGGTTGGGCTTAAAATAAACGTAAATTAAGTCAAATATGTATGTAAACGACATAACATAAGTGTGGAAAACTTGTCACAAACATTTTGGGACACGAACATAGGTCTCCTGGTCTAAAGTCCTGTGTTTGTTGGACCCATCCATCTACCCTCCCTCCCACCATAAGAAGTCTCTCTCACTTTGTATTCTACGTCACTAGTTCTAAACGTAGCATTCATTTGCATTGCAGTCAGTACAGTCTACATGGCGTACACATGACATACCAAAAGCAACAAAGCCGTTGTTTTTGCATGCAAAATGACTTACAAATTACTGTGTCATTTGTACGCCATTTGGTGCGACCAGGCTGGACACTATAGATATTATAGATGCTATAGATATAGATATTAGACAGGATTATATTATAACCTACAGTAGGCAATGTTACACTGCACAACACAGGATCCTATTGGACAGTGACCTGCATAAAGACCCTGAGGCAGAGTGGGAGAATTTTCCAACAACTACTGTAATGTATAAATATCTTTGCCAAAATGTGCCAATAAAATCATAAAATCCAATAAAAATATCCCAGTAAATCAGCACGCCAATGGTGGTGATGATGTGGTGAGCAGAACATTCTTTTTATATGAAGTTTGTTTTTGTTATATTTCTGTATTTTTTTGGTTTATTTCTGTATCATATCAAAACACTAAATTCATTCAGATTAAAAATTCAATTCAGTGTTTTCCCCCTGTGGAGAAAGGCAAACTATCTGTATACGATACATGAATTTGAATTCATACACAATAGGAAATTCAAAGTACGAGAAAACTGGTGAATGCAACAAATCCTCTTAAATCCCTCCTACATGCCACTATCTAACAAATCTATTTGTATGAGTGGTTCTTGCATGAGGCCCATTGTGTTTTATCAGTGATAGAAATAACCAAATCCCTGTATGCATATATGAAAATATCATGAGTACTTAGAAGGTTAGAGAAAGTTTTGAACCCAATGAACATATGTTAAGAGGTGTGTGTGCGTGCGTGTGCTTTTAAAAGTTTTTTATATGGGAAAAAGAGCACACCTTGTGAGAGTACTGTATGTGTGTGGCCTATAAAAAAGTTTTGCACAGGAAAAACAAACACACCAATGATCCCAATAAGATAAAGGTTACAACACAGTCATTCGGAATTTTCCTTTGAGGAAACTTTTACCCCCCCGCCAGCACACAAGACACAAGTATCATTGTTTCCTGAGAAATCACATTTGGAAATAATGGAAGACATCAAACAATCACACTTGTACCTGCCAAACCCACAAATACTTAGTAAGACTTAATAGTCACAAAAAGTCACAAAATAATCTTAAAGGTGAAGTAGGCAGATTGGAGCAAATGATTTTAAAAAAGTATATATATTTTTTTTAAACGGTCACTATATCCTGACAGTAGTACATGAAGCAGGTAATCTGAAGAAAATCCTCTGTGTCCTCCGGTGCTCCTAACGGCATCTTCAAGATTTCCCAGACCGGAGGAAAACAACCAATCAGAGCCGAGCTGGAGCCTTGCCGTCTCTGAGCAGCTGTCAATCACTCGGGAACTCCAATCAAATGGTCAAACTAGGCAGCGCTGATCAAATATGAATCAATATTCTGTTACTGTAATGCCTCTTTCTCGTAACATTTTTTCAGAATCATCTTTTAGTGTACTGTTTAGCTGTAAAATTAGAAAGTTTGTGACCCGGCAGCCATGTTGAGATCTGTTGAGGAAATACCAAGCACCGCTCACCTGCCGGAGCAAACTTTCTCAGTTTACAGCTGAACCGTGCACTACAAGATGTTACGGAAAACATTTCATGCGAAAAATAGGCATTATAGTAACAGAATATTTATTAATATTTGATCAGCACTTACTAGTTTGATCGGAGTTCACGAGTGATTGACAACTGCACCAATTGAATGAACAGCCAATGGGAACGCTCTCTCTCTGAAATGACCTGTGATTGGCCAAAGTCTCCCATCACAGGCTAGATGTTCTAAAGCCTGAAAACAGAGCCATGAGGAGGAGCAGAAGTCTAGTTTTCTCTCAGAACACTTGCATTACAATATGCTAAAAGGTTATTATGGAATTGTTGCCCAATGATGCCAAAAATATTCTGCCTACTGAAGCTTTAACTCTTGCTGAAAGCTCCGGAAAAAGCTAGTAAAGGGGTCGGTATACTCCATCAGAACTGCTTGTCGGATGGTTGAATAGCTTTGGAAACGTGCAGATATTGCTGACAAGAGATAGAGGGAGAGAGAGTCACAAATGATGGCATGAATGACCCTCTAAAGAGAACCGGACTTAAGAATCCAGCCAAGGAATGCCTCAGTAATGTGTGGTACAATATATAAATATTCAGGGTCTGAAAATTCTGGAGAGCAGTAAGGACAATGTTGGTACAACACAGAGTTCAAAGTGGGAGTACAGTGGCGAACCTGTCCTGCAGCCAGGACAGACTATTTGGACAGCTGGCACAGTTTAAGGAGACATGTTAGAGTGTGACTGAGTTTGTGGTTTAGAGTTGCGCATGAAAATCCTGTGGGCCTTGGAATCTCAGTCTGTCTCTGTCTTGATCTGTGTTTGTTTGATAGCTCCTCATTTTGTCTCTCTTTCCTCTTTTCCTTGCTTTTCTCTACACTCTCCTCTTCTCTTTGCCAAAAAGACAGCCCTACATTGTAAGCATTCACTCTGCAATTCCTGTCCCTCAATAAAAAGGGAGACTGGGTTTCTGGCAGGCCATCCCAACAGCAATCCTGTGGCTTTGGCATCTACAGAAAGAGAGAGGGAAAGAAAGGGTGGGAGACAAGGAGAGAGAAAGAGATTGTCTAGGATGTTAGAGTTTATCCAAATTCTTCCAACTGAGGTTCAGCTCCAGAAAATTTCAACTCAACCTTATAATCACCTCTTCTAACAGCCTCTGGACACTCTTCCCTTCTGCTCTCCAACTTCCCAGGTCTGCCTGGTACAATTAAATCCAGGCACAGAAACAGTGTGGTGTACTGGATGTGTGTATACTGCCTGCCGGCCCCAGGATTCTCTAGTGTTCAGCAGAAGTCTGTCTGTCCGTCTTAAGTCGTTTTCTCATATGAACTCCGCACAATGTCCAGAGTATCAGATCCAGACGTTGTCCGGAGTTGCCGTTTCACCCTTGTAATACACGACAGGAGATGGTTTAGGCGAGGGGTGGTGCCTGGGTAGAGCGTGCAAGAGGCAGGAAGTGATGCAAAAACACCATGGTCGCGTAGCCGGTTCGTAATTTGGTCATAAACAATCTCGGAACCCATCAGCTATAGGTCTGACAACGGATAAGCCGGTGTAGTCAGCAGATTTCCAGGCCAAGACTTGCTTTTCTGTGCGCTGCTCATTGTTTACAGTCCGATTAGCAACTTGAGATGCGAGACTGGAGTTGGAGTTGAGAGACGACTTGTATGACCGGACTGTTTCACAAGTAGCCAGATAGCCGGTGGGTTCCCAGGTTGCATTTTGTCCAATACGTTTCTCCTCTTTCCATTTACCTGCATTCAACCAAAGCCTGCTCGATTGTGATTGGTCAATAGTACTCGGACTACAAAACGAAACCAGAACACTTCCAATACCAAAATGTTGTTCCTTTGCCTACAGATTCGTTCGATCCCCGGTTCCTACAGTCCACATATCGAAGTGTCCTAGAGCAAGATACTGAACCCTAAATGTCGCCTGAAAGCTGAGCCATCGGTGTGTGAATGAGTAGTTAGATCAGATCCTGATGGGCAGGTTGGCTCCTTGCATGGCAGCCTCTGCCATCAGTGTATGAATGTGTGTGTGAATGGGTGAATGCTGACATGTAGTGTAAAGCGCTTTGAATGGTTGAAGACTGGAAAGACGCTATATGAATACAAGTGCATTTACCATTCCATTTAAATACGGGATTGGGAAAGGTGACCATATTTTCAAACCCCCATTTTGTATACCGCACGTTGATGCACATGCACGTTCATGCACACACACACACGCTAATATGCACGCACCATAGGCATTTTCATCAAGATAGCTAACTTGGCGCACCTGTGGCGCATTTGAGCACGGAGTGGGATCAGAAAGAAGGTGTTATTATAGGGGGGGGGGCATTAGAGGCTGTGACAGTCATGACTCATCACATTCACTACTTTCTCCCCCTTTAATCACAGGACTATCCACCTCATGACGCACTGACAGTTTGGGAGTCCTGTAGAGAGTTTTCCTCAGAGGAAACTTATTGTTGTCTGGGACTACGGAAATTATTATACACCCTCGACAACGTGGTCGGGGGTAGATAGCACTCTGCGTGTCCATCCTTCCGTCCGTTCGCGTGTCACAGTTGACAGTTAAGGGTGTAACGATTCATCTACTACATCGATGTATTGATTCATATTCCTACAATCCAACTACATCGATAGTTACTCGGCATGTTGTCCTTCACGGGAGACGTATATCGATATAAAATCAATTTGAAACGCAAAAATGGATTGTATGGATACTAAGGATTTGCACCCTATATTTAATGACGACAAACGTTATATGAAAGTGTTTTTTAGCTCTTTTATTAGTAAAGAAATGTTAAACGTTACTCCAGTTCACTCTCCAGACATGCACCAGCTTGCCAGCTCCACCCTCTGCAGCACGAGCACGCATCCATGGCGTGCATGCAGACGAATGGAGCACTGGACTCCTCGCTCTCTCACCCGGTAACGGTGTGGAGGGAGACATGAACCGGTCTGCATGAGCTGCTGGCGTGGAGGTGCCGAGGAGCCGGTCAGCAGAGTTTCAGGCGCTATGAGTCCACTTGATGAGGGCGGCTTCACCTACAGGAGCTTTCCCCGCGCGCTGTCGTTTTTTCATTCAGAGAAAATTACGTTCCTTTCCCCGTCATGATATCAATATCAATGTACGCATCAGCTGTAACCGCTTTATGAGAGAGCGGTGGCTGTGAGCTAGCCAGTGGGGCACGCTCACATGCACAAACATGCACTAAAAGCACATACGGGCAGACCAGCTATGTCAACGAAGCAAGGAGAAACTGGGATTACAACACACACAGAGGGACAGTGACTTCATTCTCTGATCAGGTTACTGACATAGTTGTTTGCTGCTATATTAATGCTTTAATAACACGTGCATAATGCAGTGTAATGCAAAATGAGAAAGCCATGTTGCATTAGCATTATATTTCTTTGAGAAAGTTTCCTCAACAGTGTGGTCCAGCTCTGTTTTAGGTACATCCACTGTTTTCGTGAAGCCAGAAGAAAGTTGTTACTCGTCACCTTTAGTTAAAAAATTAAAACATTTAGTTGCTCTTGTCCAGCTTACGTGTGTGTGTGCGTGCGTGCGTGCGTGTGTGTGTGTGTGTGTGTGTTTGGGTTTTTAGAGTGTGTATGTGGCTGTTAACAGCTAGTAAATAATTTTCTTCTCTCCGGTTTGTAACTTAGCCAATACGACCACATGTAGCCAGTCAACATATACACACTACATAAATGTGCACATGCATGCACACACAAACGTGCAGTATTCTGGACTTGTTGTTCGTAGAAAAAGAGTTCCTCTAGTGAACATACAGCGAACTTGGGATTCAGGTCCTACACAAACACACCAATTATCCACTAGCTGGGTAGCAGTGACCTCAAAGTTCTTCACTGTGCTTTCATTAATTCCCTCATAAAAACTCTTTTAAACACATAATATTGTAAAACTCCCCTTTAACATGGCCACCGACTGCTAGGAGGTGTTTGTGTAATATTTTTCAACTTCGAACTTGAAGCAACATAATGACTAATTTGGGGTTTTAAGGTCAGGTAAGGTGCTGCTTTGAACTGCTGCTCGTTGCTTTGTTTCCCACTTCTACGCATCTGAAATGTAATAAAGCCACTAACAAGCCAGTGTGGTTAAGGAATACAGCTTTTATCAGTCAGTTGTAATTAGCTTATGGAACGCCCACTGCCATAAAAAACAGCTAATCACAGACATATGAACAATATTGACGTAACACTCACATCATTCACATTCATACATGTCCTCAGAACTAGAGCAAATACCGTGCTTATGTTAAATAAAAGGTATGGTTAGAACAGAGATGCTCACAGCATTCTGTCATCTGCTGCATGACGTCCGTTCTGCTAAGAACACTGCTGAGCTATAGCTAATGAATTCAAAGCATGTAGGCTACTGTATTATCATCACTCCATCTATTAGTATTGATTAGTTGTTTGGTATATGATCACTTTAAACGGGCTATTGCAATGCAATATGAAGAAAAAACAATGAAATCTGTCCTTTAAAGTTAATAACTGTATTTCGCCTTGTAACATGAACATACAGCTCTAGTACAGAACCACAAGGATCTGAGAGAAGAACTGGTTCTAAGCTAATGTTGCAGCTATATCAATCTTTTTTTTTAATATAGTCGAATCCGGCGACGGATTTGTGTGTTCCGCCATCTAGCGCCAACGCCATTACTGCGGTGGCAAGTCATCGTGACTCTACTGTCTTGACTAACAGACCTAAAGGGGAACACCACCCAAATTAAGAATTCCAATATGTTATTTCCATGAGCTTCTCTCTCTCAAAGCCAGAAACCAGAGAAGTAAGGGTGCTTTCACATCAGGGACCCGGGCCCGGATCCAAGTACATTTGTCCTAAAAGTCCAGTTCGTTTGATTAGTGTGAACGCTCCGTACCGTACTCGGGCCTGGTTCGTCGGAGACGTGTAGAGTCGGCCTTTTTTCCCATCAAACTCGGTGAACCAAACCAGAGTTTGAACTCCATGTTTTTATAGATGATTAAATGGAACCTTTTTTTACTACAGCAAACCATCATTCTACCTCAGCTGAACCATCCATAACCCTGAATCTCAAACAAAACATTTGATTTATGGAGCAAGTTGGGAGTGCTACCCAGCCTGGGGGTGAAGCACTGACTGACAGGCCTTTTCAGAGTAAACTGTTCAGATAGTTGCTCTCCTTGGCTTTCTGTCTGCATTCAGGCCTTTACACACCGGGGGCGGGGTTTTTCTTTGTGCGATTAATTCTCACCTCAATATATTTTTTCAACTATTGTTTTTGTCATGAGTACTTTCACACGGAACAAGAATATTACAGCCCAGTCTCACGGCAAAGAATGTAATAGACCCACCTGTCCACCGGGAGAATGAGTGTCAGTGTCACGTTTTATGTCGCCGAGATGTGAATATTACACGCAAAGGTGCAGTGTTTTGTAGTCACGGTTGTCACAAGACTTTTGTCACGTGTAGTGACACGTGTAGACCACTCATGGTGGGTGGGTCAAACAAACAGAGGACTTTCAAGTGGGTGACCTGTCCAGTGTTTTGTTTTGCAAGTTACATTAATGCCGTTTGTCACATGTAGTGTAGTGACGGAAGTCTAACTTCAAACCTAGTTACGGTATGTAGTATATAAAGTAAGAAAGACCACTCATGGTGGGTGGGTCAAACAAACACAGAACTTTCAAGTGGGAGACCTGTCCAGTGTTTTGTTTTGTAAGTTACGTTAATGACGTTTGTCACGTGTAGTGTAGTGTAGTGTAGTGACGTTTGTTACGTGTTCTCCGTGCTGATGTTATGTTGTTTCACAATAAAAGCCCTAGACATTTAATATTCGCAGGAGTTTATTTCGCATTTTGTGTCATTTATTTGTCACACCGCCGGTGTGGCCTTTAGTTTCTCATAGCCAGTGCTGTGTCAGCGCTAAAGATGGTAAGGTGCTAAGCGCAGGATGCAGCGACGGTGCCCTTGCAAAATAGATAACGCAGATTGGCAGAAGGGAAGGAGAATGCCACGTGAGATACACAGCCAATGGCAGACTACCCACAGTCTACATCCAGCAAGTCAGACTAGTCTACATTGATTAGCAACATTACTTTCATATATGATTGTTGTTTCTTTAAGTGATGGCATGAAATAATCATAACAGAATGGTAGGAGTGACTGATGTGTTGTCAGCAGTCAGTTTAAACACAGAGAGCTGTGGTGTCAATATGGACATTTTTAAACTACACATTGGGTTAAAAAATATGTCTCTTTATGTTCCTTTATGTTCAACTGTCCTGCACTTTCCATGTAATTCCATGTCAGCTCCAGCTCTCCACTGTAACAGAGGTGCAGCTCGGTCCAAGTCGGCCCACAGCTATGCATGGAATCCTCCCCCTCCTTTTCCAACCAGAGTTCCTCTGATTTCTGTTTTCTTCTCCATTCCCTGTATTCAACTATGGAGTTCACACTCACTCATCACTTGACGTTCAGCTCACTTAAAGGAACAGTGTGTAACATTTAGGAGGATCTATTGGCAGAAATGGAATACAACATTCAGTATGTTTTCTTTAGTGTATAATCACCTGCAAATATGAATCATTGTGTTTTCTTTACCTTAGACTGAGCTGTTTATATCTACATAGGGAGCGGGTCTTCTTCACAGAGCAAGCCGCCATGTTTCTACAGTAGCCCAGAAGGGACAAACCAAACACTGGCTTTAGATAGCGCCATTCGCGTTTTCGCCCTTTCCATGTTTTCGCGTCGGCCCCTGTAGTTCTCCTACACACATTTGTTGAACTTTGGACTTTGGTCGAAACAAGACTACCTGTTTAAAGGGGGCATATCATGAAAACACTTTTTCAATGCTTGTGCTCATACATTTTGGGTATCTGGAGTGGCTACCAACCCACAAACTGTGAAATAAGACAACACAGTCAGAAAACATGTGATTCAACAAGCCATTCCGATTTAGTTCACATGAAGGCTCATTAGAATATACCGCCCACAGCTTGAGAACTACCTTTGCAAAGGTGCACCATATTTTTCCTCGTAAGCCAATCAGAGCAGACTGGGCTTTTTCAGGAGGGGGTCTTAAAGAGACAGGAGCTGAAACGGAGCGTTTCAGACAGAGGGTATGAGAAAAGTAGGAAAAAAATAATGTGTTTTTACCAAGTAAACATGTTCTAGTAGAAACCCAAAATACATATATACATACATAAATATATGAACCTAAAAATGACCATGATATGTCCCCTTTAAATTAAATATTAAGGCTGGCATTATTCAATATCTTTCTCAGCAAATCCCATGAAAAGACCAAAAGCAACAATGTGTTAGTCCGCCGCTCAATACTTCACTACCCTGTCCGTGGCTCTCAGCTCCAAGCCCATTGGTTCCTACTATAGTAAGTAGACATTTTTAAGGGAGTCACAATCATATGCAGAACACTCAAGTCATTTCCTAAAATGGCTGGTCACTGTAGTTTTTACCAAACATTACTCAAACAGGAGGAAATAGTGCTTTTTTTTGGGTACCATTCAGCTATTCAGCGGCGGAAGAATCCACATTTGGTGCTCTCGTGAGTATTTGGGGCAGCAGGACGGTGTATGTGGGATTGAGTCAAAATAAACTACAGTGTTACAGTGTGTTCAAAGCCCCCAGGAAGAGCGCCGGTCGTTGATCCCAACTTTCGTGGTGGCCAATCGGCAGTACTACAACTTCTGTGTCCATCATTTTGGGTCCAAAAATACTTTTTCCCATAGACTTACATTGGGAAAGAGACGTCTGTAACTCAGAGGATCATTTATTTTGAGGTAAATAAACTCCCCAGTACAAACACTCTAATAGCCCTTATTTAAATCATTAGGTTTTAAAAGTTGTAAAATGCACTAATAGCCAAATCCAGAGTTATTTCTATTCCTCCGTTCATGTGAATGAGACCCAGACCGAGGCTGGGGCGCAAGCCGTGACGACAACGTAACGTTGGGACCCCGTGACCGAGCGGACGCTACTGCGCATGTTCCATGTGCCCAAGATCCAAGTACTTTTCCAGGAAGAAGTCATTTTGGCTTCATGCGCCACTGAGCAGCTTTCGTAGGAATGAACGGGGCCCCGCCTCCAACGCTGGATCCAGTTCTCTTTATACACCCACGGTGTGTTCATGGTAATGAAGGAACATGTCACCCAGTGCGACAGTGTGATTGTTCAGTGTGGCTCATTGATATGTCTTTGTTATCATTTTTGGACATCAATGGAGCTCAATGGCACAGAGGAATGATGTGATCTTTTCTTGGGATTTGTTAACAATAAGAAAAATTCAATTCAATACAACTTTCTATTGATTTGATTTGAGGCATAAGTGAAAACAGACAGGAAACAGACATGCACATACAGACAATTACAAGAAAAAGAGCTGTGTGATTGTGCAGTTGCATTTAAAAAGTAATGAATGTCATAAATAAAAGAAATAGATAGAAAAAGAAATTAAATTAGGAAATAGTCCTCATGGCAGATTGGCATTTATTTATTTCATGTGCCAAGCTCCAGATAGAGGCTAGAATTGCTCTTCAGCTCCTTGTTCACAAGGCGGACGGCTTCCAGAATAAAGATGCTAAAATAATATATCACATATAATATCAGGACGAGGCAACAAAGAATACGACCCAATTGCAATTAACTGGGCAGACAGGAACAGTTTAGGGATTTATTGCAAAGCTGAATATACAGGCTTACTAGCATGTCTAAACAGAGGTAGTATAGAGCCCAGAGGATTCCAGGGACAACACAGTCTTGCAGCAGTTTGTGAAATAGTCACAACATTTAATCTATTTGATTCATGTACATAGACACAGCACGACTTGCAACAAGGTATTTTTCGTGCTTTTTCCTACGAATGTCCAGAAACACGTGTCAATTTCCGCTCAAGTCTTTTAAAATGAAACTACTAAAGGTTTTGGAATAGATTGACTTAGTTAGGCTTAGGCAACAAAACGACTTAGTTAGGCCTAGGAAAAGATGGACTTGGTTAGGATTAGGCAACAAAACAACTTAGTTAGGTTTAGGAAAAGATTGCGGTTTGGGTTTAAATAACACCGAAAGTGGTGTAATTTAAGTACAGAAGTTACGTGACAAAAAATACTTAGTTAGGTTTAGGAAAAGATCGTGGTTTGGGTTACAATAACTCCAGAAGGCTGTAACTTAAGTACAGAAGTTACATGACAAATAAATCAAGAAATTCAAGACTTCAGGTTTCACACAGGACACAAACATCTGTCTCCTGGGTAAAAGTCCTATGTTTTTTGACCCACCCATCCATCTTGAGCTCCTGCCTGCGCGGCCGCTCTTTATACTTCCAAGTTCACAATTACAGGGATTACATACAAATTGATTTTGTGCTGACCATCACTAAAAAAAAATTGAAATTCGTGTCTATGGACACGAATCAATACATTACATTTCTTGACTATTTCACAAACTGCTGTTCGGGCTGTCAGGTAAGAGGTTCAACAAAGCAACATTACAACTTTGACGATCTGGCGGGGGATGAATGGAAAAGGGCCGGTTATATATACTGCAGTGCTGACGAGGAAAAGTGGAAACAGGTGGATGAGGGAGTCAGGTGACTGGGGCAGGTGGAAAAGTGAGAGGCATCAGGGGGAGAATGGCAGTGAAGGGGTTTGGGGAGGTGGGATGTGGCTGGAGGGAGGGACAGAGAGGCAGAATGTTCACTTTCTCTCAATCTACTTTAAGGTTTCAAACACTGTGAAAAGATTTAAAACATCGATGTCAGCAGGTTGGTCCAAAATCTATAAATCGAGTCATTGTTTCGTCTTTATCACGACTTCACATCTCTCTCCAACCTGACCTGTGTCTCTCTTTGTGTCCATTGCTCTCTCTCTCTCTCTCTGAGGTATTCCAGAGGGATACTTTAACAAGGGCTGGAAGAGGCCCAGGCCTTCGCATGTCAGACCCTGAACAAATGCCAGCTTCCCCCCTCCCCCTTTCTCTCTCTCTCCCTACCTCTCTGTTTCTACGTCTCTCGCCCCCAGCGCCTGACCCTCTCAGCACTATCATTCCCTCGGTTCCCTCCGAGTCGGCACGGCGTGCCGGCAGGAAACTCAGCCAAGTGGGCTTCCTGAGCGAGCGGGAGAGGAAGTACAGTAATAAGGAATAAGGAAGGGGGTGTGGGTTTAAAAATAACCCGCCTATATAAGCTGAGGCAAGAGCCCACTCTCTGTCTCAAACTCTCACTCTCTGTTCCAGCACAGCTCTGCTCTCCGCGGCCAGAGGCCTGCCTCCGTGCTCTCTCTCTCTCTCTCTCTCTCTCTCTCTCTCTCTCTCTCTCTCTCTCTCTCTCTCTCTCTCTCTCTCTCTCTCTCTCTCTCTGTCACACACACACAGAACAGCACGGCTTTCCTGCCGTGCAGAGGAAAGTGGAGAAGTCAAAGCAGGTGTTTCCAAGAAGTTTAACAAAGACATAAACTATGTGTGCTGAGGAGAGCCACTTTATCCCCAAACAGGCTGCAATAACTCTGACAGAGGGAGAAAGTCCCGTCTGTTTCCAATAAGAAATCAAGGCAGAAACACATTACTCCGATAAGCCCCGGACAACTGATACTTTTCCTCGGCACACTGTAAGCCAGGCTGAAGTGATTGCACGCTGATATTAGATTGGTGCAGTGCTGTGTGTGCAGTATGAAGTCCTGTGTTTTAAGGTGTTTTAGCCAAGCTTAAAGACTCTGTGGTGTTTTAACAGAGTATCACTGCTTTCAGCATGTTTTTAACCCTTTACACAAGACTGTCTTTTTACTCAATGGAAGAACATTTGTAGAGAATCTAAAACACACGACAGCTTTGTACTGATTGTTTGCTCTTTGTGATTTGCATCATATGTAACTAGTGGATGATCTTGTCCTTACTACAAAAACTTTACTCAACACGGTGGATCTTTGATTATGTCAAGTTGATGAAACTGGACAGACAGCTGAAGCGTGATTTTTGTATTTATTTATTTATTTATTTATTTATTTAACCTTTACTTAACCAGGAGTAAAGACTCATTGAGATTAAAAATCTCTTTTCCAACCGTTTCAGTTACAGTTTCAGACAAAACAAAACAATTTAAAACGAAGACAAAGAGCAAGTAACAGAATCATAAGGTATCGAAAAAACATTCATCAGCGTTCAAAACATCTGCAGCCAGATGTGCTTGCTTTTGTAACTGATTCCCAGAAGAGGGAGCAGCATCCTTGAATGCCCTTTTTCCCAGTTCAGTACGGACTTTGGGGACAGTTAGTAGGATTAAGTCCTGGGAGCGAAGACGGTAACTTTTGTGAATGTAGGTCCGTAGGTAAGATGTAAGCAGACCAACAATAGCCTTATAAGTAAGAACACGCCAGTGGTTCAGTCTACAGGTTGACAAGGCAGACCATCCTACCCGAGCATACAAAAAGCAGTGGTGTGTAAGGGCTTTAGAATTTGTAATAAATCTCAGCGCTCCATGGTAGACAGTATCCTGCGTGTGTAGGCTTTGAGAAGATGCATGCATGTATATAACGTCGCCATAGCACAGACATGAAGGTGACAAATACAGGTGATACAGGTAACTAGAGAATTTAGCTAGTGGACTGCTTAGTTCAATTCCATTCAGACATCATCTGACCAACAGCTCCTGTGTGGTCGCGCTGCGTTAAACAATGGCCATCCTCCATGATGCTGAAATGCTTTTCTTTCTAGTTCAGTTTGTGCAAAGTGTTGAAGTTCATGTTAAAATGAGGTTCCCCTATATGTTTTTATTTTCATTGGAAGATGATCCTGGTGGAGAGACGGTTTCATAGTCAGGATAGGATTAGCATTATGCCTCAGTGCTCACTGTTCAATACAAAGAAAAACTCACCAGATCCAATTCAAACAATGTAATCACCATTATATACTTTGTAATTACAGTGGAACCTAGACTCAATTTAACAACAACACACTTAGCATAATTTTAGTGTAAAACTATAGAATTATTGCTTAAATATATCATTATATCATCATATCATATAAATTATCATCATATATCATACCGATTGGAGTTGAGAGACGACGTGTTCGACCGGATTGTTTCACAAGAAGCCAGATTACCATTTTAAACCAATAAACAGCTAAATCATCGTTAGACGACAGCCGGTGGGTTCCCAGGTTGCATTTCAGCCGATGCGTTCCGCCTCCATTGCTCTCCACATGGACTGTTTACCTGCATTCAACCAAAGCCTGCTCGAATGTGATTGGTCAATACTACTCGGACTATAAAACGGAAACCAGGACGTTTCTGATTTGTTTGATCTGATCTTGTCTGATCTGTTTATGGAGATTACAGAGGAAGAGATAGGCAGTGAATACAGAAGGTGAGAGAGAACAAAGAGTAGAGGACGTAGAGAGCAACGAACAGAAAGAATGTAATGTTGAAGGCAGAGAAAAGAGCAGGGGAGCATCTTAAAATGCACATATTTAGATCAGGGAAATCAAAGCATGCCCCTGAACCTCCTAGCAAGCTCACTTTTCAGATCACTGTATCTCTAAAATCCTGCGTACGGCCCTGCTTGGAGGAAGAACGTTTCCAGAGAACCTGACACCACACCGACGCACACTTACAACAGCTCTCTACTGTTTGTTCTGCCATTTGATCACAAACGTTTGTCAAAGCCTATCCTGGTAATTGCAGAGTACAGCCGGTCTCTTCGCACCTGTTGACATCACAAAGTCATTAGTAAGAACCATTTAGTGTGTTGACAGATGATACGGTCAAATGTGTAAATCTGTCAAGGCTATCACCATGAGAGGCTGTTTGGAGAAGGCAAGTATGTTCCTGTTCAGCTGCAACTTACTGAGTAACAGGGCTGGACTGGTTTAGAATCTAAATACACATTAGAACTAGTAAAAAGACACAGCTAAAAGGCTTCAAATCCTGAAATGGGAAAGAACATAAAAATAACCCAATTCCATATGATTCCTTACAATATGTTTTTTATTTCCCCCTATTATTGTATTCCCCAGCATGCATTACCCATTTAGGTATAGGGTTTAGGGTATTTCAAAATGTTAAAGCTTCAGTAGGCAACAATGTTTTTGGCACCATTGTGAAAAAATCCCATAATAACCTTTCAGCATATTGTAATTCAAGTGTTCTGAGAGAAAACTAGACTTCTGCTCCTCCTCATGACTCTGTTTTCAGGCTTTAGATAATCCAACCTGTGACGGGAGACTTTTACCAATCACAGGTCATTTCATTGAGAGAGCGTTCCTATTGGCTGGGCTCCGGCTGGTGGGCGGTGCTTGGTATTTCCTCCACTGATCTCAACATGGCTGCCGGGTCATAAACTTTCTTATTTTACAGCTAAACCGTACACTACAAGATGATTCTGAGAACATGTGAGGAGAGAAATAGGCATTAACGTAACAAAATATTGATTCATATTTGATCAGCGCTGCCTAGTTTGACCGTTTGATCGGAGTTCATGAGCTGTTCACAGACGACAAGGCTCAAGCTCGGCTCTGATGGTTGTTTTCCTCCGGTCTGTGAAATCTTGCAGATGCCGTTGGGAGCACCAGAAGAGGCACATGATTTTTTTCCAGATTACCTGTCTCATGCACTACTGTCAGGATATAGTGACCGTTTTATAAAAATAACATTTTTTTATCATATTTGCTTGATTTCTACCCACTGCAGCTTTAATAAAATGTATTAGCATTTGCAACTTTAAATATTATAGAAATATGTATTATAGTAACCAAGAATTGGTCTCGAACTTAACTGTGCAACTGGAATTCAGCCAGTTTAAACCCCAGCGCTGGCTGTTAAATGTAATTTAAACTTACATTAAAACTTCCAATTCAATGATAATTATCTTTTAACAGTAAAACCATAAGTAAAACAACCAAATTCAGTGTTCATTTCCTGGCTAAAGGCAAAGAATTGTTGTTGTTTTTTTGTCCCCATTTGGGTGATGTGTTCTCTGGAATATGGGAGTTTCAAGTCAAATTGCCAGAACAGGGCTGATGAGCATTAAACACTGTGAAACATAAACTATTAGTCTCACAGTCTTTGTCCCTAGCTGTGTTTTCTATTTCTGTGTAGTACATTCAGAGAGATGCAGAAAAAAACGGAGTCAGTTCCTTTTGTGTTACAGATTCTAATTCTGATGCAGGATTGGTGATATTTTCACTGCAAACAGACTGAATTGCTCTGGCTCTATCTATCTGGCGTGGAGAGGAGGTTGTGTTGCTCTGGCTCTATCTATCTGGCGTGGAGAGGAGGTTGTGTTGCTCTGGCTCTATCTATCTGGCGTGGAGAGGAGGTTGTGTTGCTCTGGCTCTATCTATCTGGCGTGGAGAGGAGGTTGTGTTGCTCTGGCTCTATCTATCCGGCGTGGAGAGGAGGTTGTGTTGCTCTGGCTCTATCCATCTGGCGTGAAGAGGTTGCTCTGGCTCTCTCTTCCAGCGTGGAGAGGAGGTTGTGTTGCTCTGGCTCTATCTATCTGGCGTGGAGAGGAGGTTGTGTTGCTCTGGCTCTATCTATCTGGTAATTCGCTTGACAATTGAAACACAAATAGGGTTACCCACTGAAATGAGAGACCTCAATTTACTACAGCCGTTCAAATGTCTGTATCTATCTGCCCATTTTGACGAGAGTGATTTCATTTGGGAATGCGTCTCCAAGAGGTATTCTGCAACCTCTGTGTGCAGGGAGTAACGTTTGGACTCCTCTAAAGGTCATGTGTTTGCAGCCGGCTCATCAGCCTTGTTGTGCCATGATGTAAATCTCAGTCTAAACAGTGACATGGAGCCAGATGAGCACATGTGAGAACCTCTGAGGCTCGCTCAGAGAAACACCCAGCCAGCCAGGACTCACTTCCACATGGAAATGTACACCATCGTAGTGTGACAACAGGCCAAAACACACAGACTCAGACTCTCGAACACAAATGTATGCATACATTTCCATGTAAAAATCGAATACTTTCAGCATGTGGCGGACAGCTTTCATTGCTGGCTGAGAGAGCACAAACAACAAACAGCGCTGGTCCACTGTTTGCTGTTCGTGTCTCAATTAAAGGATCAGATTGCCTTAGCGCAGTGTGAAAACGTAACTGAAAGCGACAGAGTAAAGAGTGCCGCCCTATGTGGGGAGAGCATGTGTCCAATATTAGAGCTGCAGCACCATCGGCACGGCCACAGGTGACTCCCGGCACACATGGGCGATTACTGAGCCATGAATCAGTGTGTTTGGAGAAGGAGAAGACAGGGGAGACAAGATGGAGATGAAAGTGGATGAGTCATTGGGGACGTGAGATGAGTCGGGTGGAGGAAATCGAGGAAGAAGACAAACATTCAGCTGAGGGCAGAGTGCCAGAGCTGCTGCTTTTCATCTCGTGAACAACTGTCGAAGCGTGTAGAAGCATGCTATCATTATCAAAGGGAGAGCGGAGCGCTGGCTGGCTGTGGTAGTGACTTCTGGATGATAGGAACAGCGAAATGCCAGGACCGGGACTTTCTCCATCAGGCAGCATCTGTCGCCCGCCACTGCTCCAACACTGCCACCGCTCCAACACTGCCACTGCTGGAGAGGAAAGAGATCCAAATTGGGAAATATAATTATTAGACAACACTGGGAATGCATGCTGTAATCACACTGAGGCCTCAGCTGCCAATCATATTACTCACTGTAGGAACTGACATGTTAATCTCTATCGGTCACTTACACACACACATGCACACACTTTACTAACCCTCACACATACATGTACAGTATCATCCTGGAAAATAACATTACTAAGTGATTCCAGCACAAGGAGGCTGGGTCACCATATTCAGTTTTCCTCAGCTTCCTCCTTCTGCTGATGTGATAACAGCTAGCACGTAGCCAGCTTCAGTACCATCCAACTGCATCCTGCTTTATGAAGCATAATGCTAAATTGTCGCAATGACATAAAACCTTTAAGAGTTGAGGAACTACTCATCCCATAAACCATTGCAAATGGTGACTCGCCGACACTGGAAAATCTTTTAAACTAACCATTGTCAATCTCAAATGAAGACAGATTCAGCAAGTGCATTCCTTATTTCTCACCTCAAATGTTTTCAGAAACACATTTCGGTGAACTATTTTCATAATATAAGAAAAAGTTTCCAAATGAGCTGCCATGTTGGCGCGGTTTGAAATCCGGGAGGATGCGGTAAATATTTCTACGGTAACAACGAGCTCCACCAATCAGAGACATCACTCTTACGGGCTATCATTATAATACGGACTTGTGGCCTCTACAGGAGCATATACCACTGTTTCACCATCCCGTGGCTCGTCGTAAGTCTACGTTGGATGGTTACGACAATATGGCTAATAATCATAATGGGCCTCATGCAAGAACCACTCATACGAACAGATTCAGAACTTGCCGCATTCACCAATTTTCTCGTATTTTGAATTTTCTCTTATGGTCAAACACAATTTAGGAGTAGTCCAGACCTGTCGTTGGAGTCTGCTGTCATACAAACCTGAGTTTTTCACTAATGGATTATATATTTCATCACTTTGAAGCAACTTTGAGTTTGAAAATCCTATATAAATTACACTTCATAAATATGTTGACATCCTGTTTGACTCTGCAATTTGAATTATAATGTACAGTAATTCTAAGTGTATTCATATAGCCTAACAATATCAACATTAATTCATATTGGCCATTGTATAACACTACAATATCAATGTGAACATCTCAAACTGCAAAACGACTTAAATTGTGCACTAGTTCAAGGTTAAAGCTTCAGTAGGCAGAACGTTTTTGGCATCATTGGGCAAAAAAACACATTTTACTTCTATTATTATCTGTCTGTGTGCATATAGTTTTGGCTTTATTTGTTCAGATTTAGCAGGGCTGGCTCTAGATCTCGGCGAAATTTGGATTTGGAGCCCCCCTTCCCCTTAGAACCCTAACCCTAACTCCGTAAACCGCAACACACATCAGACATCACAATGGTTTTAAGACAAAAATTAAAATTAAAATTTTCATAAATAACTGTATTTATTATAATATAAACAATTGGTCACTGATATTGTTGGCTTAAAATTGTTTAGTCAGTTTCACTACAATTTACACTTTTATTACAAATAAGTGCGTCTGGGCAGATGAAAAAGTGGGAGAAAGAGAGTTACAGGAGTGAAAAGTGTATTTCTTTCTTTATTTATATGTTCATTTATTACCTCAAAGCAGAAAATGAGGTTTAAGGGCCCACCGGCATTTATTTAATTTATTCTTATTTAGAGGGCGACCCAGAAGGGGCGACCCTAGGCGACCGCCTATATGACCTATGCCTTAAGCCGGCCCTGAGTTTTAGTGCCCTAAAGGTAAACTCTCAGTCAAGCTACAAATCATACTGTATGTGATGTCTATAGATTGTACTTGTGAAATATTGAAAAAAATCAGTTTCAATTTTAAAAAAAAAAGGTTTAAATAAAATGTCAGACCTAACTGTAAATAGCTTTAATAAGGACAACTTTCTACTGAAGAGAGTCCCTGTAGAAGCTGACATGGATCTGGGTGAACTGACACTTTAAATAGTCATCGTCTGAAAACAATAAAGGTGTGTACAGAGACTTGCTAGGTCAGTACATGTTGCACATCTTCACGTGCTTCGTGCTGTGCACACTCTGACAATGGAATGTCACCGAATCACTAGAGAATGCCAGGCCTCCAGAAATAATTGGCTGACTATCAAAGGAGAGTCAGCCTTTAATTAGCATTTCAAATCTGTGTTCACCAGAGGCCAAAACACTGTGAAAGTACAGTATGTTATACGACACACCCCTGTTCTTTCCCGTGTCTGCCAACTGGCTGTACATCTGCCATCATTAACCAAGGAGACGCTTGAACACGGGCAAACTGGTAGTGCTATTATACATGTTTGACATCTGTCTGTTTGTTTTTCTTCATGAGTCATAAAAAAGATTTAGAGGAACTATTCACACACTGAAGGAACAGTTTCATGTCAGCAGGATGGCCCATTTACAGGAAGAGACATAAAGTGAAGACGGTGAGAGTCTTCAGGTCAGATGAGGTGAAACCTTTATGACCTGCAGCTTTCTCTTCATGGTATGTAACCTGGAATGATGACTGGTAAGTCAGTAAAACCCCCAGTGATTGCTACATGTGACTGGTGACATAGATCTAAATTGCGTGGCAGTTGTGTTCCTTCCATTTGCACACACTTTGTGTAATTGCATTCCAATAATACATTAGAACTCACAGGTGTGTTATCAGAAGGGCAATAACAATATATATTTTTTTTTTAAAAGGCACCCGCACACTGAATAGATGCTCCCAAAAAAAGATTTGAGTACAGCTAGAACATTATGTCTTCATCAGGTAATACTCAGCATGGCACCTGGATGGTCCATCAACACAGGTGTGAAGTGAATCACAGTTATGTCAACATGTTAACCACATATTACTGTATTTACAATATTTACAACACTGACCTCAGAGATATCAACAATAACTCAAGAGGGTGCTGTGAGAGAGCTGGAAAGCATCTCCCTCACTCAAGGTGAAAAGAACACACAGATGCAGTGACAGTGTAAAGTTGGACAAAAAACAATCTAATACAGGAAGTGAACATGCTTATGTTGTGCTTTTATTTTGGTAAACCGTACTAATCACTCTCTCTCTGGGGTTTCCAGCTGCCATCAATCACCTTGTTAGACCAAACCAAGTGGCAGGGAAGAGAGAGGGGTGAGGGTAGTGGGGTTTCTTTGTTAAGTTGGGATTGTTTGATGTTTCTTAAGTTTATAATATTTCCTAGTTAACTTGTGTTAGACTGTATAGTCATGTGTATTTTGTATATATTAGTATGGTGATGATTCATTTGTAAATACAGTTAATTGATTTATTTGGTGTGTTCAGGTGCACTTTATTGTTGGGAGGGTCCATTTGGTAATTAGGCCAGCTGTAAAAGGAGCTTGGGAGTTGAGAGCTAATTTGTGAAAGCAAGCATGTTGAATGTCTTGTCAGTCACCGAAGTCTGTATTACCCCAACCAGGGCCCTTTTGGGGGATAAAAAAGGCCCCTTAAAATGTCCCCAGAACTTAATTTAGAACTTAATTTAGAACTTAATTTAGAACTTTAATTTGGTCCCTGCAGTGGAAATGCAATGAGTTCCTCAAAAGGTTCTGAGTTCCGGGGGAAAGTTCCTGCGGTGGAAACGGAGCTATGGAGATCCTCTGAATATAGTAATATAATAAATGTAATGAATCCATTCTACAAAGAAGATTTAGTCACATGATACAATAGTGGAAAACTTGTTGACACAAAGTGAGACCTCAGCCTTGATTCAACATTCAAATCAACAATAAAAACAAACTAGATTTACTGCCTAGCGGTTGTACACCTCCGCCAACCAGTCAAGTTGCAGTTTACATCCATCTGTCCAAAATGTCATCACTATAGATATTTGTGTAGAATTCTGGAGTTATGGCCAAAAATGTGTTTTGTGAGGACACAGTGACCTTTGACCACCAAATTATCATCAGTTCATCCCTGAGTCCAAGTGGCCGTTTGTGCCAAATTTGAAGAAATTCCCTCCAGGCGTTCCTGAGATATCGCGTTCAAGAGAACGGACCGGACGGACGGACAACCCGAAAACATAACGCCTCGGCTGGCATAAAAATGGAACAAATGTCAATACTAGGGCTGTCAGAGTTAAAGCAATAATAACATGTTAACGCAAATTCATTTTAAGGCCACTCATTTTTTTAACGCAAGTTGCGATTTTTAGGTTGTAGCACACTCAGTTTGGTACCAACAGTTGGTACCAACCATGTCATACTAGCTCGTCACGAAGAAGGCGAAATAACGCTCCAAAATTACGCCAAATTTTGGTGAGGAAAAACTGTCATGGCCATTTTCAAAGGGATCCCTTGACCTCTGACCTCCAGATATGTGAATGTAAATGGGTTCTATGGGTACCCACGAGTCTCCCCTTTACAGACATGCCCACTTTATGATAATTACATGCAGTTTGGGGCAAGTCATAGTCAAGTCATACATACATTTGCATAAAGCAGCATATTTGTCCACTCCCATGTTGATAAGAGGATTAAATACAAATCTCCCTTTGAGGTCCATTTTGAACAGATAAAAAATATGATTAATTCGTGATTAACTATTTTAATTGATTGACAGCCCTAGTCAATACACATGACTTATTGATGATAATCAATCCCTAATGAAATAGCTCAACAAGAGGAGGAAAGACAAAATCCTAAAAAGGTTTCAGTTGTTGAGGGGAGATACAGTATTCAGTGTATATATCCATTAAGGCTCCCTTTTGCCTTTTTTTCTTGGTAACAGTCCTGAATTATTACCTGCTTGTCCAACTGTGTCAAAATGTACATGCGCCACATCGCTAAATAACTTAATTTGTCACTAAATTAGTGCGAGTAGAGGTAGGGGCCCACAGCTTGTTGTTTCCCCGGGGCCCCCCAGCTGGTTGATCCGGTCCTGGGGGAGAAAATCAGCACAAACAACCTGGATGCTGTTCTCAGATCCTCTTAAAACCCAGCAGCCTGCCAGCGGGTGGGTTAGGGTTTAGGGTTAACTGATGATCAACAATGTTTTGAATGATGGTTAAAGGTTTTATAGTCATCAAAATGCAGTATGTGCCAATTGCTTTTACTCACTACTGTGACACTGGAAAACATACTGAAGCATTTTGATGACTATAAAACCTTTAACCATCATTCAAAACACTGTTGATCATCATTTAACCCTAAAGCACCCGCTGGCAGGCTGCTGGGCTTTAAGAGGATATGAATCTAAAAAGGTACATAAACATGTAACATAAAACATAAAATAAGATCAGTGTTTGAAGTACTTGTTTGGTGGGGGGAGGGTAAAGGATGTGAACACTTCTTCCACCACTGAAACACAATCTCTAAATTACTTTTTATCAAATCACAAGGTATAATGCCACCCCAGTGTGGCTGAGCACATGTTCACGCACACTCTGATAGGTTTGATCTTTTTGGCCACAGTCCCTTCATGGGTTCATGGGCACGGTAACAGCAGTCTGTCATTCATGTTCAGATTGGAACCAGCAACTTTCTGTTCACAGGTTACTGCCACGATTGAAGGTTAGGTATTAATGAATGATGATGATGCATGCAGGAGGAGACGATGCCAACGCAATGCCTGTACTGGAGAGCCGCTGCACCTGAATGATGCTGGAGTGGAGCGCGGTGGAGTGGAGGGAGAACAGCCGTGGTGTAGCTGGCGCCTAGTGGCTGAAGGCTGCAGCACAAAACACACAACACCCCCCCCCCCCCCACACACACAGCGCTGCTCCGGGCATGACAGCCGCGGAGGAACCGGTGAGTGAAAGAGTTGGACACTCTTTGTGTTCTGACAGAAACTAAATCCCTCTTTGTGACTGAGAGACAGAGAGATATTTCACATTGAAGGATCAGCATTAGTATTGATCACCCAGATGTGTGTGGTGTCATGTGCCCAGCTACATAGCAAACAAATAGAGATGAATCAAACTGCTTTAGAACATGATCGGAACCTCATTCTGTCTGTGCGTAAAAGCGCACCAGATCCGGTGCTTAATGCGCACCTATAGGCACCTGTAGCATCTCTATTCCTCTCTGTTTAAAGCCCGGGTGCTCTGTTGGTATCGGTTTCGTTGTCATTTTATAAACATGTTTAATTGCTTCTTAGTGTTTTATCGGTGCTGGTAGGGGCGGGCTCTGCCAGCTGTTGGCCAGCTGTTGGCCAGGTTTGTCGGAGGGCGGGTTCTTCTCTGTGAAGGTTAAGTAGCTGCCCGCAGCGGAGCAGAGAGAGCAGTCTCCATCAGTCCTCTATCAGTCCTCCTCCGACTCTCTCTCCACCTCTCTGGCTCTGACTCTGACTCGCAGAGAGACTGGGACTTTTATACCGGGGCTATATTTAGGGGGCTGTCCGGCCGGCTCGCAGCGTCTCCATCCTGGACACGCTTCCTTCCCCCAGACTCGCATTGGTCCGATCTGCGCTGCGAAACAATACTTAGAAGACTAGCAGCTCCTTCCACACGCACAGCTGCAGAGCATGAAGTGACGAGCAGCAGCAGCAGCTCCTCGGACCGCAGAACAAGAAACGCGCTCTTTTTCTGGAGACTCAGCGGACT
Source organism: Sebastes fasciatus (assembly GCF_043250625.1). NCBI lineage: Eukaryota > Metazoa > Chordata > Actinopteri > Perciformes > Sebastidae > Sebastes > Sebastes fasciatus. The sequence continues at coordinate 36,295,388 of NC_133799.1, forward strand.
CTGGTGATTTCCTCTAAAGCGGAGAGAAGTGTATTATCTCAATATCTGAGGACTTTTTAAAACTTTTTTTTTCTTTTTAAATAACGCATGGAAATGGCCTTGAGTGGGACAATTTTACCATCAATCTCTACATTTGCCAACCAAAAGGAGAAATTTTGGGAAGACGTAAGTTGCGCTCTTTCTATATTTACACTTGTTCTGAGAACAGATGGAGAGAGAGAGAGAGTGATTTTATAACTTGATGCGCTTGTTTTTGCTGCTGTCAGTCTGTCACATCAGAACACATACACGGTGTTTGCTGCTTTCATGAAACGTTTTTACAACTTTGGAATTGTGATAAAGTTTCTATAGGCACTGCAGAATGAAATGAAGTGATGTTTCTATAGCCTATTGTGTCTATTCAGTCCTCTCTCAGGGCACTTCTTGTGCTGTTTTATCTGTGTTATGTTATCGAGGTGGATTATTCCAGTGAGTTGTCTGAAGGTGCTGTGAAAAAAACAAGTTGTACATTTTGAACCAAACTAATGTTTGTCTCTCTCTTGGCTCCAGAGGTGGAAAGACCTGAGCGGCGCTGCGCTCCACATGGACAGCAGCAGCTGCCTCGGCAGGAAAGACGAAGAGGACCTGGACAAGTTCTTAGATCTGGAGTTTATTCTCGCTAACACCACCGTGTCCGAAAGCGCGCCAGCCGCAGTGACTGGAGCAGAGTCCTACCGGCTCCAGGACTCCGCGGTGTCCCTCTATCACCAGCAGCAGCACCAGCAGCACACCGGGACCAGTTACTCCTCCGTCCAGGACATGAACAACCCACCGCCGCCCTACACCAGCCTGATGGCGGAGCTCCTCCGCTCCGACGTGGACAGCAGCTTCCTCCCCGGTAGCGGCTCCAGCATCCAGGGCCGGTTCCTCATCAGCTCCTCATCGTCTTTCCACACCACTCAGGATTTATTCCCCGAGCATCCGAACATTAAAGTGGAGCCCGTCTCCATGGACACGTACGGACCCGTCCTGGGTCTGGCTCCTCAGAGCTGCACCAAGGTGAAGCAGGAGGGCAGCGGGTCGTGCATGATGTCCTACGAGCAGCAGCCGCGGCTCGCCACCTCTCCTCAGGCCGCCGCGGGCAGCATGACGCCGCCGCTCAGCCCGGACGACCTCGACCTCATGACCTCCGAGAGCCACCAGACACACATGGTCTCCTCCACCTCGCTCACCTTCCCGCAGAGCTTCCACCCGCACCACCCGCACCACCACCACCACCGCTGCGCCTCCGGGGGGTTCCCGCACCCGCACACCGCGGGGATGCAGCTGCCGTTCCCGGTAGCGGCGCACCACCAACACCACCACCGGTTCGCCGGCATGTTCCCGGAGGACGCAGCCATGAGCCTCCAGCAGCAGCAGCAGGTGACCCAGCAGCAGCAGCCTCTGGCCGGTCAGCGGGTCCTGCTCACTCCGCCGTCCTCCCCGCTGGACATGATGGACACCAAGCCGAAGAGGGGTCGCCGGTCTTGGCCGAGGAAACGGACCGCGTCGCACACCTGCACTTTCGCCGGCTGTGGGAAGACGTACACCAAGAGCTCCCACCTGAAGGCGCACCTCAGGACGCACACAGGTAAGAGCCGCGCGTCCGATCCTCTTCAGTCATTCATCATTACCCTAACCCTTCACAGTATGACGTCACTCACGGCTGTTTTGTGTGTTCACAGGAGAGAAACCGTACCACTGCAGCTGGGAGGGCTGCGGCTGGAAGTTCGCTCGTTCCGACGAGCTCACGCGTCACTTCCGGAAGCACACCGGACACCGGCCGTTCCAGTGTCACCTGTGTGAGCGTGCCTTCTCCCGGTCCGACCACCTCGCGCTGCACATGAAGAGGCACATGTGAGGAGAGAGAGCAGACAAGGACTTCTAAGCTCCTCTGATCAGCTATAGAAGGACGCTGTGCTCAGATACAGACTCAAGTTCCTACAGGAGCATCAACTAGAGTGTTACCATGGCAACATAAAGTGCCATACAGTGTGATGACACCTATAGGAACACCTATAGGAATATGACAGTGGTTGTTCAGTGGGGCAAAAGGAGCATCCAGATGAGATGACCCTCAAATTATATTTTGTGAACAGATTTATTTAAATGTTATTTTTGAGAGACAAACCACAAACCAACAGCCAGACCGACAGAAACAGATGAATTCTGTTCAGATTAAAACTCTTTTTTTAAAAACTATGTAGCTGGTACTACTTCTTTTGTATTGAATGCTGTTTATATAGACGACAAATTAAAGGAACATTCCACTCAACATGTCAGGAACATGCCACTGAAGCAACTGGAAGCAGACAATCCTTTGAAGAGCAATGTGTTTTTTGTACCATTAGTGCCTTTTTATAACACGTTATTACACATCTTACGAGTGCCATATTCTCCACTGGCTAGAAGACAATCAAAGGTTTATTCTGTGTGTTATATCGTCAGTGTAAACAGCAGCACGTGAAATAAGCTTTGAGACAATGTTTTGTTCTGAAACTGCCTTTCATTCTGTCCGCCCTGAAGGAACAGGATGTCGTTGGTGTGTGTGCGAGTGTGTCTGTTGTCTGCTAGCGTCTGAAGTCAGGGTCTTACAGTAAGAAGTCTCACAGCCATCTCAGCGCCACCTGATTGACAAAGGGCTACACGGTCTTTAGCAAAAAAAAGACTTTTTGTTTGTGTCTTGAAGAAATGTACTGCCTTGTAAATTCAATCTTTTTTATATAATGTAAATAGTTTATTTTAATGTACATATTAAACTAAATGAAAGTGATTTCTGAGTCCTGAGTGTGATTGTCAAAAGATTATATAAAACACTGTTTGATGTGAATATACACACACACACACACACACACACAAAGTTCACGGTTTAACAGCACAGATTTGACCTGTGACCCCCTAAAACAACCTGGAGGTGTCCGGACCCCCCAGAAGACAAGATGATTAACCACATAGTTGTTTTTTTTCTGGATACGTTTACTTTTTCAAGACTAAAAACTATCCAAATAAAACAATGTGAGAAGAGAACATAAAACCGGATGAACTGTAATGTAATCTGTAACGGGGGGGTTGCTTTGCTGTAAAGAGTAACAAGCCAAAAGGTTGGCTACCACTGGCCTAAAACATACTGTAGTTCTGTCTACTTGCAGCCTTTTGTCAGGCCCCATATATTTACAGGTTGTGTCCAGATCAACTAAGAATTGGGACTGCCAATCGATTCAAATATTTAATTGTGATTAATCGCAAATTAATAAAAAAATTTATCAGTTCGAAATGTAACTTAAAGGGAGATTTGTCAAGTATTTAATACTCTTATCAACATGGGAGTGGACACATATGCTGCTTTATGCACATGTATGTATATGTTTATTATTATAAATCAATGAACAACACAAAACAATGACAGATATTGTCCAGAAACCCTCACAGGTACTGCATTTAGCATAAAACAATATGCTGAAATCATAACATGGCAAACTGCAGCCCAACAGGCAACAACAGCTGTCAGTGTGTCAGTGTGCTGACTTGACTATGACTTGCCCCAAACTGCATGTGATTATCATAAAGTGGGCATGTCTGTAAAGGGGAGACTCGTGGGTACCCATAGAACCCATTTACATTCACATATCTGGAGGTCAGAGGTCAAGGGACCCCTTTGAAAATGACCATGACAGTTTTTCCTCGCCAAAATGTAACGTAAGTTTGGAGCGTTATTTAATCTCAGTGGTGTACGTTTAAGACCTGCTGTATATATAAAGCGTCTCGAGATAACTTCTGTTATGATTTGACGCTATATAAAAATAAATTGAATTGAAATTGAATTGAACCTCCTTCACGACAGCTGGTATGACCTGGTTGTATGCCAGTATCTTAGCTTTAAAACTGAACCCGCTATGACCTAAAAATGACAAGGTGTGTTAACGCGTTGAAAGAAATTAGCGGTGTTAAAATTGCGTTAACGTGTTTGACAGCCCTCCTAAAAATGATTCGCTTCGTTCACATAGTTTCATTTGAATCATTTTTACATGCCGGCGGAAGTAAATTTATCCAGTAATTCACAGCAAAAAGTCTGAATCAAACTTGACTTTGTATCGTAACAACAACAAAAATCTGCTTTCCTAGCCTGATTCAGAGGTTATTCTAAATTCCAAATATCCCAAACTGTTAGGTTAAATTTAGGGTTCTGTATATAAAATGATGCACAATACATTATGTATGTTTTAATCCTTAAGGTAATGGTTTAGATCAGCGGTTTTCAAGGTCTGAGACTGTGGGCCTCGCCTCAGACCAGAGGTCAGCAACCTGTAGCTCCTCTCCAGTGGCTCCCTGTGGATTTTTAAAAATGGAAATTAATAACTGTTTTTTTGTTTACATATTCATTTTTATTCATCATTGTTGTAGGTCTATGGTACGACGGTATGACGGAGTATTAGGGCCACATTGAGGAAAAAAAAAAAATCAGAGAATTCGAGAATAAAGTCATAGGTTTACGAGAAAAAAAGTCAGAATATTACGAGAATAAAGTCATAAGTTATGACTTTATTCTCGTAATATTACAACTTTTATCTTTGCTTTAGAGCTGTAGAGAGCACCAGGTGAGCCATCCTCAGAAGCCGGTTGGATCCGGACCCCGAGCGCCCCGCCTGCCTGCCTGCCTGCAGCATCAGCCCGATGCCTCCCAGCTGGGACAGAGCGGCTGCCAGAGCGCTGTGGCAGCTGCCTATAAATACAAACATTACATTGACATAATTACAGAGGCTGGATATAGATGGAGGCTGCACATCGGGGCACACAGGCGAACCACAATGAGTGGGAGGGATGGAGAGGTGAAAAGAAAGAGAAACCCTGTCTCAAATACACTGGAAAAAACCCACTGGGAAAAGACATTACAGTCATTGCATGTGAGGAAGATTTTGTATCCTGTCTTTAGTTGAACAGTCACAGTTCAAGAGATTGAGTTTCGCGGTGGTAAACTGTCTGTCTGCTCAGCAATCTGTTATTCCACATGCAATCCTTTTATTCCAAAGACATAAAACACACTGATTCCCTTTTCACCCTCCTAGAAAGCAGGTGTTTAGATGACAAAGATAGCATCAGGGCTGTGGGTTGGATCTCTATTGTTACATCAGGAGTCAGTGATAGAGAGCCACAATATGGAAATAATCTGTATGAAAATGAGTCCACCAGAGCATGAACGAGGCGATCGAGGGGGAAGATAAAGAGTTTGATCAAAGCAAACTTTTCAGCTCCACTTCGTGTGGTGTAACATTGTTTTTGCCATCATTTCTCAACGATGGCAAACAAATTAGCTCAGTTATCAAAACCATCTTTTTCCAGTTAAGACTCTTAGCCAAGGTAAAGGCCTATCTGTCTCCCAGGGATCTCAGGATGCTTTTATTACCTCTCGGTTCGACTACTGTGGGTGTACAACAGTCGTCTCTTTGCTGGCTGCAGCTGGTACAAAACCCAGCTTCTCGCCTTCTCACTGGAAAAAGAAAACGTGATCCCATATCACCAGTTCTGTCCTCCCTCCACCGGCTTCCTGTCTGTTTCTGCATTGATTTTAATATTGTATTGCTTTTTTAAAAGTTTTTAAATGGGCTGGCCCCACATTCTCTATCAGAACTATTGCACCTCCATACTCCGGTCAGAGCACTGAGGTCGACCAATCAGATGCTCCTGGATGTCCCCAGAACTAGACTCAAAAACAGAGGCGACCGAGTCTTTGCGGTGGCGGCCCCTAATCTCTGGAACAGTTCACCTCTTCATATTAAAACTGCTCAGACCGTAGAATCGTTTTAGTTGCTGCTGAAGACTCACCTCCTCTCACTGGTGCTTGAATAATTTTCAACATTATGTTTATTTTTTTTACTCTGTTCTTATTGTTGCTAAACTAGACTTCTGCTCCTCCTCATGGCTCTGTTTTCAGGCTTTAGAAAATCTAGACCGTGACGGGAGACTTTGACCAATCACAGGTCATTTCAGAGAGAGAGCGTTCCTATTGGCTGTTCATTCAACGGAGGCAGCTGTCAATCAATGAGTCAGTGTCAGTGAGAAAGTTTGCTCCGGCTGCTGGGCGGTGCTTGGTATTTCCTCAACTGATCTCAACGTGGCTGCCGGGTCACAAACTTTCTAATTTTACGGCTAAACAGTACACTACAAGATGATTCTGAACACATCTGAGGAGAGAAATAGGCATTACAGTAACAGAATATTGATTTATATTTGATCAGCGCTGCCTAGTTTGACCGTTTGATCAGAGTGAGCGAGTGATTGACAGCTGCTCAGAGACGGCAAGGCTCCAGCTCGCCTCTGATTGGTTATTTTCCTCCGGTCTGTGAAATCTTGCAGATGCCGTTGGGAGCACCGGAGGACTCCGGAGGACACAGAGAAACATGATTTTTATTAGATTACCTGTCTCATGTACTACTGTCAGGATATAGTGACCGTTTTATAAAAATAACTTTTTAAAATCCTATTTGCTCCAATCTAGCTTACTGCTGCTTTAAAGGGTTAATTTGACCTTTTACAAGTGGCGTGCAGGTACACCAAGTAGTTTAAATTCATAATTGCTCATGAAACCGTTCGCCGCCTCTCCATTTCACACTTGCACTGGCGCAGCAGTCAGAGACCCTGTGTCTATTTTTGGTTGTGAAAGGCCACACAGCTCGGTGTCACCTCCTGGATGGCCTCGTGCCAGCTTCGAGAAAAGAGGAACCCCCGCCTCTATCATTAGTACATTTACTCAAGTGAAAAATCTAACACTCTCATTTCACTTTTTCAGCAGGGTACAGGAGGGTGGCTGCCGCTGCAGAGCGTGGGAAGCTCCGACCTGAGGGGGTCAGATGGTTTACATGTTGGTTTCTGTGTTCTCTCACATATGCAACCACCGTATGCGTGTGTACGACGGCTCCTAAAGACTCCTGTGCACTCTTTTTACTACTTTTCTTTACACCAAATATCCACTGCTGCTGTAATAGATTATAATTTATAATCTTTATTGCACATTATTAGATTATAATTTACAGTCTTTATTGCACATTTTTAGATTATAATTTACAGTCTTTATTGCACATTTTTAGATTATAATTTACAGTCTTTGATGTACATTTTTGCACATTTTTAAATTATAATTAACAGTCTTTAATGCACATTTTTGCACATTTTTACAGTATAGTATATAGACATTTTCACATGTACGTATACTGTGCATAATCATCCAGTCCATGTTTATACATCCAGAGTTTATTTCTTTGCACTATTTGTATTGTTACAACTTCCAGAACACTTGACTTGAATATAGACATTTTATTTTTACTTGTATTTTTGTATTCTTTTTTTCTATTGTTGGTCATTATTGTTCCTAGCTGTTATTTCTATCATGTGTAAGTACACTGAGAGAGCTGCAGAAGACGACCTCCTGCTGTCTGCCTAAAAGTTTTATTTTAAATTCTAATGGAGATCCCAAAGTTTCTGAAGATACCAAATATGTCACAAGTCATCTCGAACATCTCCTGGATAGTTCCAGGATTTGAGACATCTGTCTCTGACATTTCTGCCTCCAGTCCAATGCAACGGAGGTGAATGGAATTTCTTCACCTCTGTCTCAATCAGGACATCTACAGTCTCTGTCCATGTTGCTTTATCTGTGCAGCAGAGCGATCACACAGCTGATATTTGCAGTGAAGCGAGAGACTGTAAACATGCTCACAAGCTCTTGTGCAACAGATTATCTCAGAGGAACTCCCCTTCAGAGGGTTTAACTGCATATTCTTCTCCAACTCCAACATAACACACTCATAAAACCATAAGTGTGTGGAGAAAACTGATACCAGAGAGGTGGAGATTAACCGTGTTCCTGTCAGTGGGGTCAACAGGTCACTGAGGATTTACATAGGATGAAACATTTGCATTTGAAACCAACTCTGTGATACGTTTTGAAGGCTCAACCTGATCTTCCTTTGGTGATTCTTCACCACACGAGTAAACAAGGAGACTTCAGGAATTATTCATTGGAAGAAGTAAAAACATTTTTCTGGTGAATTTCAGTGAAGCCTGGAACTTTATCAGCTGCTGGGAAACATCAGCCTTAACTGGAAAAACTCTTATCTGAATGGATTCCCAGAGCCACAGGTGCCCAGCACTGTCTGGAGAAAAAGTGGGAATTGTATTAGTGGGAAGAGGATGCCATCTACTGGGACAGCAGCTCCACTGTGAACAGCAGGAAACACCTGCTGGAATCCAGTCCCTGAACGCCTGCCTCACTTTACTGACACAGCAAATTGTCAGTTAGGTAGTTAATTCAGTTGGATTTGGACCGTTCCTACGGTTTCCCATTTCATTTACTCATTTCTGTCTGCTTGAGGAGGTTAGGGAGGAGGTCAGGAAGGAGGTTAGGGAGGAGGTTAGGGAGGAAGTTAGTGAGGAGGGTTGGGACGGCATTAGGGTGAGACAGCCGGAGGGAAGGAGGGGAGGTTCTTCTGCCCCAGTTCAACAAGTTAATTATGCACCCAGTCACATAATGAAAAGGATTTTTTTGTTTTCAAATTAGTATTTTTTTCATCATTGGCAGTTGACAAAGGTTATAATGTAAGTATGCAAATTACTGTATTTGAACATTTGAACCCCACTGAATTGTCTTGTTTTGTTAGATAAGTCTGTATATACAGTATACATGTAAAGTAAGATTAATTGAAAAAATGGCACACAAATCGCACATTTTTTATCAGTTCCATTATCAATGTACCTTAAAGGGAGATTTGTCAAGTATTTAATACTCTTATCAACATGGGAGTGGACAAATATGCTGCTTTATGGAAATGTATGTATATATTTATTACTGGAAATCAATTAACAACACAAAACAATGACAGATATTGTCCAGAAACCCTCACAGGTACTGCATTTAGCATAAAACAATATGCTCAAATCATAACATGGCAAACTGCAGCCCAACACGCAACAACAGCTGTCAGTGTGTCAGTGTGCTGACTTGACTATGACTTGCCCCCAAACTGCATGTGATTATCATAAAGTGGGCATGTCTGGGGGGAGACTCGTGGGTACCCATAGAACCCATTAACATTCAGATATCTGGAGGTCAGAGGTCAAGGGACCCCTTTGAAAATGGCCATGCCAGTTTTTCCTCGCAGACATTTAGCATAACTTTGGAGCAATATTTAACCTCCTTGGCGACAAGCTAGTATGACCTGGTTGGTACCGATTGTTGGTACCAAACTGAGCCCGCCAAAACCTAAAAATTGCAAGTTGCGTTAATGCTTTAAAGAAATTAGTGGCGTTAAAACAAATTTGCGTGAATGTTTTATTATCACTTTAACTCTGACAGTGTTAGTATTTGTTCCATTTATGCCAGGCGTGGCATAAAATATGTTTTTGGGTTGTCTGTCTGTCCTGGTCCATTCTGGTGAACGCGATACCTCTGGAACGCCTGGAGAGAATGTCTTAAAATTTGCACAAACATCCACTTGGAACTGATTAGAATTTAGTGGTCAAAGGCCAAAATTTAGTGTAAGTTTGGAGCGTTACTTAAACTCCTTTGCGAAGAGATGGTTGGTACCAGTGATTTCCTGGTTACATATGATGCCAGTATCTTCACTCTAGCTTTAATATTGACTACAACCTCCGAAAGAGAGGAAAAAAAGATCAGAACACGTAGAAAGAGTCATTCAGCTGCAGGATTGCAGGCTGCACACATATTTTCCATATTTTCACGTCCATCAGGCTGTGATCACAACTGCTTTCAATCAACTCCAGTCAGGAAAGATTTCCTCCCTCTGCCTGTGTGTGTGTGTGTGTGTGTGTGTGTGTGTGTGTGTGTGTGTGTGTGTGTGTGTGTGTGTGTGTGTGTGTGTGTGTGTGTGAGTGTACATGACTTCAGGTGAATACCCTCCGTCTAGTCTGGTTTCAGCTCAGTGACCAAACTGGTTTCTGTCAGCATTCAAATTGCTAACAGACGTGTTGCTTCCAGCCAGTTCTGGTTCTTCTTGTTGATTCTGGTTCTTCTTGATATTGCTAATCATCTGAACACAAATTGACTTAAAGGATGCTGTCAAAAATCTCTGTGTTTTAATCGAAAGTGATCTCAGCTTCAATTACCATGTGAAAGCGATAACCAAATCAGCTTTTTACCACCTTAAAAACATAGCGAAACTTAGAGGCCTATGTCAAAGCATGACCTGGAAAAACGTATCAATGCCTGTATCTGAAGAGAGCAGAGCAGAGTCGATTACTGCAATGGTCTCTTCGCCGACCTAAAGAGACCACCAAACAGCTTCAGATGGTGCAAAATGCAGCTGCTAGAGTTCTTACAAAAACAAAAAGAACTGATCATATCACTCCAACCAGGGTCTGGAATGAACTTTTTTCACTCTCTGCCTCTCTGAAGTCATTCAATGTTCGATATATTTAACACAAATACATTATGTACACGGTAAATAACAGTGTTCGGATTACACCGTGGAGGGAGGGTAGTGTACACAGTACTGTACTCTACTTTGTTATTGTCATCTACAGTATAGTGGTTGTTTGCATAAAAACAAACAATTTAAATGATTATGATTATTTAAATATTTGCTTTGATTAAAAAAATCTTGGTAAGTTGTTATGAAGTTAAACAGGTCATAATTCTCTCTCTATTATTTATTTTATATTGATGTGAAAACATCTCCTTCAAACAACTGGATTTATTCAAGTTTCTCGCCAAAAACTACATTTTATGAGATTACATTTGAACGCATCATGATAACGTTGTAATTTACCTTCACCCAATGGTCATTTTGCTGAGCAGACCATGAACGCATCATAATAATAACTCAATGGCACCTCCATTAACGTTAGTAGCTCCGCTGTTTATCCAGTCAGGACTGTGCTGCTAACGGCTGCTAACAGCTAACGTTACTAACTATCCTCCTGCAGATTTCAACACAGATTTGTTGTTCACAGTGAAGCATTATCAGGGAAAAATAGGGTGCGCCTCCTCAGGTTTAGTAGCGTCGCGCTTTTTCTCTTCGCCATGGCTCTGGTCCCAAACAAACTAAAACATGATACAGCGTGCGTACGCATCATTGTGCAGCATAACTGTCAGAAAGCATCAATAAGAGGAACCGATAGATGATGAGATGCCAAGAAATTTAACAACTACAGTTCTATATTAACATCACTCCCGTTTTCCCTGCATGCCAAAGTGGCAGATGCCCTGATGATTTCAACCGCCACTGCCAACAATTTACCAGCATTTGGCGAGTGGTGGGTGCTAATTTCAGACCTTGAGTCCAGTACTAAGTCCCTACACTGGCTCCCAGTAAGTCACAGAACTGACTTTAAAACACTACTGCTTGTTTACAAATCACTAAAGGAGGGGTAGGTCTAAATTACCTCTAGACCTCTAAGGTCACTGGGAAAAAATCTGTTAGTAGTACCCACCATCAGAAGGAAACATGGTGAGGCAGCTTTAAGCTGCTACGCTGCTCAACTGTGGAACAAACTTCGTTTGTATTTACACTCTTGCTACAAAAACAGTGTGATTCTGCTCATTCCATTTCTGTGTAAACAGATGAAATCAAATATTGTTGAAGTCAGATCTGCATGCGTCTCACATCTCTAACAGATCTGGTATTTGCGCAGCTGATCTCTGTTTGGACAGCCAGATCCGATTTTCACAGACTTTGCAGAGAAAAGCAGACTAAGAACGAGAGCCTGCAGCCATGCTAGCAGCTCTGTGACTGTGTGTTTAATGATGAGAGCTTGTATTAAAAGATTTGTCTACAGACTGAGAAGTTTCTTTGTGAATCATATAAAAAGTTGTTTTCTGTACTAACAACAAGTCAACATGACCTCACAGGTCTATCCTTATATAGATTATTGTCTGTAAAATGAATTACATCTTCCTCTAAATCTCTAAATGGTGTATGAATACAACATAACTAACTAAAATAACTGTCTCAGAACTTTGTCTCTATTTTAATAAAAAATAATTGAGGTAGTAAATGTGCAACATTCAACATGTGCAAGAATATTACAGGACTAAAACAGGATGGAGTGTGGGTGAGATTAAACTATGAAGCTGAGAGTTCTCTGTTAGACAGAGGTGAGGTATTGTAGAGGGTTATTGCTTCAGGCAGGAAAGAGTGTCTGTATCGGTCCTTATGACAGCAAAGCTGAACCAGTCTGTTGGAGAAGGAGCTCCGCTGTCTGTCCAGCAGGTGGTGGAGTGGCTGGTCAGGATTATCCATGATGGATAAGTTTGTTCAGTGTCCTCTCTCCACCACAACATCAAAAGTGTCCGGTTTGCAGCCAATTACGGAGCCGGCTTTCTTAATCAGTTTATTAAGTCTGTTGGTTTCACCGGCTCCAATGCTGCTCGCCCCAGCAGACCACAGCAAAGTACAGTACACTGGCCACAACACACTAGTAGAAGATTTCCAACATCTTGCTGCATACGTTGAAGGCTCTAAGTCTGCTCATCCCCTTCTTATATACAGCCTCAGTATCAGTCTTCCAGTTCAGTCTGATGTCGATGTGGACGCCCAGGTACTTGAAGTCCTCCACCACGTCGACATCCTCTCCCAGAATACGCAGGGGTTGTGAACCCTCTTCCTTCTGAGGTCGATCACCATCTCCCTGTGTCTCAGCCACGTTAAGAAGCACGTGGTTTCTCCCAGTCCTCTCCACAAAATCATCCACCAGTTCTCTGTACTCCTCCTCCCTCCCATCACTTAAACACCCAACCACTGCAGTCATCAGAAAAATTCTGCAGGTGGCACGACGCCGGAGTCGTACTGAAAGTCTGTGGTGTACAAGGTGACAAGGAAGAGAGACAGATAGAAGACAAAGAAAGCATAATAAATAAAGCACAAGACAACATGAAAACTATATAAAAACAATCCTGAAATCAAAAAATATGTCACCACAATTCAAGAAAAACATAAAATAACCGCTAAATAACAATGTCATTGCAAATTTCCCTATAAAAATGTTACCCTGCTCCAAAGAAAAGCCCTAACCGGACTTTTATAAGCCCGTCTCATATTTAAAGATGTGTAGTGGAAGATTGCTCCACAATACGGTACCAGTGTAATAAAAAGGAACTTCTAGCTAGCAGGGCTCAGGCCATGGATTTAAAAAATACCCCTTTTTGACCAGCCACCAAAAGGTCTGGACATTTCTTTTTTTTTTTTACAGTTAACATGTATTATATCTCCCTGCATGATTGTCTAATACTGTTTCAAAGCCCGCCCCACAATGCCAGCAAGATAATTCTGGTGGAGAAATACGGACTCCTGTAATTCATGTTTTTGACCTAAATCAGACGAATTTAAAAATTCAGATTTAGTCCATGAGCCAGGGTTTTTTAAAGGTCTATGTCCCTAGTGTTGGAAAATGTATGATAGCATTGCAGCAACGATAGCTTCTATGTGCTATCACTCCTTTTTTCATCCCTCCATCATTTTTAATTTTCCATGTTTTTTTTGCCATTTTACATAAAGATCCAATATAAAAGAGGGTAACCTACACACAATATCATGAAGTCATACATTGTTGTAAAGCTTAGACTATAAGCTATCCATCGGTCACATATTCATGACACTGAGGTCAAGAGAATTCGACCTTTGTTCTCTAAAGCTGCAATGGGGCAAACATTCTGAATGCCACTGCAAATAACTAGCTTCATATTGATCAGATGTGCACATTGATGGTTCCAGCATAAGGAGCATAAAAGAGCTTTTAAATGATATATTACATGAATAACAACAATAACAACATTTCTGATCAGAATAAATGTAACTTTGTGCAGTTTGTATCTGACGAAATGTTCAAAACTTTGCATTGGATTCTGTTATTGGGGCCGTTGTAACACAAAATAATACAAGAACTCATACAATCTCCTAAAAAATTAATTCTCTACCAGGTTTATCCATTATTTAATATTTTCCCACTCTTACCCCGTTGTCCATATAAACATGTTACAAATGATGAGGCCCAGATTCAGTAGCAGTGGGTTATAGTCCAGGTGATATGTGAAAATGATGTTCACTTTCACTAATTCAGAATCAGGCAAAGCCAGGTGTGTAATTACAGAATGTAGACTCATCGTCAGCCTGACGTTCATATCATACTATCCTGAGGACACGACCTCAGGGTCCTCAGTGGACAGCCCTGATTCTAATAGTCTACTATGGCTGCAGTAAACCATTGCTTTCACTATCAAGGATTTGATTATTTTTTCAATAAATAGTTTACTTCATATTACTTAATTTATCTGGCCAACAAAGTGATTGGATAGATGTACAATGACATACAAAAAGCAGTAGATCCTGAAGTTTGAGAAGCAGGAACCAGATCTCGGTCAATGAATCATTTCAGCACTATACATTCGCTGTATTTAGAATATTTTTACCGCTTTACCTCGCCATCAGATAACCCTTTCCGACGTGGAACTAAAGCCGTTACATGCTGTCTTCAAAGCCACCAGACTCCATTCACAAAAACAGTAATTTTGTTTTGCAGAGCACGGGAGTTGCTGGTCTACCTCTGCATCCATCAGTTAGTTTGTTCGTGTTATTGTGTGACTTTCGGATCCAAACTAACGTGGCGTCCATAGCAGTACATAGCTTAGCTAAAAATTAAAAAAACAAAAAACAAATACTGGACTCATCCCCTATTCACTGATGGGGTTCGGGACCCCTCTCTGACTTCCAGCACTGCAGAACCTGAGCTCGTGTTCAGCTGTGAGGTTTTCTGGATGAGTTCACTGAACAGATGAGCTCACACAGATGCTGGTTGATACTGACAGACCTGACAAAACAGACTAAACTAACAACTACCCTGCAGCTGGCATTACTTTCAACCATGTGTTACATTCATGGTCCTCGGGCAGTAAGGGATATCCCACTATTCCAGGAATTCCTCCTTTATACAAAGTACGTGTGTTGAAAATAGTGGAGCAAGAAAGTGTAGCAGTGCTGATGAGGCTGAAAGTGAAAGTCCACTGGTCAGAGGACAGAACCGGAGGAGAGATACAGAACCAACATTTATCCTCCACTTCTCTCTGACCCACATTCCCAGTTAAAAGCCAATAGGCTTTTCATTTCCTCCTCTCCATTACCATAGGGTAAACACAAACCCAGCGAGGAATTTCCTGTTATTCCATACGGAGACAGTTAGCATTCGCTAACATAGCACATTGCTTGGGTTTCAGCTAATATGTCCACAAATGGCTGCTGTGTTTGCACAGCGTTCATTTCACACTACACAGCTGTATCCTTGAAATATAGCTGAGAGTAATTCACTGCACATTGTGGCTGTCTGGAGGGACGGAGCTGTTACTGCAGGACAGGTTGTGTTTAAGCTCTTTGCAAGGCCCCCGTCTGCTTCAGAGTCTATCAGACAACAAGATGTCTTATTACATATTAAAGTAAGAGGAAAATAGCTCATTTAAAGGCTCATTCTGCTTTATTACAAAGTGGATGTTATTTTTGTTGTTTTGTCAATAATTTCTATGATAAAGCTGTACTTCTGAAAGTAATTTCTGTGAACTGGGAACACAGTGACATCGTCACAACGAAGCCTGTCGCCAACATTGGACAGGTCACCTAGGTCAGTGGTTCCCAAACTTCTTCACGTCATAGTCCCAGGGTCCCCCGTCTGATAGGGTATATATATGGAGCCGATCCCAGCTGACATTGGGTGAAGGCGGGGTTCACCCTGGACAGGTCTCCAGACTATCACAGGGATGACACATAGAGACAGACAACCATTCACACCTACGGGACATTTAGAGTCAACAACCTGCATGTCTTTGGACTGTGGGAGGAAACCTGGGAACCCAGAGAAGAGCCACACTAACACTGGGAGAACATGCTAACTCCACACAGAAGGGCCCCAAGCCGGAGTTTGAACCTGCAACCCTCTAGCTGTGAGGCTGTGCGCTAACCACTGCACCACCTTGCAGCCCTCTATATATATCTGTATCTTAAAATAGGGCTGTTTTATCAAAATAATCTAAGTTAAATTAGAAAAAATAATTATATTCCAGGCAGGATGGAGAATTCTTTTAAAGCATTTAGACCTTCGTGTAGTTAAAACAAACAGAAAATATAACTGAACAGTTAAATTAATAGATACAATGTAAGCACATGAAACCTCAAGACGGGGCATAAGATCCATTAATAAAGTGTGATCCACATGAACGCCTAATAGTGTCAGTTAATATTGTTCTTTAGTGATGAATATTCCTGAACACACTTTCATTTAAATAAGCACAAGCTCAGCTTTCAGGGCCCCTGGAGTTCTGGGGCCTGGTAGTTGCCAGCTTTGCCTGGTTGGTAACGCAGAATGGGTTACAAACTGAGGGTGTGGAGACATAGGAGTTTACCAGACAGGCAGCATCAGAAGAAAATATGCTGAGTTGCATTATGGGAAACGTAGGATTCAGTGGTTTTTGGAGTTTGACCCATACTACGTACTAAAAGTCAGGATATTTCATCTTCTGCTGCTTCAGTTCAATTATTTTCTAACAACATTACAGCAGCACTCTCTTTATAGTAAAGTAATACTAGTCTTCAGCTCGTCACCTGTAACAAATCAAGCAGCAGTCCATTCTCATTTAACTGAAATGTTTATTCTAGTAAACAGTACAGACCATGTAGAGAGGATCACTGTTCAAAATAAACCAGCATCTGTTCTCTCTCTCTCTCCTCAGCTATTAGTGTAACTGTAAGCAATCCTTCCAATGGTTCCTTATCAAGTTTACTTTTTCTTCTTCATCTTCTTTTTATAGGACAAATATAACAGACATGATACTATACAGACTGTATACACATCGTATGCATCTTAATAAAGACAGCTCAGAGTATTTCGCTGGGAGGAAGGGCAGTTGAAGGCAGAAAAAAAAAATATCCAACAAGCTTCAGAGAAGAAAGAAATAAAGTGAACGGAGAAAGAAACATGTCTCCCCAGAATCAATTTTGGCTGCTTACTATTAAGCATCAGTATGTCAGTACGGCAGGATTCAAAGGCTTCATACCAAAATGAAATATCCACCATTTAGAGGAAAAAAAAAAAAGATTAAAACTAATCAAAATGAAGTTATACATTTTTATATTTTCCAGCTGTAATCTTAGAAATGTTCTCTTTTAACATTACTAATGATTAAAACATATTGAGTAATAACCTTGTGTTACCATTTTCTTTCCCCAAAACAGATGTGGAATGAAAGGTTTTTGCAGCTAGTGGAATGCAATCAAAGCATGAACTTCTTCAACAGTCAGGACAGAGGAGCGGGTGGAGGCTGGTGCATAAATAATCATATTAAAAACATACGCTACATATCAAAAACAACAGACTGGTTTCACAGGATACACAAAACAACAATAAAAATAAACATTATCTATTGCACAATGGAGGTATCAGATGACAGTATAAATGGTGGTAATGCTGGAATACCCCTCTCTAAGCGGTACACGGCAGGCGGGCTGAGGTCAGAAACACATGAAGAACAGATGGAGGGTCACAGTTCACAGTAGGCTGGGTATCAAGTATCAATACGTTCTGGTACCGACTGAAATGTGTCTCATAGCAGCGAGTGTGGAAAACTGTCAAATAGCCTACCGTAAGCTGGCTGCAGATATCTGGTCAGATTTGAAATATTGTTACTCTTTGATCAAATGGTACCCAATTTCATTTAATTCAATTTACACAAATTTACATTTGTACATATATTCAACATTTCAGACCTTTGTCTTTTGTTTTAAGTATTGTTTTGGTGTCTGTACCGAGACTCGGGTATCGTAGAACTAGAATCAAAAAGTTCCAAATGACATCCGGCACTAGTTCACAGGTTTTCTATTTGAGCATGAAGTTCATTCTTGACCTTGAAAACAGTAGTTTGACAACCAAAGACTTTTTCCTGAGCTTACATGATGTGGTTGAAAGCTCCAGAAAAGTTATGGAGTAAGTCCACCTTGAGTTATACATTTTTTTTTGTCAATATTTTTTGATATTCAAGTATTGGTTTTGCTTCTGGGAGGTACTCTAGGCTGCATTTAGCATTTTCTATGAAGCCCTCTGCTTCCTGGATGTTGCCATGTATAGCCCATTGTGTGAACATATCACAAACTGGCCTGTTGATGTTTATAGAAATAACTATGGCCACAGAATATTACAGTTGAGACAAACCTCCCAGAGCAGAAGGTACCAATGCATCCTGTGACACCCACATCTTTTCTACATGATAGATTTCTGTTCAGGTCTCACAGAGGGTTTGCTTTCAAAATGCAGGTGAGCCGTCCGGCTGGGACTAAAAGACCACAGACAACACTGAGACGAAATTTAACGGGACACTTGGACATTTTGAATATTAGTCTTGCTGCGCGAGGTGCATGACACATTGTTCTGAACAAGTTAGATAACTGAACATGTCTTTGTTAGCAACGGCTAATCCGTATTAAACCAACGACTAACCGCCGGGCAACAAGCTGGCTCGTTAGCTGGCAGCTAGTATGTTAGCACGTTACGTGATGTAACGATACAGTGCCCAGGTGTTTTACAATAGAATGAGTCTTTAAAAAAAATAATACATATTGTGAACTTTTTTTGTGTGATTTTCTTTCTTTTTTTTAAGATGTATGTCTTCAGTGGAATCCAAACACAAACGGGGTAGGGGAGCTGGAAGGAGAGAGACTAACGTTCAGAACACTTTCATGGGATTAGTTGGAACCCCAGTATTGGTGGCACGTAACATAAACTCAAATACCGTTAGCAAAGCATTCCTTATCAAACATAATGGGTAATAGCTGACAACAAGCTAGCTTGCTAGCTGATAGCTAGCAGCACCCTTTGTTTCAACAAGGAATGAAAACAGGTGTATTGATATTCCTCATAGTAACATTGTCGCTACAATGTGACAGCAGCAGAAGACTGAGAATGCCAATACAAGTCTTATGGCTCAGACGTAAAGAGGTGTTAGCCGTGTACAGCTTAGAGAAGCTAACTATGTACCATGTACCACAGTTTGTAACAGCTACAGCAAAGGAAATACTCATGATATGTAAACAAGTCAAAAGAAATGGCAGGGAGAGGCAGTTCACATTTCTATCTGGCAGAATCAACTTTAACTTGAGCCTTTCTGTCCAATTTGGGTGAATTCACATTATTAGCATTTTTACCCCCAGAAAGGGGCAGAAAGGTAGTTCTACACATGTATAATATCTGGGGGGGGAAACGTTGTTCGATATTTCAGTCATGCTATGGACCTCCTTGTTTCCATCATCTTGTTCAATGTGGAGACTGGAGAAGCAAATGTAACACTAAATAACATGAGGTCATCTTGTCGTACCAGTCAGTGCTAAGCCTTCTTCAGAGGCAGCTATGACCCAAGACATTTTCATTTTAAATCACAATGTACTTGTCCAATTTTTGGATTCAAAATGATTTTGTTTGTCCTGGAGTTCCATCAAAAATACAGCTTGTTAGCAATTTACAGAGACCTAGCCCCGAGGACCGTCACGGTACATATCACAGTCCTGGATGGTATCTGACGGAATCTAGACATTTCAATACATTTTGTAAAATCTCAGTAAAATTTGTTATGGGATGAATTATGGAAATATAAACTTCCCTTATATCGGGCAAGCAATTTAGCAACATTTAAGGTGGAATACAATCAAATTAGACAGGTTTAAAATAAGAAGTCAATACAAACTGTAAAATCAATCATCATCCTGCATCATGAAATTCTGCGGATAAGCCAGGAATCTACTCAGTAGCAGTATACGCTCAGTGCTGCCATTGGTGGCGGGAAGCTATAGAGAGGCGAAGACCCGCCCCTTCCGGTGGACCATCATGGGACCTTATTTCGGAAAAAAAACGTACGGTAGTCAACGGCATGAGGCAAATATTTTTTTTATCCCGTTTGAATTGCGCCACGAATCACACATATGATGTTTGTCAATTTAAAAGATAATTTTGCGAGTCAAGAAAGTGTCAGTTTGTTGTAAATATGTGTGACTGTGAAAATATATAAACAGAAAGACGACACAACCAAAAGTGGCGTAGTGGCGTCACTCTCTCTGAAGCTACGATGTCTGTGTGTTTCCTACTGGGATGAACTCACACCAGCAACGGGTCTGATCCTTCTCTCTCTTCCCGGCTGATAAAAAGACCAGGAGTCGCTGGATAAAACATATCAGGTCAGATAACGTTACATTTGTGTGTGGAACATAGCTAGGCTAGCTGGCTAGTGTTGGTGACGTATGTTGTCCGAGACGTGAGATGTAGTTCACTGAGCGGTTTCACACAAAACTTAACGATACTACGACAAACTGAGACTTTCTTTACTTGCAAAATGATTTTTTAAATTGACAAACATCACATGTGTGATTCATGGCACAATTCAAACGGAATCAAAAAATATTTCTCTTGCCGTTGACTTCCGTACATATTTTATCCAAAATAAGGTTGCATTGGGTCCACCAGAAGGGGCGGGACTTCGCCTCTCTATATTAAAGAAAGACTACTGACTGAAACAGAAGTACATTCGTGAGCGCAATTCTGTTGAACAGAACACCTGTTTATTAACGAAGAAGAACTCCTGAGTCATCTTTGTTCCTTTCCATCTGCTTTTCCACCCTCAGAAGTCGTTGAGGGGAGACTGTATTTTCAAAATTCTTTCTTTTCTCTTAACAAATGTAATAAACGTCAGGCTGACTGAAATGTTCCAGTTCCATCAGAAGACATCCAGCACTGTGTTATGACGGTCCTGAGTACCGCTATAGTGGTTACACTTAACAATGTAACAAGCTATGCTTTAACTAAGCCAAGTGAAAGACTTATCTCTCCCCATGTTTCAACACAGTCTCACAGCAGTTCATGAAATAGTTATGAAATTTCCTCTCTTGGATTTGTGTACATACATTTTTGTGCGTTTTCCTATGAATGTCCAGCAACACACACATGTGACACACATGTCAATTTAAAAATAAAACTACTTAGTTAGGTTTAGGAATAGATCAACAAAACTACTTTCAAAATGTTTGGTTTGGGTTAAAATCCGGAAGTGGCGTGACAAAAACTACTTAGTTAGGTTTAGGAAAAGATCGCGGTTTGGGTTAAAATAACTCCGGAAGTGCAGTAACTTTGACTTCTGGTTTCCACGGGACATGAACACCGGTCTCCTTGGCAAAAGTCCTGTGTATTTTGACCCACCCATCCGTTCCGACATTCGTCCCTATGCTGCGTTTGCCGCTCTTTATACTTCCCGGTTCACAATTACATGGATTACAGACGAATTGATTTTGTGCTGACCACCATAAAAAAAGAAAAGTGAAATTACTGTCCATGTACACGAATCAAATAGATGAAATTTTGTGACAATTTCACAAACTGCTGTGCGACTGGGCTGCATGTTTACAAAGTTATGGTAATGAAAAACTCCATATGTCATCCCTTAAAGTAACATTTAGGAGAACATGTGTGCTCTGAGCAGAATCCGAATGCAGGGCATGCATGTGGCGAAACACCGACTGGAGCATATGATTGGTAATGGACACACAGCGAACACATACTCGCATATATAAAACACAACATGACATTTGAAACTACAACAGAGGGAGTTCTGAGTTAAAAGGAACGTATTCAGAAAAAAAGTTCAGCAGAATCTGTTCTAAAGTCCGAGATCGACTTCAGTCTGTCTCACTCAAACATCAGTCACCACTTCAAGTAAAAGAGACAACTCATAGAAAAACAAGGTGAGTGGTTAAGTCCATGTTCAAACTGTGACACATCAGAGATAGCTCAATATTTCTCATTCCCAGCCTAATGACACCTGATTTCAGCCAGTTCCAAACCTTCCCAAACACTCTGCAGCTTGTGCTCGCTGGTCTGTAGAGCACTGGAGTGACTTTAACTCAACTACAAGTTATAGCACGAAACAATATTAATTTGGATGTTCTTTTAAAACAAAAACATTTTAAAAATAAAAAAAACAGCTCATGAAAACTGTGTTAAAATCCTCAATCTCTAAAAAGAAAACAAGGTCAAATATAGAAAAATGAATTCCCTCATCTTGCCTTTCATTAGATGAATGTGGCGTGACATCACAGCATCGGGATCAGAGTACAGCATAGTTGGCTCTGTTTATCTATATACACTGGACAGAGGAGAGAGGGTACTGCAGGAACCCTCCACAGTACTATCTCACACTCACGGACAAAGAAAATAGATCTGTACAATTTGTTGCCGTCACTCGAAGGATATGCTGACATGTGAAGCTGTTAATTTCTTTTGTCAGGTATTTGTCACATTAGAGGGAAACAGTGTAATGGAGCTTTATCGGGGGACGCAGTTGCTTTGAGTGAAACATATTCGACTAATGTTGGTTTTCTTTTTCATACAGCAGGATCCACTGAGCCAGAGAGGGGAGTGTCTCTCCTGAAGGAGAAAAACGCTGACTCGGGGTCAGATTAACCCGCTTGGGGTCCTCAGGGCAAAAAGCAGGCCCCTCCTTGTTGTGAGAATATCAATCATTTCTGTACATCCAGTACAGAGTTTAGCACAGAGCAGAGGGAAACATTTAGCCTCCAGCAGAAGTGAAAAACCTCTACTAATATGGACCTCTTCACTTCGTAGCCGAGTCTGGGTTAGTGACAGAATTTCCTGAGAAAAAAAAATTTGAGAAAAGAGAGATACTCGTGAATTGAAAATTCTCAATCCTGAGGAGCGTCAAATCCAGTCTTCTCTATAAACAACTACTTATGTACAACACAGTCTCACGGCAGTTTGTGAAATAGTCACAAAATGTAATCTATTTGATTCGTGTACATAGACACGAGTTTCACTTTTTTTTTTGTGACGCTCAGTGCGACTTTCAACAACGGATTTTTCGTGCTCTTTCCTACGAATGTCCAGCAACACGTGACGCACGTGCCAATTTCCACTCCAATCTTTTCAAAATAAAACTACTCAGTTTGGTTTAGGAAAAGCTCGTGGTTAAAATAACTCTGGAACTGCAGTAACTTAAAGGTACTGTTTGTAACTTCTTACACCACTTCCAACACAAGCTACACAGAAGCACCAAAACTGCAAAGTTATATCTAGCGGTTGTCAGTCTGACACAGTTGGTAACTCAGTGCCAGTGTTTAGGGACAAACCTCTTCACAGTTCTCAACCCAACCATCTCTTATCTTCGACATGTGCGGGGTTACAAAGGACGCTCGTCAAATCTCATTCTGCAGATGCCGGGAGTTTTCACGCTGGAACAGTGTTGACACTGTTGACACGGCCACAGGTGTCGCTGTTAACAAGACATTTCTGATTCTTACAAACAGTCCCTTTAAGTGCGGAAGTTACGTGACAAATAAATCAACTTTGACTTGTGGTTTCACACGGGACACGAACACCGGTCTCCTGGGAGAAAGGCCTGTGTATTTTTTGTTTCGCCCTAGGCACCGTTCGCCGCTCTTTATACTTCCCCGTTCATAATTACGGGGATTACATACAAATTGATTTCGCGCTGACCATCACGAAAGAAATGTGAAATTTGTGTCCAAGTACACAAATCAATATATTCAATTTCGTGACTATTTCACGAACTGCTGTGCGACTGGGCTGTTATATATATATAACACCTCATTCTGTAGCATTTCCTTACCAGCAAAACAACTTGACACTAAACACTCACAGACACAGATATACCATCAGCAGCTCAATGATATATCCATGTCGCCCCTATATGTCAGGGACAAATCCCTTTAAGAATTACCTTGGCTGTTTGAATTGTGTTGTTTTTCTCCACAGCTGCTTGTTGCTACCGATAGCAGCAGCTTTGTTAGCACGCCGGTATTAACCGTTTCCTCACATGGAGAGCGAAGCTGGAGGAGAAAAACAGCACGCTGGGATTCAAACTGTCGAGGTGTTCCGTCAGCATTAGGCAGCTCAGCCCAGTGAATGGATTCATCGCATCACTGTCCAGCCACTATAGTGCATATACACAGTGCATCTGTTTGTTTCCATCAGGCCCCTCTTGCCTCTTCCTCCTCCTCTCCTTCTTCATCCATCAGCTCTCCGTCTCTTCGTGTCAGCAGGAGAGATTCGCAGTGACGAGTTCTCGGCTAGTTTTGTTTTTTTAAATGCAGGGTCAGCGGCCTGGAAGTTCCTTTTGTTCCATTCATTGAGTCATTTCGTGTGGGGGAATGTAAATAGTGGAGGTGCAGGTCCTGTGTGTGTGTGTGTGTGTGTGTGTGTGTGGACCAGAGTTTGTATGAACACTTGAGTTAGTCCAGTGATGTGCTTTGTGTCTGAATATTTAGATGTCAGTCATGTTAGTCTACGCACTGTATGTGTGTGTGAGTGTGTGGTCGGGGGTTCCAGGTCATGCGTTGGACATCTCGGCCTTGCTGAGGGCGATGGCCAGCTCCAGGTCTTCCTGCTCCTGCTGTCTGAGTCGCTTCAGCCGCTCGCGCTCTGCTCGCTCACTCTCTCGCTTCGCCCACTCCAGCTGCTGAGCCTCGTTCCCAAACTACAGTCAGAGAGAGAGAGAGAGAGAGAGAGAGAGAGAGAGAGAGAGAGAGAGAGAGAGAGAGAGAGAGAGAGAGCAGGAGAGAGAGAGAGAGAGAGAGAAGTCCGTTACAAATAAAACCACCCGCTACATGAGAGGGAGAACAGAGCCCCCCTTCCTCCCTACCACAATGACAACAGTGACGGAGAACAGCAGTAAATTGGAAAATAATATCAAGTGTTGGATTTTACAACTAAATTTGCAATTGAAGAGCTAGACTGATATATAGGCAGAATTTATAGGCAGAATATAAAGGCAGATACACCGATCAGCCATAACATTATGACCTCTTGCTTATATTGAGTAGGTCCCCCTTTTGCCGCCAAAACAGCCCTGACCCGTCGAGGCATGGACTCCACTAGACCTCTGAAGGTCTGCTGTGGTATCGCCATCCACATGATGTAAAAGAAAACGTGATTCATCAGACCGGGCCAACTTCTTCCATCGCTCTGTGGTCCAGCTCTGATGCTCACGTGCCCATTGTAGGTGCTTTTGGCGGCGGACACGGGTCAGCACGGGCACCCTGACCGGTCCCCATACGCAACAAACTGTGATCCACTGTGTGTTCTGACACCTTTCTATCAGAACCAGCTGATAGGGGGGGCTTATTCATGAGATCAACATGTAACATTGCCAGAGCATTTATGTAACACGGTGCAGGTGTCTGAAAGGGGCTGGACATAGAGCATAGGAAGGACGGACATGGGAGTTCCAATATCAATACAGCTTTAGATCATGTATATATTGCTAATATGTCTTTAGGTGCCACTTTAAGGTTTTCCTCTTTAAAGTTGAATAATGTTAAGCAGGATAGCAATAGAAATAGAAAAGGGGATTTAAAGAAAATGTTTTCTTCTAACACTCAGAATTACAACAGTTGAGCTGTTCAGAGTGTCATTTGTATCGGTAGACAAGCAATAACTGAAATGTTCACCTGCAGTGAAGTGAGAAATAACCCTGTGAGACAGATGCAGCATGTATCCCTCATTCATGTTAGAAATTGAGCTTTTTGCTGACAGTTACAGATAATCTTAACAAAGTTACGACTCACTTGGTCATAAGTATTTTCATAATCTACAAAGTAAACGTCTTTTCCTTTTTCAGCGACACATGATGTAAGATCTATCAAAACAATGCTTCAACCTCCATCTGATAAAACTCTACACTGCCTTTGTGGTCATTCACTATTAACATCAGTTTGTTTTATATGAATTTCAATGTGTGTTCGATGTCTTACCTTGACTTTGTCAGGTCCTGTCAGAGAGGTGGATTACAGAACAGAGATATTATAAACCAGACAGCCTTGAACTGGGCTGGTTACCAGGATATCACACCACAGCACACACAGGCACGGTGAAGAAGGGATATCTGCACAGTTTCTGTTCAGCCCACTGTCTCTACCATTTGTGCTTCTTTTTTTTTAAGTGATTGTGCTAGCTTCAAGCTACAGGCTGGTTAAAAGTAAATCATGAGTTCTTACAACGCTGACAAGCTTCTGAAGTTGAAGAAGACACTTGTTGCCAAAAAAGTGTCACAGATGAGACAAATGGACTGTGGTGAAACAGAACCGTCAGTGAATCCCTTCACGTAGCGACAAACAACACCGGGAGCGAAAAGGAAAGAGCGGCTGAACGTCACTTCAACAACAGGAGATGCGACATGTAAAGAGTGAGAGGAAAAAAGATGATGTCATCAAACTGCAGTATGAGTTTACAGACTAATGAGGAATCCTCAGAGATCTACCCATGCCCACATGACTATAGATGGAATTACTGTTTCATCAAAGCTATTGAAACATATGGAAGTGTAGAGGGACTGTTGTTGGACTGTTAAGTAGTGCTAGCAGTGAACTGGAAGAACATACATTTGTAAAACAATTTGAACAAAATCAACAGTCATACTGGGACAATAAGGCCAAGGACAAAAATAACTGGAACTATCCTTCCAAAGAAGGATAGAAGAAGTAGAAGTAGAATTCATCATTTGAATCTATTTTTCTGTTATTCCTAGTGTAGGACAGTCCAATATTGTTAGATAATTAAATGTATGTTTGTGGGATAGGCTGGAATGAGTGTTTTTTTTTGGAGTAGACTTAAATTGAGCAGCTTTGGTGGAACAGTTGGAAAGAAAGAAATGTGATTTAATAAATGTATTATTTAATAATAGTAAAAACAGCAAGAACCTGATGCTGCATTCACACCAAACGCAAAGTGTATTTTCTCCACGCTTTACTTGCACGAGTTTGACTGTGGGATTGTTTGTGTTTATTCAAGTCACTCTTGCTAGATGTGCCGGAGAGGAGGAGGGGTTTGCCTCCACCGACAACGTTTCATCAACCATGACCGAAATAACCACTGCTTTGTACATGTTGTGGAAGTCCCGGATACGTCGGAAAACCCAACGCTGTCGTGTCTGGGTTCATAACATCATCCGGAGGCACTCTGTGAATTTCACCGAGCTGCACTCACTGTATGTAGCAAGCCACACGTTGGCTGAATTAATCTGGTTCACTACAGCAGCGTGAACCCAAAATAAACAGATTCCGCTGGGATTTCATTTCATTTCATTGCTCTACTGGATCCTGTCGGTACAACTGTATTTTATTAAAATATATCTTGTTTATAGGCTACATATCTACAGACTATCAGACTGGGTACAGGAAGTGCATTATTATCATACTGTCGGAGATGTGTCGCTGTTTTTGTTCCGCTGCTTTGCGCGGAACAAAAACAGCTGTTCTCCTTCCTCTTCTCCGTCCTCCCGGCTCTCTGGCGCTATGAGCCCCGCTGTTGACTGGCAAAAGCAGCGATGCCGGCGGCGTGGAGGTCCCTGGGGACCGCCGGTACGATAACCTTTTATTTTGATGTTAATACAATGTACCAGAATTCACGAATATGTAGGATATTACTACTGACATTCATGTAATATTACGTCACAACGTCTGCTGTATTAGCCGTGTGTTTACTGCGTGTTTATTTGCATATAGAGCGGGGAAGTGAGATCGGATCACAAGTGGTCACTGGAGACGCATGTGGAGACGCATTCTAATGCCAGGTGTGAACAGACGTACTTAAAGCTGTCCACTTGTGATCCGATCACTGAGGACACATGTTAATACCAGGTCTGAACAGGGTCTAAGATGCAGAAATAACTACATAATGACGCTAGACGCTAGAGGTCTGTTCGCTAGACGACAAGCAAACAACTTTTAAAATGCTTGTTTTCTGAATGGAGTTTGGATCGCTCAGTGCTACAGGCTATGCTAACATTGTAGCTGCTCCATCAACACTCAACATAACTTCATCTAGGCATACTTACGACAAATACCATAGACAGTCTGTGGTTCGTACACATACATTTATACACAGAGTTTTGTCCGGTCTGTGTATAAATACGATGTACTATCGTAGCTCTGGGTGACCACAGACGGCTACGATATTCTTTTCCTCCATTTCTGATTCAACGACGTCAGGACATCAGTGACAGAGGAGAATCTCAACACTGATAGGCTTTCACGACACAAAGAAATTTCGACTTGCGCGAATAAGTGAATTTTGCCACCTTCGCACCATTTGCGTCTCCCTGCGCCAACTTCTGGCTATGCGCCTCTTCGTGTTGTCTTTGTATGTATTCGCGCCACGCGAAAAGTTTGCTTCACGTTTGGTGTGAACGCAGCATTATACTGGTGTTTAAATGTTGAAATATTTCATGGTTCAAAGGATGTTCTTGAATGGCTGTTGCTAAAGGAGACGTACTGTATGTTCTAAATGATGTGCTTATTCATTTTCATAAATAGTGAAATAATGATTTCATTTATACCCAGTAAAGTGGTGACTTTGTATCTGAGGTCCCATGAAAAACAGGTTGCAGAATAATGATGTGGACGGATGCTTGAGAGTAGGGATGCACCGATACTGAATGGGATATGAAGCCGATACTGACTTAAACAGCTGGATCGGGTATCAGTGAGGACGGGCCGATCCGTTCTATTTAATTCTATGTTTATACACTATGTACATTATGTACTGCCATTTTAATTCCTGTTGAAGTTTTGAGCAATTTGTTGCTGCATTAAAAAGGTTTACATCTGAATTGTAATTCCCGATAACTTTGAATTTTTTTTTTACCAAGCTGCTGGTGTATGATTTATTATTCTTATAATAAATATCAATTCATAAATTTGTATCTATGTATTTATTTGTTACATTTTGTTTTACAAAGTTAAGAAAGCAATGTTTAAGTCAAGCCTGATGTTGCCTTACATATAAAGGAATGATCCCAGTCACTTCCACTCAGCTTAATGTATCGCTATCAGTGCTGGGACTGAAACAGTGGGATCGGTGGCGGTGCATCCCTACTGGAGAGTGGTGAGAAAACACAAACTACAGTAACATAACAAGACGTGCATAACAAGAACAGACAGCAGAGTTAAAGCACTAATCAACTACCAACAACAGATGGTGAACACAGTAGCACACACGCACGCGCGCACGCACACACACACACCAAGGTCATGCAGGTCAGACAGACTTGAGAGCTGAGAGTTGAGTAGTGATACTGCTGTGTCTCATGTTAGATGGATAAATCGGACTAATAGTTGAACTGAGTGGCACCAGTCAGACAGAAGCATTATACCCTGCTTAGCAATCTGTAATTATGAAGCAGAAATGAAATGTGAAAAGCTCTGTATTTCGGGTCATTCCCCGAGGGATTGGTGTGAGTTCCCATGGTTATTTGCTTATGGGTTACAACAGGTTTGTGTTTGTTTCCAGTCGAGTACTCTCATAGACTCTACTAGTTCAGACTTTGAGCAATATGCAAACACACCGCTGATAATCGCCCTCAGCCTTTGTGAAGTCAGGGGAATCCCTGACAAGCTTAAGATATTCTTCCCAACAAAACAAAAAATGACAGCTCTGCTTCCTGCACAGCTTTAATACCAAACTGCTGTTTCTAAAGTGGGTTCATATGTGTCACAGTGGCCAACGGGGGGTCATTTTAGGTCTAGTTTTCCCAACATTACCAATCATCGCATCTCTTTGGTTGTCTGTTGCTGTTAAAACAAGCTCTGAGATACTTGGTTACAGTTTTATTTTCCTATAATAACCCTTCACTTCTCTTCAGCTGTAGGTCACAGTCCAATGTTGAATACATGTTTAAAGGAATACATGTCACGTTGTGTCAATGACGTTTACACACCGACTCCGAAACCTTCGTCTGCCATTAACATTTTCGAAACAGGTTTGATTTTCTGCGTTTTTTCGCATTTGTCAAAAGGCAAAAAACAGTTATTTGACCACTCAGAGCCACCGTCTGTTCAACCGTCATCATCCAAAATGGCATGATAAACTTTCAATACGTCTCCCAGCACAAAGCACTTTACGATAAAGAAATAAAAGAATACAGAGATGTGGAATTTAAAGATAGATTGTTGCAGGTGATTGCAGGACAGCTCAGAATCGGGGATGGTTGCAAAACAAAGGATGTAGGAAAGATTAGACAGTAGTGATTGAGCTGTAGGCAGCTAAACGTTAGCTTCTTGCTATTGTCATTCATTCATTAGCCCCGTTTGGGACGAGCGCTATCCATTGCACCGACGTAATTAATTCAGTTTTGTCTCGTATTGCGAACTTTCACAACTAATTTAATAAAAAAACGCATTGGACTCAGTGTCCACGGTTTCAACTTTTTTATCGGATGACGGATTACAAAAATACATACGAAAAAAGGGACTTGGTGTGCAAAAACCTTTAACCTAGCTTAGCATGAAGACTTGAAAGAGGCGGAAACATCTAGCTTGGCTCTGTCCAAAGTAAAAAAAAAAAAAAATGCAACCAACTCCTCTAAAGCTCACTGATGAACACTTTGTATCCCGTAGTTTAATTTGTTCACAAACAGAAATGGAAAGATGACATTTAGTGGTTTTAGAGGGAGTTACGCATTGGATCTATTTTTAAATGAACAACATCTATCCACGCGGTACTTTTGTGCAGCATCACTGGCTATAGTGCAGTTTACCAGATTGGGTCGGTGAGCACAGGTTTTGGTCTGTTTGTGTACAGATTAGAGCTCTTAGCTCATCTCCTTTTGGTGCACCGAATGACTGTGACCTGAGCTGTAACTAATTTACCCAAACAAATGAGACACAACGTGTTAATTAGTGAGCCGGTGAGGTGAGGTGAGGCGTTTAGGGCTGACCCGAATGCTTCAAAGCTTTGACCATTGCCACGGTAATCAACCTCCAAATCACTATTCAAATGCTTTGTTGTTGTTGTTTTTAATATATATAAGTATGTAATAATAAAGTATAAATCCAAAAATAACCCATGAAATAAGGAATAATCCCACAACATTATTCATTATTAATATTCAACATTAATTATTATAATAATCAATAATAATAAAATTAAAATTAAAATAAATAATTATAATAATCATTTTATTCAGAAATAAACCTCATTTAGTTCATTTTGGCGTATCGGCTGTATGTTATCAATTGATACTCGGACAACGGACGCTATAATCTGAAAGTGAATGCAAGTGCTCCGTAAGGAGTCAGCTCAGAGCAGGAGTCACATTTCACACACACGGGACGAGAGAGAGCTTGCAGACCGAGAGATGGCGGAGGATTTGGTGTCGAAGCGAAAAGGAAAAGCGCCTATTTGGCAATATCTCAGATTGGAACCACAACGTTAATGAGGCAATCGCTGTGAGGAGGAGGGCGCGGTCACAGTCGGTGTGCGCGGTGCAGCGGCGCCAGGTAGAACCCTGCAGCCCCGCAGCAAAGGCGTGCTACACATATTGACCGTCATCTTTTCTTGTAAAATGTCCGGTGTAATCGTTAATACCGGTGTTGTCACAAGTTTATTAACCGGTGGGAAAATTTCCTCACCGTCACATCTCTACTGTGATGCTTCGAATACCTTCGAATATTTCTCACCAAAGCTTCGAAGCCCAAAAAATGGTATTTAGGACAGGTTGTTTATTTTTTAACCTCGTGCCACATTTCCACTGCATTATACGGCATGGCCTGACTCAACTCGCTTGGAACCGTTCTTTTTTGGTTTTCCATTGGCA
Organism: Sebastes fasciatus; assembly: GCF_043250625.1. NCBI lineage: Eukaryota > Metazoa > Chordata > Actinopteri > Perciformes > Sebastidae > Sebastes > Sebastes fasciatus. The sequence goes on from NC_133799.1 coordinate 36,327,054, forward strand.
AAAGTTGTGGATAGTACCGGCTACTTTTTTGGTATCAATAATCTGGTTCCAAGCGAGCTGAGCCAAAACTAGAAGGTGGAGTTAAAACATAGAGAAGAAAAATGCCAAGCTACCGTCAATAGCGACCGTAATATTTTTATAAACTTGACCCAGATTTGAAAAAATGGCGGCCCGCAAAACCATGACGTGGTCAACTGAAGAAGTTTCAGACGTTCCTCTGTTCGGTTGCTGATGAAAGGATCCAGCGAGAGAACACATTGTGTTTGTGTGGCGTTGAAGATGATGTCACGACAGTTTCACGCAGCGTCTCTATGGCGATTAGCTAGGAATCCCGCCTACATTGAGGGGGTACTATCTGCAGTGGGAAACAAAATAGAGAAAAAGTACCTGGCACAAAAAAAAAGCGAGTTGAGTCGAGCTGAGCTGGACCATGCAGTGGATATTCAGAATTAGACAGAGCCAGGCTAGCTGTTTCCCCCTGCTTCCAGTCTTTATGCTAAGCTAGGCTAACCGTGCCCTGACTCCAGCTCTGTACTTAACACACAGACACAACGTTAATCTAAGATTAATCAATCTGAACGTCTCACATATAAGTGATCAAGCACCATTTCTTAAAACGTTGGGCTATTCCTTTAATACTGATGGTGTCGGTAAAAGTTGTTGTTGCAAGAATTTCCTGTGTTTACTATGTGTGAGTGTGTGTGTGTGTGTGTGTGTGTGTGTGTGTGTGTGTGTGTGTGTGTGTGTGTATTATTAACAAACAGAGCAGCTTGTTAACATAGAGCAGATAATGGTTAGAATGTAGAAGCAGAGCGTGCCTTCGTCGTGTGCTGTCCTGCCTTGTTAACTGCCTCCATTGTGACACATGTTGCAGGTCAGTGAGCTGAGCTTTGGAAGCTTCCTGCAGTCTATTAGACTAGAGTTTCAGCTTTACCACGACAGATGGATGATTTGGTTGAAACCAATATCACAATGTTGACTGTATTAAAATAATGTTTTTCTGATATTGATATATAGTGCAAAAGTATTTAAAATAATTCAGTCCAATGAATTGCATTCCACTGTTATGTGTTACAAAACACTGGACCTGTCTGGAGCAGAAACCTCATTCATTCATTCAGTTTCTTAGTTTAGAATCACAATTTGTTTGGAATATTTTTTTCAGACAACAGAATTCTGTAAAAATGACAACATAATCAAGTTATTACCCAGCGTATGCTGTGTAAATAAATATTTTCACATGTTGTCTGACAAGATCTAGTAACAAGGTACTATTTATACTTGGTATCAGTTTGGTATCAACCTGGTATTAACCTGGTTCAACATGCGGTCTGTATCTGGATACATTATCTGGACTAAAATTAGTTGATTGATTGAAAATTATTTGGCAGAAATCATTTGGCATTGAAGTGGACAAAAAAATATCCAATATCACAAATTATCTTTACAATCTGTACAGTATACGACAACCTGTCCTTTACACCAGTGATTCTCAAAGTGGGCTCCGTGGCACTCTGTCAAGGGGTCGGCAAAATAATTAGCTATGAATTATAAAATTGTGCCTTATCATTAAAAAGTACCTACAGATGGGGACCATTAGGGTACGACCCTAGCATCAGATGAGGAAAAACTTGGAAAACTACCACAGAGCGCTGCGCCCAAAGTTCAAATTATTTCAACTTCGACCTCGGGTGACCGCTGACCTTTCAAAGCGCAACCAATGAGATAACAGCTGCTACTGTTCTTGTTGCCTATAAACAGTGAATGGCGTTCTTTGCACACTTTTTGATGACATATTATACCTGTGCTTTGCTTTGCCTTTGCAAGGCTCTGCAAATTTCTTCTCAAGTGAAGGCAGCTTTAGTCTCAGATGATAAAGAAAATTCAGAGGTTTAAAATCATAATGAAAACAATTGTTAGTTGCAGCTAGGGATGTAACGATTCATCTACTACATCGATGTATCGATTTATATTCCTACGATCCAACTACATCGATAGGTACTCGGCAAGTTGTCCTTCACGGGAGACGTATATCGATATAAAATCAATTTGAAACGCAAAACTTTATTGTATTGATACTAAGGATTTGCACCTTGTATTTAAGGACGACAAACGTTATATGAAAGTGTTTTTTAGCACTTTTATTAGTAAAGAAATGTTAAACGTTACTCCGGTTCACTCTCCAGACATGCGCCAGCTTGCCAGTTCCGCCCTCTGCAGCGCGAGCACGCATCCATGGCGTGCATGCAGACAAACGGAGTACTTGTCTCCTCGCTCTCTCACCCGGTAGAGGAGCCGGTCCGCAGAGTTTTAGGCGCTATCAATCCACTTGATGAGGGCGGCTTCACCTACAGGAGCTTTACCCGTGCACTGTCGTTTTTTAATTCAGAGAAAATGACCTTCCTTTCCCCGTCATGATATCTACGTACATCACGCAGCATCAGCCTCACGTATCCAGCCGGAGAGCAGACGGTCCACGAGGTAAAGTATCACGACGGGAGTAAAGTAAAAAACTAAACAGAAATTCAACTAACGTTAGTCTGACATAGTTTAAAATGTTGTTCCGTATGTTTTCATGTATGAAAAGAGCCCAAATGAACCCTGTAGGTGGACTACTGGATTACTATCAGCAGATTATTTAAACAGCGTTTGTACAGGAATGATTCTGTCCCAAGCTGTTTGATCACTATCAGCTGTTTGATCACTGTCAGCTGTTTAATCACTATAAGCTGTCTGATCACTATCAGCTGTTTGATCACTATCAGCTGTTTGATCACTATCAGCTGTTTGATCACCATCAGATGTTTGATCACTATCAGCTGGTTGATCTTTGTATTATTGATCTACGGTTTATCACTGAATTGTATCGTATCGCTCTAGATGAGCCAAATATTGTCCTTGAATTGCATCGGAACCATGGAAATCGCATCGTATCGTTGTAAAAACGTATCGTTACACCCCTTAGTTGCAGCCCTAATCTGGATAATGATATCTAATCATGGGCCACACCTGGTATTAATAAGCCACATTGTGATGGTATCTCAATATGCAAAGTGAGAATGTGGAACTGTCGTACTTGACAACAAACATGCCTTTTTTTTACTGATCCAGATAAGCTATCAGATACAGATCAGATGTAAATACCAAGCGGAGATGTGGTCACTGTTGTAAAACCAGTAATCAGATTCAAACCCCAAAACATGTTGTTTTAAGACACACAGTAACAACTGAGATGCGTTTGTTACACTCGGTACGATGCATTTCTACTACCCTTATGGACCTCTGAGCACCCTGTGAGCATTTTCAGCACGCATCAGTCTTTAGGAGTGACCTTGTAGCATGCTAACTTCACTAGAACTTAAATCTAGTGTGTGTGCAGAGCTGTGTGGCCTGGACTAGACACTGACAGTTTAACAGTATCACCCATCTCAACTTACAGAACTGAAGTCTGTGAAACCCAAGGTAGAGTCTTTAGGGGCTTTACTTGATGCCGAGGATGGAGCGAAAGGGTCTTTGCCGCTGAACGGGTCTCCGATGCCCTTTTTACTCTGGAACGGGTCGACGGCGTCGCTGCCAAATGGCTGGAAAGGGTCACATGGTTTGGAAGGGTCAGCCGTGCCAGATGTGCTCACTGGTGTACTCTTACCTGAAGACATAAAACACAGATGTTAAGCATCATCCCAGTGAAGAGAGTTCACATATACTAGTAAGCATGTTTCTATATTTTTCCACCATGCCAACAAATGACTGATGTGACCAATGACTGGAAATTAAAAATATGACTAAAACGTGAAATGCTGAGGCGTTCCTTAAAGAGTTGCCTCAGGGATGGGACAGAAATAGTCTGCTTTGTGGTGAGGAAGACAAGCTGAGAGAAGAAAAAAACAAAAACAGACATATCACAAAGTTTCTCACGTAACTCAAGAGGAGGATGTAAAGTGTGTAAAGTGCATGTGTTAACTGATAGCTGAGAAGTACCGTGACTCATCACTGATCTCACCTCAGTGAACTCTGTTGATAACGCAGAATCTGATTTGAACCGTTTTGGATTAAAACACACAAACAGTACGTCTTCTAGTTCTCATAGTTGTGCCAACGCCCTGCTTCCCCTCTGCTGTCACCTCAAAGAGCGCTACCGGCATTCGAAAGCCACACAAGTTTCACCTCCAACACCAAAGCAATTCACATCGAGTCCCGACACAAATCTTTCTCGAAGTTATCACACGCAGCGCTACATGCTCTGCTGGTATGGGAACAAATACACAGCGAAATACAACAGCCAGAGGACCAAAATCAAAAGTGATACCCCAGAACCCACGGAACCATCATCAACGGTTTCCTGGTTAAACACTTGGTTGGGTTCCTGCCCACAATACCAGCTGTTGGTTCACCAATTTACCAACTAGACAAATGTTCATGTGCACAGACCACAAACATTCACATTCATGATAACAGTCCACATAGATTTATAAATGCTATATTTTATCCCATATAAATCAGGATTTATGCATATAAAACTAGGGCTGCAATGAACCACTTATTTCACTACCTGTTGATCATTTTCTTGATCACTTGATTCATGGTTTGGTTTATAAAATATCTAAAAATTGTGATAAATGACCATCACGATTTCCCATACCCCACAGTGACATCTTGTTTTGTTCCACCAACAGTTAAAACCCCCAAATATTCAGATTACAATTATATAAAATAAGGAAAGCAGCAAATCCTCAGTGGAACTCCAGACTGTTTGTATTTTAGGTTGAAAAACGATTATCAAAATAGTTGCTGATTATTTTGCTGTAAATCAACTAATTCTTTCAGCTCTATACAAACCATTTTAGATCAAATCTTTTCTGTGTCAAGCCCACTTTATGATAATCACATGCAGTTTGGGGCAAGTTATAGTCAAGTCAGCACACTGACACACTGACAGCTGTTGTTGCCTGTTGGGCTGCAGTTTGCCATGTTATGATTGGAGCATATTGTTTTATGCTAAATGCAGTACCTGTGAGGGTTTCTGGACAATATCTGTCATTGTTTTGTGTTGTTAATTGATTTACAATAATAAATATATACATACATTTGCATAAAGCAGCATATGTGTCCTCTCCCATGTTGATAAGAGTATTGAATACTTGACTCCCTTTAAGGTACATTTTGAACAGATAAAAAATGTGTGATTAATTAGCAATTAATCGTGATTAACTATGGACAATCATTCGATTAATTGCAATTAAATATTGACAGATTGATAGGCCTAATTATATTCCATTTCTGCCAATAGATCCCCCTAAATGCGACACACATGTTAATTTAAGATCTCTTACACTGCATTTAAGACTTGCCTTGAATTATGTCAGTATAATTGAAGACTTAGACAAGCTATCCCTGCAGACCAAACTAGAATAATAATATTATATATTATATAAAAACAAAATTCAGTCTGGTTTATCACTCAAGTGGATCTGCACATGAGCAGAAATATAACACGACGGTGATCGTAGTACTGTCAGTTTCTGTTATCAACAGGGAGCTGAAGCTGGGCCTGGCAGAGGATCGTGGGAACCTTAAAGTGTACACCATGTTGCTTGTATAGGTGTTAAACCACAGGACCAGTAAAACCGTTATCAGACAACGCACACATACGTATTTCGTTCTATTACCCAGATGATCGGGGTGAGCAGTTCATTTCACACTCCACGCTGAGCAAAACTGCATGCCTGGCAATCAGTTTTTTCCTCTTTCAGTAAACTGAGCACACGCACACGCACACGCACACGCACACACCCACTCACACTTGAGAAACCACAATCATGAGCTCCACCCTGTTTTAAAATAATCCACCACATTAGTGGCATCTAAGTTCAATGCCTATCACAGGATTGTATTTGACGCATTTCATCTACTGAAAACAATACAGCTACAGCAATGTGCCCGCAATTATGCCAGTATATATATATATATATATATATATATATATATATATATATAGCACTGTCACTGCAGCCGTGACCCATCCACACCTCGTCAGGTGGGGAGAGACAGTGAGAGAGCATGCATGTGTGTGTGTGAAGTAGAGCAAGATGGAAAACATAAAGAATAGAATTGAATAAATGAAGAGGACGCTTGTTATGTTGGTTACAATGCTGGTATTCACCCACTGCACACAGCCTGACCTCCTCTGAACCACTCAGCCTTGTAAACAAGCACACACGCACACGCACACACACACAAAGGGAAGCGAGAGGAAGCGAGTTAGGGTGTGTCTTGCAAACAACAGGCCAAGAAAACCGCACATCGCCGCTCTCACAACATCACCTACACACATGTGCCTACACAGAAAAACATCAGAGCAGCAGTTTGTGAACGATCATTATTTAAAATCGATATATACAAATCTGTAAAGCATTAAAAGAAGTTTAATAAAGAAGTTTGAATTTCAGCCGTTGCAGAGTGAACGGTGGAGTTGAACCTGCTGGAGTCTGACTGGTATCGAAGCTGTAACGGACTTCTCTCTCTAGTTCCATTCTACTACCACTGAGTCAGCAAGCGTGTGGGATGGTGTGATACTGTCGCAGCGTGTGCCACAGTTTAGGCTGAAACACAGAGAAGGGGATTTTGGATAATCGTGGTTCACACTATGCGCACCAAGTCCCGAGGGACAGTGTTGTGCTGTCCCCAATAGACTTTTTTGCCAAACACGTCCTTTGTGATCATGACATTCATTCATAAGTCCTTTTTATAAACACCACAGTTGGAAGCATTAACATTTTCTCCATATCTTCTAATGATCTATTAACATTCATCTGTAGGTCTTTAATGTGGGCAAGCTGAACAGCTGGAGACATACAAAGACACTAAAGCTTATGTGTTATGGGCACTATGGTGGGAAGAGAGAGAGTGTTTCTTTAGCTGTGTCCAAATTCTATACTACCACTAGTTACCTCCGTCAAGGCCAAAGTATTGTTTTCACCGGCGTTGGTTTGTTGGTTTTCCTGTTGGTTTGTCTGTCTGTCTGTCCGTCTGTCTGTCTGTCTGCTAGCAGGATTACTCCAAAAGTTCGTGATGGATTTGAATAAATTTTTTGGTGGGGTGGGTGTAGCACAATGAACAATCCATTACATTTTGGTGGCGATCTGGATCATGATCCGGATTCAGGATTTTTTTTAACAATTCCGATCAGCCTGAGCATCAAGACCACAGGGTATAACACATGCGCAGTGGAACTGATGACGCGTTGATGATGCGTTGATGACGCGTTGATGACGCGTGGACCCGCCTCCTTCCTCTTTCTGACAGCAGAGAGATACGTCTGTGGATGTGTGGCGAGACATCGATGAGCGGGAGCTGCTGTCCGTCCGCGGTGAGAAAGAACAAAGCGGTAGATGACGGAATGAGAGACAACATAGTGTAACGTTATACAGACATAACAAGGCTGCTGAATGAGAGAGGCATCCGCCGATACGTTACACGGAAAAACACCGTGTTAATAACAAGCCGACCACCTCACCGTACGGCCAGCTGGGAGCTGGGATCTGTTTTTAAAGTCACGCACCTTGGCAGAGGTCTGCGCTCTCTGAGTGCCATTCTAGTATTCAACATGGCGCCGCTCTAGTGGCAGCTTGTTACTGTACAGCAGCTCTCGCTCACTGTTGAGCTTTTTCTCTTTTAGTTTTGTGGATTTGATTCATTTTATAATATTTTTTACGTGTTATTGTTTATAACTGATCCATGCACTCTGGAGACCAAAACTGCTGTTTTTGCTTCAGTTTTGTTACTGTTTTTTGCGCTGTTTGCGACCTTGTCTGGGGATCCGATGCGCAGCCATGGCCCTATTGTTTACAGTAGGGATCAGCTGTTAGCACTGCTGCCCGAGGAGAGGCCCGACGTTCGCCCGCAAACTAAGGAGGAGGAGACGGAAGAGCCGTGCTGGAGCTGAGCCAGGAGGAGACGAATCAGACCCGTCCATCGTCATGGGGAATGTGAGATATTTTCGCATGTTATTGTGATAACGGCGTATATTCCCTCCTCTGCTAACGCTGGTACGGCCCGTGATGTCCTTCTCTCTGCCACAAGCAGGCTGCAGACACAGCACCCACAGGCCCTCCTTCTTATCTCTGGGGACTTTAATCACGCCTCTCCATCCTCCACTCTGCCCACATTCACTCAGTATGTCACATGCTGCACCAGAGACAATAAAACACTGGACTTATTTTATGCCAACACCAAGGAGGCATATACATCATCACCCCACCCTCCCCTGGGAAAATCTGACCACAGCCTGGTTCATCTCCTGCCTGTGAATAAACCTCTGGTACACAGACAGCCAGCCGTCTCCCGCAAAGTGAGGACGTGATCCGACGAGGCTGATGAGGCTCTGAAGGACTGTTTGGACACAGCTGTGTGGGGGGAACTCTGCGACTCTCACGGGGAGGAGACAGACTGCACTGACTGCATCACGGACTATATCAACTCTTGTGTGGAAAATACCGTACCCACCAGGACTGTAAGGTGGTTTTCCAACAATAAACCCTGGATTAATCCTGATATAAAGGCTCTCCTTAAGGACAAGAAGAGGGCCTTTAAGTCAGGAGATAAGGAGGAACTGAAGGCTGTGCAGAAGGAGCTGAGGAGGAAGATCAGGGAGGAGAAAAACAGCTAGAGGAGAAAGCTGGAGGAGCAGCTTCAGCAGAACAACAACAGCGGAGTCTGGAGAGGCCTGAAAACCATCTCTGGCCACGAGGAACCCGACTCCCAGGCTGTGGGTGGACCAAAAGTGGGTGAACGACCTGAATTCATTCTTCAATAGATTTGATCACACCTGCCCCTCCCCCAGCCCAGTTCTCACTGCTGCAACCCCCCTCATCTGCAACCCCAGTACACTGCCCCACCTCCACCTCCACAACACTCACCTGCATATAACTGCACTATACTGTACACTGACTGTCTATCAATAGTACTCAGGTGCAACTTCAATTCATACTGGGCAATATCATATTTCCACCTGTGCAATTGTGTTAATAGTCTGTCTGTTGTCAATACTGTATATATTGTTCCAACTTTTAATATTCCCCTTGTTTATATTGTTCCTATTTTTACATTTCCTTCTATTTAAATTGTTCATATTTTATATGTCTGTCTACTTTTGTTTTGCTTTTTACACTGTGTTGTATCTTGATTTTTGTTTTTACCGCTGCTTCTTGTTTCTGCACTATCCCCTCTGCTGCTGTACACTGCACATTTCCCCACTGTGGGACTAATAAAGGAATATCTTATCATATCTTATCTTATCTTAAGCCAAAGTCTCACTTCCTTTTAAGCTGTTCCACTAGCCTTGGACAGACAGAGTTTTCTTTGCAATTTCAAAGCTAAGTGGGGATCCATTACCAGACAGCACAATACAATCAAAGTCAAAGTCAAACACCTCATTATTCTACAAAGACTCAGACGCTTATGTAGTGTGACACTCACCACTGGGAGGTTTGGGCCTCGGGGGAACACTTTTCTTGGGTGGCAGAGCTGGCGTGTCATTCTTCCTACTGAATGGGTCGTCCACAAACGCCGACTGGAGAGAAAGAGTGAGAGGAAGAACATGAGGTTCTATCAGCAGTCAACTGTAATTTCAATATACTAGAATCTGTCAGGCAGTGACACAACAAAGGTTACAAGAAATCTGAAACTAAAGACAAGATTGTACCAGGAAACACTTTAAAACATACTGACAAAAACAATAATTGTTATATTGGACCAAATATGAGACATCCGTTTAATGCGTGTGCCAGTATTGCATGTCACAGTATATATCTGCCCAAACAAGTGTTTTCAGGATGAGTCTTGGCCTCTGGTACCTTCTGGTAGTCCGGCAGCCAGCTGGCCCTGCCTTCGAAGGGGTCTCTGGGCTTCGACATGAGGCTGAAGTCTGCGAACCCGGCAGAGCTGTTACTGCTGCTGTTGAACGAACTGCTGCCAAACGGGTCCAACGTGCCGAACAGGTCTAAAAATAAAAACACAATTTACATTTGCAATTAGTCATCATAATTACTAGCGTACTTAAAATGTCCAATACTGTTGAGACCACTCTACAAAAGTATAGGATACACCTGACAAATGCAATGCAATCAAACGCAACGGCACCACAAACTACAGCAAAGACGACCATCAACTCAGTGTCATCAACTGCTTCATTTCTAATCTGCACTTTTCACATATTTTTCAAAAATCATTTTTCTTGTTCCCTTGTATAAAAATGAAGGAAAGAGTCACGTGGTCCTCTACCTGAGGAGTTCTCGGGTGCTTTCACAAGCACACATTTAGTCCAGGTAAAGGACAGGTTAACGTGATGATGTGGGAGAAGACGGACCTGGACTTCTGCAGAAGTCCCATGTTTGCTTGACATCTGAGCCAAAGAGATCATACACAATACGCTAAAATAAAGTCCGCAAAAATAGTGACGTTTATAATAAAGTCTTTGGAGATAAACTGAAGGAGAAGGGATTCGTAAGCGCGGTAGATCAGTGCCGAATCAAAGTGTCTGTAATTCCATGCATCGAAGTGGCAACTCTCGAGACAAAAAAGATACATTTGCTCCTTCCTACACGCCCTTCAGCAACTTAACTGTTTTATTTCCTTTAATTTGTGCGCTGTGAAACCGAACCAGACTAAATAGAAAACGAGCCAAAAGTATCAATTTCACTCTGATTCGGACTAACCAAACAGACTATGGCTTGTGAAAGCGCCCTAAGCAGCAACAGGCCTGCCTACAGATCGTACAAAATAAGATGATACGTAACAATTTTGATTTCAGTGAAAGTCCTACCAGGGCCAGAGTGGATGGTATGTACAGTAGCTGTATTTGAAGTGGTTATGGACAATCTGAGTTGGGAAGTGAGTAACAGCAAATGTGACACCTTTCCTCCACAGCCATGGTTTTAACGGGCAAACCAGCATGGTAACCCCAGTCTGAGCAAACAGTGGCCCCAGTGTGGGGACAGGCTCGGGTTCCTCCAATCACTACACACATTGTGTATGTGTTTGTATGGACTATACTGATATCTTGGAGGAAATGAAAGAGCTTTTCTTCTGCTGAAGTGAACAAACAGCTCCAATGCACTGACTGACAGCAGATATTCATTCATTTAAGAGTTATGCCACCACAAAAACAACTAAACCACTGCCAGAGACTGACTGGAAGACATAACCTCAAAATAGGGTTGGGAACTGTGTCTAGCAATTTGTTTGTTTTTCTAAACTATTGTACCAAATTATACCAAGGTCACTGTCCTTTTAATATCTGTGGTTGCAGTAAAGCTTCAGTAGGCAACAAGTTTTTGGCATCATTGGGCAAAAATCCCATAATAACCTTTCAGCATATTGTAATTCAAGTGTTCTGAGAGAAAACTAGACTTCTGCTCCTCCTCATGGCTCTGTTGTCAGGCTTTAAAACATCTAGCCTGTGAGGGGAGACTTTGACCAATCACAGGTCATTTCAGAGAGAGAGAGCGTTCCTATTGGCTGAGCTCCGGCTGGTGGGCGGTGCTTGGTATTTCCTCAACAGATCTCAACATGGCTGCCAGGTCACAAACCTTCTCATTTTACAGCTAAACAGTACACTACAAGATGATTCTGAGAACATCTGAGGAGAGAAATAGGCATTACAGTAACAGAATATTGATTCATATTTGATCAGCGCAGCCTAGTTTGACCGTTTGATCGGAGTTCGCGAGTGATTGACATAGACGGCAGCTGGACGGCAGACTCCAGATCAGCCCTGACTGGCTGTTTTCCTCCGGTCTGTGAAATCTTGCAGATGCCGTTAGGAGCACCGGTGGACGCAGAGGAACGTGATTATTTTTTCAGATTACCTGTCTCATGCACTACTGTCACGATATGACCGTGACCGTTTTATAAAAATAACTTTTTTAATCATATTTGCTCCGTTTCTACCCACTGCAGCTTTAAGCCATTGGAGGCAATGTTGTAAATCAATGAGCAAGAATGTTTTATGCCAATATTGGATATTGGAGACCACAAAGACTGACAGATTCCTTTAATTTTTTAATTAAAAAAAAATACATGATGTTCACAGACACTGTAGATGTGAGGGAATGAAGAATGAAACCCTACCTCCTGGTCCTTTGGGCTTTGGGTTGCTTGAAGAGAACGGGTCATTGCTTGTGAAGTGACCGGTTTGCTGCTGGAAGCATAAGAATACATGAATACATTAATGGTAAATTCACTCAAGTCACAGCCAAACTCAAGAATTATGTCTCTAGTGTTGTTGTTTTTTACGATCTATATAAAATCTGTTTATGCTGTTTGAGTGAACTGCAGAATAGGTTACCAGAAATCTAAAGAAATGTTTACAGCACCCATCTA